>NW_027397157.1:1099853-1122483 GCF_003265705.2 Callorhinus ursinus | reverse complement strand
CCCCCCCCCCCCGCAGGAAAATTCTGTATCTTCTATTTCAGACGCTCCTGAACTGGAATATGAAGGTCAGCAAATTTTTTATGTAAAGGGCCAGGTAGTAATCATTTGAGGCTTTGTAGGCAAAAGATCTCTGTACCAACTACTTGTAGCCTAAAAGCAGTCATAAAAAATACTTGAAGAAATAAGCATGGCTATATTCCAGTAAAACTTTATGTATAAAAATAGGCAGCTGGGAGGATTTGGCCTGTAGTTTGCCAACTCTGGGTCTAGACTCATATTTCCCGCATATCCCAAAGATATCCAAAGTCCAAATGTTCACCCTGTCCACCTAGAGATGATTCTCCCCCTATATTCCTATGTTCAGTATGGAAACCTCAAAATCGTCAAAACCACTTGCCTTTAATAACATAGCAAATTGGTCCCCAAGTCTTGTTGCTACTGCCTCAGAAACGTCTATTGACATCCATTCCCATTTAGAGAATGCCCGCATTGCCTCCTAAATAATCTCCCTAAATTTAATCTCTTTCTAACTCCTAATCTTTCCTAGTATCGTGCTACTTTGAAGCTTAAAAATATTTGATGGCTTCCTGTGACACATTCCTTGGCCTAATATTAGAATCTCACTTTAGTCTACCTTTCTAATTTAACTCTCTTCATTCTCTTTTCTGTGCCATCATTTATGCACTGAAGGGACTGGCCATGCAGAGATACATTCATTTTGGGTTTTAATTTATTTTTTATTTGAAAAAAATCAGAAATTCATTATTATATGGGAATTATGTTTTGTCCTATGAACTACATTGAAATAGGTAACATTTCTTCTCTAAGGGTCTTGTGTCAGAGAGAAAAAAATAATGTATCAGGCATCAAAATATTACTTAAGAATGTGGTTAAATCCCAGAGTTTTAAATCCCACTGTTTTAGCTCTCTTTTTATTATTTTATTTTATTTTATTTTTTGAGACTAATAAACTTTATAAAGTAAAGGTCCTCAGAGAGTAATTTCCAAAGTTTGACATTTGGATGATTTCTGTTTCTGGCACATACAGAAAAGAGGCTCAATTTATCCTCCCAAGTGGGGAAAAAATAAATAAAAGAAAATATTTAACCAACAGTTCAGAGGACATTGGCCATCAGAGAGTGAATGACAGTGGTCTCTGAGAAATGGGAAACAAATTGAGCTCTACCGTTCTCTCAGCTTAGTGCCTACTGATAGTTTCTATGGAATGACACAGGAATGTGGAACACAGGAGATTACATAGGTTGAAGAGATGGATATTATTGAGTCCAGAGAAACCACAGCAACAAGAATTTACAAACAAAGTAACCAAGAACAGAGAACTGTAGAGAGCAAGAATTCCACAGGAATGCATGACCAATAATATAGAGAATAATGAACAAACTAATCCAATTTCAATATCCCTCTTCAAATATCTCTCTTTTTAAAATGTTATTTTTTTTCCATTTCAGTTTGTGTATTTTAAATTATTAGTCTTAAATGGAAAGGGTTCATGTTTTGGCTTGTTCAACAGTGACTTCTGTAGAAAGATCATTCAGAAGATAACATAGAAATTGGAATGGCAAGGAGAGAGCAGAGATACTGGAGTCAGGGAGACCCATTAGGGGGATGTCACAGTAATTCAATATGTAAACTAAGGCAGTGGATGTCAGAATGGAGAGAAGAGTGTAGAGAGCTCTTTGGTTGATAGAATTCATAGGAATGTTAGGGGCAGGGATGAGAAAATTAGGGCAATTCCCAGATTTCTGATACAGGGAACTAAATAGATAGTGATGCTGTAGACTTAAATGGAGAATGAAAGAGAAGCTGTTTGGGAGGGAGTTCACCTGTACACATATTGATATTGAGATAGCTGTGGGACATCCTAGTAGAGATACCCCACAGGCAGTTAGATATGAGTCTAGTACTAAGGAAAGACATCAGGGCTGGAGATACAGTATCGAAAAATGGAAGTTGGGTTCCAAGTAGTGGTTGAAATAATTGAGGGGGAAGATACAGAGCAAGAACAGGGTGCTGAGGACAGTTCTCTTCTTACCACTCTCCACTCTCAGTGATGGTTTTATAGCAGCTGACCTGCTTACTCCTTGGCCACCTCTGCTTCTGGCCTCAGAACATTTTTTTTTACCCTTTTTTATTCTTTCCATAACACTGTAAACATGGACTTCAGCTTGTGATCACTTGTATCTGTATGCTACTGTTCTTCCATTTCTGCTTATAAATACTTTTGGAAGATTAAAATAAGTCATTTTTTTAAGTTTTTACTTAAATTCCAGTTAGTGAACATACAGTGTAATATTAGTTTCAGGTGTACAATAGAGTGATTCAACACTTCCATACATCACCCAGTGCTCATCACAACTGCACTCCTTAATCTCCATCACCTATTTCACCTGTCCCCCAAACTGCCTCTTCTCTGGTAACCATCAGTTTGTTCTCTATAGTTAAGAGTCTATTTCTTGGTTTGTCTCTCTCTCTTCCCCACCCCATGATTGTTTGTTTTGTTTCTTAAATTCCACATATGAGTGAAATTATAAGGTATTTGTCTTTCTCTGACTGACTTACTTCGCTTAGCTAATACTTTCTAGCTCTATCCATGGTGCTGCAAATGGCAAGATTTCATTCTTTTTTATGGCTGAGTAATATTTGATTGTGTGTGTGTGTGTGTGTGTGTGTGTGTGTGTGTGTATCACATTATTTACCCATTCATCAGTCTGTGGACATTTGGGTTATTTCCATAATTTGGCTATTGTAGATAATGCTGCTATAAACATCAGGGTGCTTGTATCCCTTTGAATTAGTATTTTTGAATTCTTTGGGTAAATAACTAGTAGTACAATTGCTAGAGCATAGGGTAGTTCTATTTTTAAATATAAGTAGTTCTATTTAGGTAGTTCTATTATAAATTTAAATAGAGGAGGAACCTCCATACTGTTTTCCAGACTGGCTGCACCAATTTGCATTCCCACCAGTAGTGCTAGAGGGTTCCTTTTTCTCCACATCCTTTTGTTTCTTGTGTTGTTGATTTCAGCCATTCTGATAGGTGTGAGATGGTATCTCATTGTAGTTTTGATTTGCAGTTCCCTGATGATCAGTGATGTCTACTGCTCATTTTTTAAATTGGATTACTCATTTTTTGGGTGTTGAGTTTGATAAGTTCTTTATAGAATTTGGATACTAATCCTTTCTCAGATATGTCATTCGCAAATATTTTCTCCCATTCCAAATGTTGTCTTTTAGTTTTGTTGGTTGTTTCCTTTGCTGTGCAGAAGATTTTTATTTCGATGCAGCCTCAATAGTTCAATTTTTGCTTTTGTTTCCCTTGCCTCAGGAGACATATGTAGAAAGAAATTGGTATGGCCAATGTCAAAGTGGTTATTGCCTGTGTTCTACTCTAGGATTTTAATGGTTTCCTGTTTCACATTTAGTCTTTAATCCTTTTTGAATTTATTTTTACATCTGGTGTAAGAAAGTGGTCCAGTTTCATTCTTTTGCATGTTTCTGTCCAGTTTTCCCAACACCATTTGTGGAAGAGACTCTCTTTTTCCAACTGAATGTTCTTTACTGCTTTGTTGAAGATTGACTGTATAGTTGTGGGTTCATTTCTGGGTTTTCTCTTCTGTTCTATTGATCTATGTGTCTATTTTGTGCCAGTACCATACTGTTTTCATCAATACAGCTTTGTAACATAACTTGAAGCCTGGGATTGCAATCCTCCAGCTTTGCTTTTCTTTTTCAAGGTCGCCTTGGCTATTCAGGGTCTTCTGTGGTTCCATACAAATTTTAGGATTGTTCTAGCTCTGTGAAAAATGCTGATGGTATTTTGACAGTGATTGTAGATTGCTTTGGGTAGTATAGACATTTTAACAATGTTCGTTCTCCAATCCATGAGCATGGAATGTCTTTCCATTTCATTGTGTCATCTCCAATTTCTTTCATCAGCGTTTTATAGTTTTTAGAGTACCAGTCTTTCACCTCTCTGGTTAAGTTTATTCTTAGGTATCTTGTGGTTTTTGGTGCAATTGTAAATAGGATTGATTCCTTAATTTCTCTTTCTGCTGCTTCATTATTGGTCTATAGAGGTGCAACCAATTTCTGTATGTTGATTTTATATCCTGTAACTTTACTGAATTGCATCAGTTCTAGCAAATTTTTGTAAGAGTCTTTCAGGTTTTCATATAGAGTATCATGCCATCTGCAAATGGTGAAAGTTTGACTTCTTCCTTGCTGATTTGGGTGTGTTTTATTTCTTTTTGTTGTCTGACCACTGTGACTAGGACTTGCAGTACTATGTTAAATAACAGTGGTGAGAGTGGACATTCCTGTCCTGTGCCTGACCTTAGTGGAAAAGCTCTCAGTTTTTTTTTTTTTTTTTCCCATTGAGGATATTAGCTGTGGCTTTTTCATGTATGGCCTTTATTTTGTTGAGGTTTGTTTCTTCTAAACCTACTTTGTTGAGAGTTTTTATCATGAATGGATGTTGTAGTTTGTCAAATGCTTTTTCTGCATCTTTTGAGAGGATCATGTGGTTCTTATCTTTCTTTTATTAATGTAGTGTATCAGATTGATTTGCAAATATTGATCCACCCTTGCAGCCCAGGAATAAATCCCACTTGATTGTGGTGAATGCTTCTCTTAATGTAGTTTGGATTTGGTTTGCTAGTATTTTATTAAGAATTTTTGCATCCATGTTCTTCAGAGATATTGGCCTGTAGTTCTCTTTTTTAGTGGAGTCTATCTGGTTTAGATATCAGGGTAATGCTGGCCTCATAGAATGAATTTGTATGTTTTTCTTCCTTTTCTATTTTTTTGGAATAGTTTGAGAAGTATAGGTATTAACTCTTCTTGAAATGTTTGGTAGAATTCTCCGATGAAGCCACCTGGCCCTGGACTTCCATTTGTTGGGAGATTTTTTATGACTGATTCAATTTCTTTGCTGTTTATCAGTCTGTTCAAGTTTTCAATTTCTCCCTGTTTCAGTTTTGGTAGTTTATATGTTTCTAGGAATTTATCCATTTCTTCCAGGTTGTTCAATTTGTTGGCATATAGTTTTTCATAATGTTCTGTTATAATTGTGTTTCTGTGGTGTCAGTTATTATTTCTCCTTTCTCATTTGTGATTTTATTTGTTTGGGTCTTTTTTCTTTTTTATAAGTCTGGCTACAGGTTTATCAATTTTATTGATTTTTTTTCACAGGACCAGCTCCTGGTTTCACTGATCTGTTTTATTATTTTTTTAGTTTTTATATCATTTATTTCTGTTTTATTATAATCTTTTTTATTTTAATTATATATTTTAATTTATTATTATTATTATTATTAATTATTATTTATATTATGTTTAATTAGCCGACATATAAGTATATCATCAGTTTTTGATGTAGTGTTCAACGATTCATTAGTTGCATATAACACCCAGTGCTCATCACCACACATATACTTCTTAATGCCCATCACCCAGTTAGACCATCTCCCCACCCCCTTCCCTTCTGTAACCCTCAGTTTGGTTCCTGGAGTCCAGGGTCTCTCATGGTTTGTCTCCCTCTCTGATTTCTTCCCATTCAGTTTTCCCTCCCTTCCCATGTGGTGCTCCATGCTATTTGTTATGTTCCACATATGAGTGAAACCATATGATAATTGTCTTTCTCTGCTTGACTTATTTCACTTAGCATATATATTTTTAAAATATATTATTTTAGGGGCGCCTGGGTGGCTCAGTTGGTTGGGTGACTGCCTTCAGCTCAGGTCATGATCCTGGAGTCCTGGGATTGAGTCCCACATTGGGCTCCCTGCTCAGTGGGGAGTCTGCTTCTCCCTCTGACCCTCCCCCCTCTCATGTGCTCTCTCTCTCTCATTCTCACTTTCTCAAATAAATAAATAAAACCTTAAAAAAACTCTAAAATATATTATTTTATTATAACTATTATTTATTATAATCATTATTGTTTCCTTCCTTCTGGCTTTAGGCTTCATTTGTTCTTTTTCTAGCTCTTTGGGCTTAATGTTAGGATGTATATTTGAGATTTTTCTTCTTCTTGACATAGGTCTGTGTTGCTATAAACTTCCCTCTTAGGAATGCTTTTGCTGCATCCCCAATTTTTTGGACAATTGTGTTTTCATTTCATTTCTTTCCATGTATCTTTTTGTTTATTTCTTCTTCAGTTTCCTGTTTGACCCATTAATTGTTTTTTTTAAAGATTTTATTTATTTATTTGAGAGAGTGTGTGTGTATGAGTGAGAGGGAGAGAGAATCAGAAGCAGACTCTGCACTGAGCACAGAGCTTAGTGTGGGGCCCAAGCCCACAAATACGAGATCATGACCTCAGCTGATACCAAGAGTCAGACACTTAACCAACTGAGCCACTCAGGCGCCCCTGACCCATTCATTGTTTAGTAGCATGTTGTTTAGCCTCCATTTATTTTTGGTCTTTCCAAATTTTTTCTTGTGGTTGACTTCAAATTTCATAGTGTTATGGTCAGAAGAGAAGCGTGGTATGATCTCAGTCTTTTTGTTTTTGTTGAGGCCTGATTGTGACCTAATATGTGATCTATTCTGGAGAAAGTCCCATGTGCACTTGAAAAGCATGTGTATTCTCCTCTTTTAGGATGGAATATTCTGAATATATCTGTTAAGTCCATCTGGTCCAGAATGTCACTCAGAGCCATTGTTCCCTTGTTGGTTTTCTGTTTAGATGATCTGTCCAGTGATGCAAGTGGGGTGTTAAAGACTCTATTATTGTATTAGCAATTAGTTCCTTTTATGTTTGTTATTAGTTGTTTTATATATTTGGGTCCTCCCATGTTGGGTGCATAAATATTTACAATAGTTAGATCTTCTTTATGGATTATCCCCTTTATTATGATATACTGTCCTTCTTCATCTATTGTTAAGTGTTTATTTTAAAGTCTAGTTTGTCCAATATAAGTTTTGCCCCTCTGGCTTTCTTTTGATGTCCATTTGTATGATAAATGTTTCTCCATCTCCTCACTTTCAATATTCAAATATCTTAAGGTCTAAAATGAGTCTTGTTTAGGCAGCATATAGATGGATCTTGTTTTTTTTTTATCCGTTATGACACCCTATGTCTTTTGATTGTAGCTTTTAATCTATTTATATTCAGATTAATTATTGATAGATATGTATTTAGTGCCATTTTATTACTTGTTTTGTTGTTGTTTCTGGAGATTTTCTCTGTTCCTTTCTTGTTTTTGTCACTTTTGGTCTTACCTTTCCACTCAAAAAGTCCCCTTTAATATTTCTTGCAGGGGTGGTTTAGTGTTCACAAACCCCTTTAGTTTTTGTTTGTCTGGGAAACTCTATCTCTCCTTCTGAATAATAGCCTTTCTGGATAGAGTACTCTTGGCTACAGATTTTTCTCATTCAGCAATTTGAATATATCATGTCACTTTTTTCTTGTTCGCCACGTTTCTGTTGAGAAATCTCCAGCTAGCTTTATGGTTGTTCCCTTGTAAGTTAAGGATTTATTTTGTCTTGCTGCTTTTAAGAATTTTTCTTGATCACTATATTTCATAAATTTAATCCCAATATATCTTGATGTTGGCCTACTTTTGTTGATTTTGATGGGAGTTCTCTGTGCTCCTGAATGTGGATGTCTGTTTCCTTCTCCAGGCTAAGGAAGTTTTCAGCTATTATTTCCTCAAATAAATTTTCTGCCCCATTTTCTCTCCTTTTTCTGGGACTCCTATAATATGAATGTTACTATGTTTTATGGAGTCACTGATTTCCCTAAGTCTGTTCTCATGTTCCATAATTCTTCTTTTTCTCTTTTGTTCAGCTTTCTTATTTTCCATTATTTTGTCTTCTATATCACTGATTTGTTCCTCTGATTCGTCCATTCTACTGTTCATTGCATCAAGCCTATTTCCAATCTCAGTTATTGAATTCTTAATCTCTGACTGATTTCTTTAACTGTTTTATCTCTGTGGTAGTAGTCTCCCTGTTGTCTTCCACTCTTTTCTCAAGTCCAGCAAATATCCTTATAATTGTTGCTTCAAATTCTCCATTAGGCTTGTTACTTATATCTGTTTCACTTAAATCTCTGCTATGGCCTTATCTTGTTCTTTCATTTGGGATGAATTCCTCTGTCATGGCATTTTTGTCCAAGACTCTGCCTTCTTCTCTGTGTTAGAAAAGCCAGTTATGTTTCCTGCTCCTGAGAGTAATGGCGTTATGAAGAGCCCATGTAATGCCCAGGGTCTGGCACATCAGGGTGTGTTTCCCATGTGTACTGCATGTGCTCTGCTGTTGTGTTCTGGCTGCTCTTTCCTTCAGACCATCCATCTATAGAGGCTCTTCTGGCCTGCACTTGGCAGTGTTTGGTCCTTGGCCAGAATGTGGTGAATTTAAACTAGGTGTGCTCTGGTCTGCTTGTTAAATGAGACCTGACACTTCTTCCACTAGAACTGAAGCCCTGCAGAAATCTCTGGTAAGGAGATGTAGTGTGGGCTGGGGTTTCTGCTGGTCTTCTGGGGAAGAGGCCTGCTGCACTGGGACTGAGGCAAGCTTGACTGAGAAGAACAGATCCACCAGAGTGTAAGGTGTTGGGGCTTGGTGTAAGCAAGTTAGGCAGCTGGTGTTGGTGCTGTGCTGTTTCCTACAGGTGGCTCTGTGTTTATGCTGAGGGGCTGGGGAGGGAAATGGCACCAGCCAGCTTGTTTGTCCCCAGAGGGGCATCTCCATGAATGCTGCCTCTCAAAGATGTGTTCCAAGAAGAGCAAATATCTTCCTGCTGTGTGTCCCAGGCATTTTTCAGATTGCTGTTTCCACATTGCCCACCTCCAAGTTATTTGCCTTCCTTCTCTCCAAGAGCAATGCAGTGCCCTCTCGGCTCTATCCCAGCCAAGCCCACTGACCTTTAAAACTCCAGGCTTTAAGCCTCACCGGTTGCAAGAACTCATGAAAATCAGCCCTTCTTGTTTTTCCAGGCAATGACTTTAGGGAAATGTTCTCCTTGTATGTTCCTCTTTGAGCTCTACTCTCTCTTGCCCTTCTCTGTGACCACAGCTCCCTCTCCTCTACAGCATCTGCAATCCACTTCTCCCCTAAAACATGTCTCTGTATTTCCTACCTTCTTTGATGTGGTTTCTTCTCTCTTTTTGGTTGTGGAGTTTGTTTTGTAAATATCCCAGTTGACTCTGTCACCATCTTCTATTCTCCTGCTAGTAAGTCATCTCTTTTGGAGAAGAGAAAATGAAGACAGGGAAACTTGTTAAGATGCTACTTGAATCATGCAGACAAAACATGATAACAGCTTGAACTGTGACAGGACGTAAGTGAGATATCAGATAAGGAAAGAATTTTGAAACAGAATTAACACAACTTGTTAAACAGTTGCATATAGGGAATAAGTATGGGGAAGTGGAGAGGAGGATGATTTTGAGGCATCTGACTTGAGAAACTAGGTGGTGTGATTAGTGATTCCTCTCATCATAATAAATATTATAGGAGAAAGAGCAGACTATAGGGAAGAGATAATAACTCCAGTTTGGGATTGATAAGTGCCTTCATGACAATCATATGGATATACTTGGCTAGACCTTAGGAGAGAGTACAGAACTGGAGAAAAATCTTATAGGCCTGGATGTCATTAGCACTTAGTTTGTGGTTGAAACTTAGTGCTAGAACACTTAGTGCTGGAGATGAATGTTGGAGGGAGAGAAGAACATAAACAAACAAAACAGAAGAAGGAATCATGAGTCCTGGAGGAAGATGGGAAACTTTTTTGGAAATAGGTTGAGGAAGAAAAGACAGTAATATAGTAATAAGGAATGATTAGAGAAGTAGGCAATCATAAGAGAGATATCTTAGAACTAAGAAGAGATTCAGAAAGTTGAAGGAAAAATTTCAAGTGTCAAACAATATACAGAGGTCAGATAGGACAAGGGTGAACAAGAAGCCATTAGATTTGGCTAATAAGATATCCTTAGTTAGATTAATTATAGAAATTCAATAGAATGATGGGGCAGAAGCCAAACAATAGTGGGTCATAGAGTGATGTTAGAGCAGCATGCAGAAATTTTGAATGTTGACAAGTCTTTCAAGATCTTTGATAGTGACAGCTATAGTGAGTAGGCAGGAGTCAGAAACTAGATCTTGGTGTCATAGGGTATGACAGCTTAGTTGCTAAGACAATTAACATATAATTTCAACACAAAGACAAGAATAATACTCTGGGATCTACTGTATGGGGAGGAAGATAACTATTTATAAAGAAAACTGTGCTTTTGAAGAGTTTGAAATGAACTCAGGCAATAAAGCAAAACCTTTGTGAATACTATAGGAATAATTACAAAACAACATATTACCAGATATAAAAATATCAGTGTGATATAAATAAGCAGTGAAGAAGTAAGAAATAGTTATTAGAGTCAGTGAGATTGGTTGAGGAAGACTTTCTAGAGGAAGAGTTTTGTTTTTGTTTTTAACAGAAACAACAGGGTTCTCCATAGATTTCCGGAGTATTTTGGTTGTGGTATGATGTGAAGCAGATCGATTCTCTTAAAGTTCTCTTCAACCAAACAATAAAGCAGGGGTCACTCATACCATGTTGGGGATGATGGTGATAGCAGGGAATGTTTTGAATTTACTTTGATTATTTCCTTACCTTTACTGCATCTCAGTCAGTTATTGGCAGACAGATTTTGAACTAGCTACTTGTACCCTTAGGTGGCAGATTGCTGTTACTTTCCTTGAGAATGGTTACTTGAACTTACTTCTGGAAAGATCAGTAATTCTCAATTATCTATGAATGCATTATCATATATATATATATAATTTTTTCTTGATTAGGTACCTGACTTAAATGCTCAAACCCCAAATAAATTATACTTTGTTTTGAATTCAAGGTACATGATATTTTGATGATAAAATTTTATCTTAAGCAAGTAGTTTTTAGAATATATATATAATTTCTACTGTAACCTGGTTCATTGGCTGCTCTCTTTTTAAATAACAATAGAAAACAAAACATCTTGATTTATATTACAGTTTGGCTTGGGAGTCAGTAGATAATATATTAATAGTGGTGATGATGTTATAAAGGGTTAATTTTTATTGAGCATTTACCATGAGCTAGGTACTGTGCTGTGTCTTAAATGAACTATCCCATTGTTGCAAGACAATTCTCCATGGGTCTCTTGCACTTCTGCATGTTTTATGAACAGAGGCATTCACTATCTCTTTCCCCAGATTACCTTTTCAAGGATTTATATATAGAGAACAGTCACAAAAGCTAGAAAATAGTGTCTTTCACCAGAGCAAAGGGCAGGTTTGCTTAGCCTTGGAAAATATAGATAGTGGCTCCCTTTGGAGGGAAGGGCAGGCATGCTTATGACCCATTATAAAAGATTTGTGTATCCTAAACTTGGGATTCTTCTACTTTAATGCAACCCACTGCTTGTACAGGTGTCATCTGGCCCTCTTTGTATTGTCCTATAGGGATTGTTAGGGAAGCATCACAAATGCTGATACTTTGGCTACTTTCATCACTGTAAATAATTAACTATCTGTTTCTGACTCAGTAGTCTCTTGTCTTCTACCAATACTCATGAAACTGTCAGCCTAACTTGTTAGCTTGCAAGTATGGTAAAATCACATATCCTCACAGTTCTTAACACTTGTGTAATATAATAATCTTTTATGGATAACTCTTCTTTAATCTTCATTTTACATATGCAAAAATGAAGCTCAGTGACCTGTCCAGAGATTCATAATTAAGATATGAGAGAGCTGGGATTTGAACCGAAAACTCTCTTCCTTCAGAGGCCACATTCTCAAGCAGTGAGCTACTCAGATCCAGTTCAGTTCAAGTCTGTGGGTTGACCATTTTTCTGAATGCATCATGAACCATACAGAAAATATGTTTGAATAATCCTGGGTTGGAGATAATCAGTGTCATGCCAAAGCCTGAGTGTTCACGTCAGCAGGAGAGAACAGTTAAAGAAGTATTCTCTGTTCATACCTCCAATAAATCCTTGTTTGTTTATTAATCAATTTTCTGCCTAATAGAAAAAAATGTACATAAACTCAAACCTAGTATATTGACATTCTTATAGACTAGAGATATCATCTTTGAATGATGACACTTTTTGTTTAAAAAAACTGAAAAAATAAAAAAACTCTAACTCTTCACAACTCTAGATAAGATTATTTTCTTGTAGACTAAAAAGGATAAAAGTGAGTTTTTCAAAAGATCCCGTGTTTCCCCAACTTACCATAGCACAGATATTTTTGTTGTTTGTTTTTTGAGGTCTCCCCATTGGGACAAGTCCCTTTTTTTAAATTTTAATTCTAAGATAGTTAACATGCAATGTTACATTATTTTCAGGTGTACAATATAGTGATTCAACAGTTCTACTTATTACTCAGTGCTCATCAAGATAAGTGTACTCTTAATCTCTTTTACCTATTTCACCCATGCTCCCACTCACCTTCCCTCTGGTAACCATTTGTTTGTTCTCTATAGTTAAGAGTCTGTTTTTTGGTTTGTCTCTTTTTTCCCCTTTGTTCATTTGTTTTGTTTCTATTTTTATTGCAGCATTATTAAATAGCACAGATATTTTTATGATTGTATTAAGTTTATATCTGTTTTACCATATATATAAGCAACATGGCACATAGCAGATGTTCAATGAATGTCATTTGAATGTATCTGAAATGTTGCAGCTCTTCATAAAAATGATAATATTAAGAAATTGATCAGAGCTTTGGCCGTCCTGCTTTTTTAAAGGCTTTTATTTTTTAGAGATGTTTCGGATTCACAGCAAAATTGAGAGGAAGGTACAGAAATTCCCCATATACCTCTTGCCCCCACACATGCATACCCTATTATCTGCATCCAATGCCAGAGTGAATATTTGCTACAATTGATTAACCTACATTGACACATCATTATCACCTAAAGTCCATAGTTTTCATTGTGGTTCACTCTTGTACATTCTGTGGATTTGGATAAATGTATAATGGCATGTATCCATCATTATAGTATCATACAGAGTATTTCACTGCCTTGAATGAATAGGTGTTCCACCTATTCATCCCTCCTCCCAACCCTTGGGAACCACCGATCTTTTTAGTATCTCCATAGTTTTGCCTTTTCCAAATGTTATATAGTTGTAATCCTACAGTATGTAACTTTTTAAGATTGGCTTCTTTTACTTAGTAATATGCATATAGTGTTCCTCCATAACTTTTCATGGCTTGAGAGCTCATTTCCTTTTAGCACTTAATAATATTCCATTGTGTGGATATACCACAGTTTATTTACACATTCATCTACTAAAGGATATCTTGGTTGCTTCCAAATTTTGGCAATCATGAACAAAACGTCTGTAAACATCTGTGTGCAGGCTTTTATGTGGACAATATTTTTCCACTCCTTTGGGTATATACCAAAGAACACAAATGCTAGATCATATGGTAAGGGTATGTTTAGTTTTGTAAAAAAACAAAACAAAACAAAACAAAACAAAACAAAAAAACCCTGCTAAACTATATTCCAAGTGGCTGTACCATTTTGCATTCCCATCAGCAAAGAATGAGAGTTTCTGTTGCTCCACACCATCACTAACATTTGCTGTTGTCAGTGTTCTGGATTTTGGCCAATCTAATTAGGTGTACGGTTGAGGCTCATGTTTGTTTACATTTGCATTTCCCTGGTGACATATGATATACATCTTTTCAAATGTTTATTTGCCACCTGTGTATCTTACCCTCTTTGATAAAGGTCTTTGACCTATTTAATTTTTTGTTTGTTTTCTTATTGAATTTTTAAAATTCTTTGTATATTTTGGATAACAGTCCTTGATTAGATGTGTCTTCTAATATTTTCTCCCAGCCTGTTGTTTGATTTCTAATTCTCTTGACATTGTCTTATGTAGAGAAGAAGTTTTTAATTTTATTAGCTTTCTCTTTTTTTAGTTTTTTTATTATGTTAATCACCATACATTACATCATTAGTTTTTGATGTAGTGTTCCATGATTCATTGTTTGCATATAACACCCAGTGCTCCATGCAGAACATGCCCTCTTTAATACCCATCACCAGGCTAACATATCCCCCCAAACCCCTCCCCTCTAGAACCCTCAGTTTGTTTCTTAGAGTCCATAGTCTCTCATGGTTAAACTCTCCCTCCGATTTCCCCCATTCATTCTTCCCCTCCCACTATTTTCTTCTTTTTTAAACATATAATGGATTATTTGCTTCAGCTTTACAGATCTATGATTCAACAGTCTTGCACACTTCACAGCACTCACCATAGCACATACCTTCCAAAATGTCTATCACCCAGCCACCCACACCCCACCACTCCAGCAACCCTTAGTTTGTTTCCTGAAATTAAGAATTCCTCATATCAGTGAGGTCGTATGACACATGTCCTTCTCTGATTGACTTATTTCACTCAGCATAATACCCCCAGTTCCATCCATGTCATTGCAAATGGCAAGATTTTATTCTTTTTGATGGCTGCATAATATTCCATTGTATGTCTATACCACATCTTCTTTATCCATTCATCTGTCGATGGACATCTTGGCTCTTTCCACAGTTTGGCTATTGTGGACATTGCTGCTATAAAATTCAGGGTGCACATACCCCTTCAAATCCCCACATTTGTATCCTTGGGGTAAATACCCAGTAATGCAATTGCTGGATCATATGTTAGCTCTATTTTCAACTGTTTGAAGAACCTCCATACTGTTTTCCAGAGTGGCAGCACCAGCTTGCATTCCCACCAACAGTGTAGGAGGGCTCCCCTTTCTCTGCATTCCCACCAATATCTGTCATTTCCTGAACTTGTTAATTTTAGCCATTCTGACTGGTGTGAGGTGATATCTCATTGAGGTTTTGATTTGGATTTCCCTGATGCCGAGTGATGTTGAGCACATGTTCATGTGTCTGTTGGCCGTTTGGATGTCTTCTTTGGAAAAATGTCTGTTCATGTCTTCTGCCCATTTCTTGATTGGATAATTTATTCTTTGGGTGTTGAGTTTAAGAAGTTCTTTATAGATTTTGGGTACTAGCCCTTTATCTGATATGTCATTTGCAAATACCTGCTCCCATTCTGTCAGTTGTCTTTTGGTTTTGTTGACTGTTTCTTTTGCTGTGCAAAAGCTTTTTATCTTGATGAGGTCCCAATAGTTCATTTTTGCCATTGCTTCCCTTGCTTTGGCAATGTTTCGAGGAAGAAGTTGCTGCGGCTGAGGTCGAAGAGGTTGCTGCCCGTGTTCTCCTTTAGGATGCTGAAGGACTCCTGTCTCACATTTAGGTCTTTCAACCATTTTGAGTTTATTTTTGTGTGTGGTATAAGGAAATGGTCCAGTTTCATTCTTCTGCCTGTGGCTGTCCAATTTTCCCAACACCATTTGTTGAAGAGACTGTCTTTTTGCCATTGGACATTCTTTCCTGCTTTGTCGAAGATAAGTTGACCATAGAGTTGAGGGTCCATTTCTGGGCTCTCTATTCTGTTCCATTGATCGATGTGTCTGTTTTTGTGCCAGTACCATACTGTCTTGAAGATGACAGTTTTGTAATAGAGCTTGAAGTCCAGAATTGTGATGCTGCCAGCTTTGCTTTTCTTTTTCAACATTTCTCTAGCTATTCGAGGTCTTTTCTGGTTCCATACAAATTTTAGGATTATTTACTCCATTTCTTTGAAAAAAGTGGATGGTACTTTGATAGGGATTGCATTGAATGTGTAGATTGCTCTAGGTAGCATTGACATCTTCACAATATTTGTTCTTCCAATCCATGAGCATGGAATGTTTTTCCATTTCTTTGTGTCTTCCTCAATTTCTTTCATGAGTATTTTATAGTTTTCTAAGTACAGATTCTTTGCTTCTTTGGTTAGATTTATTCCTAGGTATCTTATGGTTTTGGGTGCAATTGTAAATGGGATCGACTCCTTAATTTCTCTTTCTTCTGTCTTGTTGTTGGTGTATAAAACTGCAACTGATTTCTGTGCATTGATTTTATATCCTGCCACTTTACTGAATTCCTGTATGAGTTTTAGGAGTTTTGAGGTGGAGTCTTTTCAGTTTTCCACATAAGATATCATATCATCTCCAGAGTGAGAGTTTGAATTCTTCTTTGCTGATTTGGATGCATTTTATTTCTTTTTGTTGTCTGATTGCTGTGGCTAGGACTTCTAATACTATGTTGAATAGCAGTGGTGATGGTGGACATCTCTGCGTGTTCCTAACCTTAGGGGGAAAGCTCTCAGTTTTTCCCCATTGAGAATGATATTCGCTGTGGGTTTTTTATAGATGGCTTTTATGATATTGAGGTATGCACCCTCTATCCCTATACTCTAAAGAGTTTTGATCAAGAAAGGATGTTTTGCTTTATCAAATGCTTTTTCTGCATCTATTGAGAGGATCATATGATTCTTGTTCTTTCTTTTATTAGTGTATTGTATCAAATTGATTGATTTGCGGATGTTGAACCAACTTTGCAGCCCAGGGATAAATCCCACTTGGTCGTGGTGAATAATCCTTTTAATGTACTGTTGGATCCTATTGGCTAGTATTTTGGTGAGAATTTTTGCATCCATGTTCATCAAGCATATTGGTCTGTAATTCTCCCTTTTGATGGGGTCTTTTTCTGGTTTTGGGATCAAGGTAATGCTGGCCTCATAAAATGAGTTTGGATGTTTTCCTTCCATTTCTATTTTTTTGGGACAGTTTCAAAAGAATAGGTATTAATTCTTCTTGAAATGTTTGGTAGAATTCCCCTGAGAATTCCATCTGCCCCTGGGCTTTTGTTTATTGGGAGATTTTTGATGACTGCTTCAATTTATTAGTGGTTATAGGTCTGTTCACGTTTTCTATTTCTTCCTGGCTCAGTTTTGGTAGTTGATACATCTCTAGGAATGCATCCATTTCCTCCAGATTTTCTAATTTACTGGCACATAGTTGCTCATAATATGTTCTTATAATTGTTTGTATTTCTTGGTGTTGGTTGTGATCTCTCCTCTTTCATTCATGATTTTGTTGATTTGGGTCATTTCTGTTTTCTTTTTGATAAGTCTGGCCAGGGGTTTATCAATCTTGTTAATTCTTTCAAAGAACCAGCTCCTTGTTTCGTTAATCTGTTCTGTTCTTTTGGTTTCTATATCATTGATTTCTGCTCTGATCTTTATTATTTCTCTTCTCCTGCTGGGTTTAGGCTTTATTTGCTGTTTTTTCTCCAGCTCCTTTAGGTGTAGGGTTAGGTTGTGTATTTGAGACCTTCCTTGTTTCTTGAGAAAGGCTTGTATTGCTATATACTTTCCTCTCAGGACGCCTTTGCTGTATCCCAACGATTTTGAACAGTTGTGTTTTAATTTTCATTGGTTTCCATGAATTTTTTTTTAATTCTTCTTTAATTTCCTGGTTGACCCATTCATTCTTCAGTAGGATGCTCTTTAGCCTCCATATATTTGAGTTCTTTCTGACTTTCCTCTTGTGATTGAGTTCTAGTTTCAAAGCATTGTGGTTTGAAAATACGCAGGGAATGATCCCAATCTTTTGGTACCTGTTGAGGCCTGATTTATGACCTAGGATGTGATCTATTCTGGAGAATGTTCCATGGGCACTAGAGAAGAATGTGTATTCTGTTGCTTTGGGATGCAATGTTCTGAATATATCTGTGAAGTCCATTTGGTCCAGTGTGTCATTTAAGTCTTTATTTCCTTGTTGATCTTTTGCTTAGATGATCTGTCCACTTCCTTGAGGGGGATATTAAAGTCCCCCACTATTATTGTATTGTTGTCGATGTGTTTCTCTGCTTTTGTTATTAATTGCCTTATATAATTGGCTGCTCCCATGTTAGGGGCATAGATATTTACAATTGTTAGATCTTGTTGATTAGACCCTTTAAGTAGGATATAGTGTCCTTCCTCATCTCTTATTATATTCTTTGGTTTAAAATCTAATTTGTCTGATATAAGGATTGCCACCCCAGCTTTCTTTTGGTGTCCATTAGCATGGTAAATGGTTTTCTACCCCCTCACTTTCAAACTGGGGGTGCCTTTGGGTCTAAAACGAGTCTCTTGCAGACAGCATATCGATGGGTCTTGTTTTTTTATCCAATCTGATAGCCTGTGTCTTTTGATTGGGGCATTTAGCCCATTTAAATTCAGGGTAACTATCGAAAGATATGAATTTAGTGCCATTGTATTGCCTGTAAGGTGACTGTTACTGTACATTGTCTGTGTTCCTTTCTTGTCTATGTTGCTTTTAGGCTCTCTCTTTGCTTAGAGGACCCCTTTCAATATTTCTTGGAGGGCTGGTTTCGTGTTTGCAAATTCCTTTAGTTTCTGCTTGTCCTGGAAGCTTTTTCTCTCTCCTTCTATTTTCAATGACAGCCTAGCTGGATACAGTATTGTTGGCTACATATTTTTCTCGTTTAGTGCTCTGAAGATATCATGCCAGTCCTTTCTGGCCTGCCAGGTCTCTGTGGATAGGTCCGTTGCCAATCTAATGTTTCTACCATTGTAGGTTACAGATCTCTTCTCCCAAGCTGCTTTCAGGATTTTCTCTTTGTTTCTGAGACTCTTAAGTTTTACTATTGGATGTTGGGGTGTTGATGTATTTTTATTGATTTTGAGAGGGGTTCTCTCTGCCTCCTGGATTTTGATGCCTGTTTCCTTCCCCAAATTAGGGAAGTTCTCTGCTATCATTTGCTCCAATATACCTTCTGCCCCTCTCTTTCTTCTTCTTCTGTGATCCCTATTATTCTAATATTGTTTTGCTTTATGGTATCACTTATCTCTCGAATTCTGCCTTTGTGATCCAGTAGTTGTTTATCTCTCCTTTTCTCAGCTTCTTTATTTTCCATCATTTGGTCTTCTATATCACTAGTTCTCTCTTCTGCCTCATTTACCCTAGCAGTTAATAGCCTCCATTTTTGATTGCACCTCATTAATAGCTTTTTGGTTTCAACTTGGTTAGATTTTAATTCTTTTATTTCTCCAGAAAATGTTTCTCTAATATCTTCCATGTTTTTTCTCGCCCAGCTAGTATCTTTTAAATCGTCATTATGAACTCTATTTCCAGCATCTTACCAATGTCTGTATTGATTAGGTCCCTGGCAGTCAGTACTGCCTCTTGTTCTTTTTGTTGAGGTGATTTGTTCCATCTTGTCATTTTGTCCAGAGGAGAATAGAGGAATGAGAGAACAAAATGCTAACAGGGTAACAACGTCTCCCAAAAATACACTAAACAAATCAGAAGAGACCTGAAACCGGGGTAAAATAAAGGGAAAGAAAGAAAAAAAAAAAGAAAAAGATAAAAACAAACAAACAAACCAAAAAACCAAATATGATCAAATATGATCAGGCTGGTGCATAGATCATTGCCCCACACTAGATTTTGGGCATATTTTGGTCTGTTAGAATGTGTCTCCCAAAATTTTAAAGAAAGAAAAACTTACATATGTACAAAAGTAAGGGTTATTATGATGAAGGGATGGGATATGACTGTAAAGATGAAAATTATAAGACTTTATAAAAGGAATTGATAAGATAAGAAGTTGTTTGAAAAAAGAAAGAAGAGGATTTAAAAAAAATGGAGATATTGTCATCAGGCAGGAGACTAGAATAAAGCCATACACCACAGATTTAGGGTATATTTTGGTCTGTTAGAAGAAACTGTATCCCAAAATTTTAAAGAAAGAACAACTTATATATATATACCAAAAATAAGGGTAACTACTCTGAAGGGATAAAATATGACTTTAAAAATGAAAAATAAAAAAGATTGTTTTAAAAAAGCGATTGATAAGATGGTTGAAAAAGGGAAAAAGAAAACTTCAAAAAAAAAAAGAAAAGAAAGTTAAAATATTAACTTTGAAAGACTAAAGAATCATGGGAAAAAAGCCATGGATTCTTTGTGCAGTATTCCCCTAGCACTGGAGTTCTGCTGTTCTCACTGATTGGTAAACTTGGTCTTGGCTGGCTGTTCTTGCTGATCTTCTGGGGGAGGTGCCTGTTGCCGTGGTTCCCAAATGTCTTTGTGGGAGGTGGAATTTCCCTGCCTTTGCCGGTCGGTGCTAAGTAATCTGCTCAGGTTTCATCTCGGGAGCTTTTCTTTCCTGCAAGCTTTCCATACAGCTGTGGAGGATGATAGTGAAAATGGCGGCCTCCCAATCTCCATCCTGGAGGAGCTGAGAACTCGGTGCCCCACTCCTCAGTGCGCCCCCAGAGAAAAGCAGTCAATCACTCCCATCTCCTCGGTCTCCAGCCGCACTCCGTGCTCACCCGGCCAGTGACCGAGCATTTCTATCTCTGGCACACAACCCCAAGTGGAGTCTCCAAACCCAGCAGAGTCCTGCAGTACACACCGGCACCGCTCCTCCCGGGGAGGAAGGGGAGTCTCCCCAGATCTGCCACTTGTTGGGTCCCTGCTGGAGGAGCAGTGGCCCGACTACGCCACAGATCACAGTTTTTGGCAACCCTGAGCTGAGAGCCCGCTCCCTGGCTCCGTCTTTGCAGCCGGCTTCCCCGCTCTGATATCTGGGAGCTCTGCCGCACTCAGGCACCTCCGGTCTTTCTGTGACCCCAAGGGTCCTGAGACCACACTGTTCCAGTGAGGGTTCCACCCCTGCCCCACTTAGCCACTGGAGTGACGTCCCTCAGCAGAGCCGACTTCTAAAAGTTCCGATTTTGTGCTCCTTTGCTCTATCACTTGCCGGTAGTGGCTGATGGAGGCCCCCTCCCCTACTGTCTATCCTCCCGAATATCACCTCGGATTCACTTCTCCGCACGTCCTACCTTCCAGAAAGTGGTCGCTTTTCTCTCTTCATGTATATTTTAAATCCTGGATCTTACTTTTCTTTTCAGGGAACCCAAGATTGATCAACATTTTCCCTTAGAAATACTTCTGGGATAAAAGTATAAATTATGACCTAAAGTAGCTAACATGAAAATTTTGGAATAGAAAGTGAGGTTTATTCGTAAATTTGTAAATTATTTTGTGCTGTGCATATTAACATTATTCTCTAAATGTTATCTTTACACATCTACATTTCTTTCTATGAGCTTCCCCAAGTATGAATGGATAACCACAAGTTAGTTTGGTTGTTAACCCATAGGAACATCAAGGTTTGAGAGTAGCCAGAGGCTAACAGCCAAAACCTTGGTTCTGATCTGCTAACCAGCTATATGGGCTTAACTGAATTATTTGTCCTCTCTGTGTCTACATTTTACTCCTCTGCAAAGTGTAGATGAAACTTAACCTGTACAATTTCCTGGATTATTGGCAGAATTAAGTAAGATAAGAGATGTGGAAGTACTTAAAGATTAGAAGTGCATGCAATTGTAAGGCCCTTCTGTAATATCATTGCAAATGCCCTTTGCTCATATTGAGCCTGAATGTTCTCCTTGTCTTCCTCAGGATGTGAAGGGACGTCAGAAAAAAGGTAGAATCCTCATTGTTGCACATTTGCCAGTTTGCCTCCTCAAACTTGCACAGCTCTAATTGTACCTAATGAAAGAAAAGTAACATTTCTAGGTCCCAGTTGCAGGAAACATTTTAAATAGAACTGGCCTGGGGCATTTTTCTAAATAAAATCTAAATAATGCAAGATTGTTAGCGGGAACTGTGCCAGGGCTGGATTACACAACTAATAAAAATGAACCTGAGTCTTAGAATGTCAGGCAGCCTTGATCATACCAACCCCAGGTCAGTGGTGGAGACAGTAGGACTCACACATGGCCTTGTCTTTGAGTTCCAGGGACCTTGGTCATCATCAAGCACTTTATACTGAGGCTTGTTCATGGGTTAACAAGCAATTTGTTAGAAGCCTTTCACATGCTAGAGACCAGAGCAAAAATGAATTCATGCAGAGCCCAAGCCTAAGGTTTTTGTGGGTGAGAGAGAAAACTGAAACATTTTCTCTTTCAACCCATCAGCCATCCCCAGTTTGGGTTTCCTGCCCTCATCCCCATCCCAGCTTAATGAAGGTGCTGTTGGCATGGCCTGCATAGTTTATAATTTGGAGGGGTTGGGGAAGGAACACATAAGAGTATCTTTTGTCTTTTGTCCCTGGAAAATTTACCTAGAGGCCTGGACTTTATTATAGAAAGCATTTGTCTAAGAAATTCCCAGAAGTCTTTTTTTTTTTTTAAAAGATTTTATTTATTTAATTGACAGAGAGAGACAGAGAGAGAGGGAACACAAGCAGGGGGAGTGGGAGAGGGAGAAGCAGACTTCCCGCCGAGCAGGGAGCCCGATGCGGGGCTCGATCCCAGGACCCTGGGACCATGACCGGAGCTGAAGGCAGTTGCTTACCCAACTGAGCCACCCAGGCGCCCCAGAAATTCCCAGAAGTCTTAATGAAACTCTTTTTTTAAAATTTTTTTATTGTTATGTTAATCACCATATATTACATCATTAGTTTTTGATGCAGTGTTCCATGATTCATTGTTTGTTCATAACACCCAGTGCTCCATGCAGAACGTGCCCTTCTCAATACCCATCACCAGGCTAACCCATCCCCCTACCCCCCTCACCTCTAGAACCCTCAGTTTGTTTTTCAGAGTCCATCATCTCTCATGGTTCGTCTCCCCCTCTGACATACTCCCCTTTTCTTCCTCTCCTGTTATCTTCTTCTTTT
>NW_027397157.1:749540-1089853 GCF_003265705.2 Callorhinus ursinus | reverse complement strand
TTTGATCCCTATTCAGCTGAATTCCTGAGACCAGACGAAATCTAGGTCTCCTACTCCTCCGCCATCTTGCTCCGCCCCCCTTAATGAAACTCTTGCTAACAATTTGACCTCCAAGGTTCTGGCCTTTGCCAAGTAGCTACTGCTCATATTAACTGGAAGTTTCTCCCTGCCTTAGCTGTTTTCTTTTGATTCACTTCTTTTTGTGTCTATGTCAGTGTATCTTTTTGATCTTTTCAAATCTTCATGGCCCTCTGGTACTAGGCCTATTGCCCAACTGACCTCTTTTAGACTCATTCCTATAAAGTAGCACCCTTAACCCAGTGGCATACCTTCACCCATTGCTGCCAATGTATTGTTATTATTATACTGGTGATTGATTGTAATTATTATATCACATATAAATTATAATTATTATTTATTAGAAATATGTAACAACTAATCCTAACAGTAATAACAATTCTAACTACAATTTATCAAATACCTACTATGTGCTAGATGCTCTATTATATGTTTTATATATTATTTGGCTTAAGAGTTATAACAGACTGGAGACGTCAGTTATTGTAATCATTCCAGCTGAAAATGGTAAACATATATTTGCTCATGGCTGTACAATGAAAGGAATTCCTGTCTCCAACCTCCAATGGAATTACCATAAAGGACTTCTTAATCCTCATTTTTCAGCTGAAGATACTGAGACTGAGTGATGTTACATGACTTTTTCAAGGACACAGAACTAGTTGAACCCAGTGGATCTTAGTTCAAAGTTGGTGCTTTGTTAAGAAAGAAACCACTCTATTATGTTGGTCCCTTACTTAGAATATGTTTTCTCCCTAGGGCTAGATACATTTGGGATAGTAAGCTTCTTTCAGGGCACTGGACATTCTATCTGCTTTTATTGTTGAGACTGCTGATCAACAACTCTCTTTCCCTGGGGGCACACCATAATAATGGGAAGGTATTTAACAAGTAATTCTCTTTCATCCAAAGGGATGAACACCATAGAGCACATATGATCAAAGTCCGTAACATTAAGAACTGTTCAGAATACTTTGTAAACCCAAGGGGTGACTCTTTCTTCTGTGTTCAGTACTTTAAAAAAAACTGTGACCATTTATCTTCCCTCCATTTCCTATACCTACCTTAGTCCTTCTTGTCTCCTAGTTGTAACTAGTATATTCTTTATTTGCTAATATGCTGATGCACAAAACTTGGCTAAACCTTACCCTTGTGGTACAGGAATACCTGCAAAATTATCCTGAGTCATATTTAAACAAGAAATGTGACATTTGACCAGCCATATACCTGAATCTATAGAATGAGGAAGAGAGGTTATTATCATAAGGGGATTGATGCAAAAGTAAAGCAGAGAGAACATGTCTCATCAATCAACATACCTTTGATGCCCTCTCTTCTAATTAGCTAACATTTACTGAACATCTACTGTTTATTCATTTAGATCTCAGGGATAGAGTGATGAACAAAAGCAACAAATTCCATGCTTACATTTAACAAATAAACAAATGATAGAAGGTCAGAGAGAAGAGCAAGTGTAAAAGTCCACGGCTCAAATAGGTGTAGTATATTTAAGGAACGGAGGGAATGTCATTGTGCCTGTACAGTAAAGTAAAGGACAGTGTTATGACAGGCCAGATCATGTAGGGCCTTAAAGGAAGCATGGAGACATAGAAATGTTTAGCACCAAAGTACTGAAGGTGGGGTCAAGAAGAGCCAAACTGCACCAAACATTACCTTCTTGCCTGAGATTATTTTTGTTTTGTTTTGTTTTTCTTTTATTCTGGTGGCTTTTAGCTTCATGGTTTTTAAAGGGGCTGTCAAACATTAACAAGAGAATTAAATGGTCTTACATTTGATCCCCAGTGGGCATAGCCTTGAGTTCTAGGAACCTACATTGAGGAACAGACAAAAGCAATAGCTCACAATCTTCATTGTGTAATGGGGTTGCAACTGAATATTAGGATGGGAGTACTTTGATAGTATCCTACTCAGATGACACAGGCATGGGCATAGTCAGAAGTACTTGCCAGCAATTGATTTCACTAGAAATTTAAGTAGCAGTCGTTTTGATTGACTCCGTTGTAAACCCAATGGACAGTGACCATTTGCACTTCTGTTTTTTGTATATCTGGCATATTGTAGAATTTCAATGAGTAAGTAGTTTGAATATTGACAATTCTTTGAGGCCATCTTAAATTATTGGCTGGCATGCTAATCCCATCTGTCAGGATTGCTACCGCTTGGTTGTAAAAACACTTGGTTTTGAAGTGCCCTTGGCACTTGGTATTTGTAATAGCAGGTATCCCTTGATGTTTAGAACAGATACAATCCTGACATGTCCCATCAAGAGATTTACAGTTGACTTTCTGCTAAGTCTTACCAGGTGCTTCTGCTCTCTTCCTCACACTTTCCAGTTTTCTTTTGTGTGATTGATATGTTCTGCAGCCCAGTCAGTGCAAGGAAAAATCATGGGGCATACACAAGGAAATGAAAGCAGAATTGAATTCCATAAATACCCTTATATCATGAGTTAGCCAATTAATGCCCAACTTCTAAAGTAGCCTTATGGTAAAATTCATGTTGAAATTCCTTTATAATGCTAATGTTGGTGGATACAATTAATCTAGACCAACCACATTATACTAGGATTTGTTCTTTATAGGAATCCAGAATTTGATCCCTGACATATCTCAGTAAACACTTTAAAAAGCTATGTAAGTTAACAGGTATCTTCTGTATGTTGATCTGGTTTGGGGTATGTATCTTGAAAAAGTAAATGTTGGCTTTGAAACCAATGACAAAATCAAACAACCCTTGGAATACCTGTGAAGGGAACTGGCTATAGGGACAGGGCAGGAATAACTGTAGCTCTAATTACAGACTTTCTCATAAGTTTTCACTATCAGATCTTCAATGTGGCAATATTTACCAGTGGGAAAGAAGTCTGAATTGTCTTATAGTTTAGAAGATGGGTACAGCTGCTCTATGTAGCTACTTCATGGTCAGAGATGTCCTTATTACATTTTGTTTTATATCTTCCTGTCAGTTGAAATGGAAAACTGTTCTGTGTTGCTTTGATGTTGTTTCTGATTTCTAGGCAAGGTCCTATATGGAAAGGTAAATATTCTTGAAATATATAGAGTACAAAGTTTTAAACACCCAGTAAAGCCATTTTACTATTTCTCTGTTTCTACAGAAACTCGACATATTGCATGAAGGTGTCAATGTCCTTGACTGTTGCAGAGAATGAATCAGGCCTGTGCTACAATAGCAGGATACGCTATTTAGAAAAATCTGAGGTCACTAAAAGAAAGGAGATCTCCTGCCCAGACATGGATGATTTTAAAAAGTCCAATCAGGAGCCTGATGTTGTGTGGTACAAGGTAACAGCATGGTGTCAATTACTTTTTCTTTTTTTTTTTTTTAACCTTAACTCAATAGCTGGCTTGGGGATAGAAAAAGGGAGGTATTTTATTTCTAGTTTCTGGTATCAGATATTTCATTGAGAAAAATGAACAGATCCACAGTGAAATAACTCAGAGGTATGACTTCTATATAGTACTGGTTTTAATGGACTTCCATCAGCAGGTGTCACAAGCAACCCCATCTTCTCCAACTGCTAAAAATAAGTAAAAATTCCCTCCACTCAAGCTTACAAGAGCAAGTGGGAAGAAGAGTAAAGATTTCAGTAACACATGAAAGAACATATTTGAGGGACGTAGAAATATTATTTACTATTAGGAGCAAAGGCCCATTATTACAAGTACAAATAACACTCCCAACAAGGGAGCAAGGTATACATTACCGCTCCTAGGCCTACAATGGCAATAAGAAAGAGCAGTGTCGCTGGAACCTGGCAATAGTGGAGTGGGCCTGACAAGAGCTGTGGCCTTAAAAGAACATAGGAACTGTGGCAGATAAAGAGGGATTGAGCAGGATAAATACCCTAACCCCTCTTAACTCCTGACTTCTAGTTTTCTGCTAGCACCCACGGAAAATTAAGCAAAAGTCAGAGGGCAAAATCAGGAGATAGATTCAATAGTCTTCAGATTCCCTGGGCATAAAATAGGTCAGACAGAGCGGAGATTGGATCTAGGGGAAGAAGCAGAGAAGTAACCACACAACCTTCTAGCTGTGACATTCTGGCTGCTAGCCTGGTGCCCCGTGGTTCTATAAGATAACTCTGTACCTTCTGCCAAATCTGTGCCATGGTAGTTGACACATGGTACAGGTTTATATGTTATAGCCAGAGGTAACCAAGGGGGTTTTCTGCACAGGTGTTGTGTACATAGTTGGACTCAACAAACATAAAAGATGGAACAGGTTGTTTCTATAGGATATAACAGATTCTTTTTTTTTAAAGATTTTATTTATTTATTTGAGAGAGAGAGAGAATGAGAGATAGAGAGCACGAGAGGAAAGAGGGTCAGAAGGAGAAGCAGACCCCCTGCTGAGCAGGGAGCCCGATGTGGGACTCGATCCCGGGACTCCAGGATCATGACCTGAGCCGAAGGCAGTCGCTTAACCAACTGAGCCATCTAGGCGCCCAGGATATAACAGATTCTTAGTTTCCAGGGAGGATTAAACCCTAACTCCTACAGCTGTCACGTGTTTTTGCATTTGGAAGCCTCTCCATCTTCATACCTATGGGAACTCACCAGTGGACACCAAAAGCATGTCCTGACCTGGGATCTCAGTCTCTATGTGAATTGTCCTTCCTTTTTTTTTCTTAATACAGATAATATTCTGACAGATAAAAGGAACATACAATGATCATTATTCATAAATATAGAACATCTATAATTTAGTGGGGCCCTCCATGCCTTCTCAGTATTTATTAAGCACTCACTATATGCCATTCACTGTGCTAAGCTTGGTCTCTACATTATCTCAATTTAAGTCTCAATGCACCTCTTTGTGGGGGTGCTGTTATCCTTATTTAATAGAAAAAAAAAAAACAAAAAAACTAAGGCTCAGAGGGATGCAGAAACTTATACAAAGCTACTCAGCCAACAAAGCCTGGTTCTATATTCAAGGCAATGTTTGCTATTCCAGAGTCCATTTTCTTAATCACTACCCTTTCCTGCAGTGATCCTAGAGCTAAAGCCAGCTGTGGTCACACACATTTCTCTAAGATGCAACACTGGTGCAGAGAAGCCTGTGAAAAGATAGAGTAAGAATGTTTTATTTTAATTTTATATTTGGAAAAGGAAAATTGATCAGCTCCAGAGTTAGCAGCTAGGAGTAAAATCCTTGTCATCAGCCTTTTCCTTTTCTTCTATATTCTACTGTCTCATCTTCTTATTTTTCTACTAAATTCTTTCTTCTTTCTTCACATCTCTAGACATCACTATCATCATTGTATAACAAAGCAATTTCTTCCTTGGGAAATGCTAAGCACCATTCTTAGAAATGGACCAAAGATGGTGAGGCAAATGGCTTTTCTAGCTCTGCTTGTACAATAACTTTTAAGATTTCTATATAATTTTATAATTGACAAATATTAATCACAATGATAACTAACATTTATTGAGTGCCCACTATACGCCAGTCTCTGTTTTAAGTGCTTTAGATAAATTAACTCGGTCTCTAGGACTACTGTATTAGGTAGGTATTATTATTATCCCCATTTTCCAGAAGTGACTGGAGACTCAGATAAGTTAAGTGACTTAACAAAAGTCACATAGCAGTTTATGACTTGCATGTTGGCTACTGGGCCCATTCTTTTAGTCACTGTACTATACTAATGGATCAGAATAAAAAACTAAACCCCAAAGTTAAAGAATTCCTAAAGCTCCCAAATGTGTTGTTAACCCTGCTTCTCATAGTTTCAAAGTATATCCTTGAAAAAAATATATTGATGTAATGGGAAAATGTTTCCTTTTCCAATCAATAGTTTAATAATCTTCCCTGCTTGCTTTACAGTCTCTGTGTGCCCTACCAGGCTGAGCATAAAGTGATTTTGCTCCAGCTACCACAATGTAAAGACATTTGTCCAGACTTCATTCTGGTGTACATCCAAATTTAGAAATGTACAATGTATTATTTCCAGTATTTTAACAGTAAAATGTATGTGTGTTGCATGATCAATTTCCAAGTCATCTTTTTAAATATATGTAATCTTTAAACTTGCTTCTTTTATATCCATTTCTGCTTTTTTCTTACTCTCTAATAAATTTGTGTCATTCTCACATTCTGTTACGTGTTTCCAAGCCGTCTGAAATATGCTAGGGTAGGCCTTTGAGGACTGTCCTTCTGTGCCTGCATGTAATCACAGCTGGATATGAAGGTAGAGGTGGATCAGGTGGCACTGGGGCATGGTCATAAAGATGACTGAGTAAGCCTATCCTGGTTGTTCTTGGAATGTAAGAGATATGTATAAGGGGGTTGTATCTCCTCTATCTGAACTCTATCAGTTAGCAAAAGGAAGTGAGGAGAGGGCCTATACTTTTAGCACTTCATCTTAATGCTGTATGAGTGGGGCTTAGACAGTAGAACAGCATACACAATAATGTTAGTGTTTTTAGAAACATTTTTGAAAAGAGAGAGATTCTTTTCTTTATTGAACTAAGAAGAACAATGCTAGAACAATCTCGTGTTGTGATGAGCACTGGGTGTTATGGAACCCACTTATCCTGTCCTTTTTGACATTTTACTGAGTTTTATGAAAAGCTTGGAGTCTAGCCAAAAGAAATGAGTGTGCGTATCTATGTATATATTTAAAAATGTACATTTTGACAAATCAGTGTAGAGGTGTATGAAGTCAGTTATACCCTGCTCTTCCACTCTATTTTAACCATCTAAGGTAATTAGTGTTTCCTGTTTATCATCCCACACTTTCCTCTATGCCAACATACTCTTTCTATATATATTATTTATTTACACACACACACATTCACACACATTCAGACACACACACACACACACACACACACACACACACACACACACACACCTCCCTGTCCCTCATTTTATAAAAATGGAAACATCACATATATATCCCTTTTCAGCTTTCCCCGTCACACACAAATGTATCATGAACATCATTCCCTGTTGGTAATATAAATCTAAATCATTTTTAATAGCTGTATCATAGTTCATAGGATGCAAATGAACTTCTTTTATTAAACCACTCTTCTGATGGATATTCAAGTTTTTTTTCTAGGTTTTTTTTTCTAATTTCATTGTTACAGTAAATATCCTTGAAAATATATCCTTATATCCTTGACATACAAGATAGGAATACTCTCTGTCACTACTATTGTTCAAAATTGTTTTGGAGGTTCTAGCTGATGCAATAAGAAAATTAAATGAAATATGTTATATAAGACATGCGTGTGTGTGCACACGCACATATATTAGAAAAAACAAAATAACCTTATTTTTCAGATTATATAATTGTATACCAAGAAACCCCAAGAGACTCAACAACAACAAAAATTAGAACTAATGAGATAATTTGATAAGGTAGCTTGGTAAAAATATACAAACATAACATAATAAAATAAAATTTAAAGAAAATACAAAATATTCAATAACTTTTGTTTTTGCTAGTAATAATCAGACATGTAAAAGGGAAGAAATGAAATTATTTCATTTACAATAATGACAAACTATGAAACACTTTGGAATAAAATAACAAAGATGGAAAGAGACCTATATAAAAATATAATTTTATTGAAGGACATAAAATGGTCTAAATTAATAGAGTGACAGGATGTATTTCTGTATGGTATTATTTCATAGAGTAAACGGTCCGTTCTTTCTGATGTATAAATAATTCATTTTGTTAGAATATAATTTTTTTGGAATTAGACAGTATGATAAACATTATAAAGTTTATATGAATGAATGTACCATAATTGACAATATTGGGTAAAAACATTCATGAAAAGGGACTTATTTTACCTGATACTAATATTACTACAAAACGACAGCAATTAAAATAGTAAGTTTAGGGGCGCCTGGGTGGCTCAGTCGGTTAAATGGCTGCCTTTGGCTCAGGTCATGATCCCAGGGTCCTGGGATCGAGCCCCGCATCAGGCTCCCTGCTCCACGGGATGTCTGCTTCTCCCTCTCCCACACCCCCTGCTTGTGTTCCCTCTCTCACTGTGTCTCTCTCTGTCAAATAAATAAAATCTTTAAAAAAAATAGTAAGTTTAGGAAAAGATAAATAGATTAGTTGAATAGAATAAAGCATCCAGAAACAGATTAAAAATATGTATTTTTGAGAACTTAGCATATGATAACATTTCATTTGAATGGGTATGGAGGGGGATAAACGGCTTATTAAAAATTCTGTGCACATAAATGACTTTCCACTTAGAAAAAATAATTAGATCTCTGACTCATACCATGTTTAAGAAAAATTCCAGATGAATTATAAGGAGGTAATTTCATCCACTAAAATAGTATTTTAGGAAAGGCCATTTCTAAATGCTGTCACTCATTACAGTGAGTTAAGCTTCTAAAGTTAAGAGCTTTACATTGATTTATCTTGCTATAGATTCTAACAATTTTCATAAAGGGGGAAAAAAGTCACTGGAGACCTTATAATACTCCAGCCCAAATGACCAATACTTTCTTGCTAAAATGTACTCTGGCAAAATGCTTAGGGATTTTGAATTCCTTTGGTATTGTAGTGACATTACTATGTACCTTCTTTTGTAACCATAAAATTGCATTTCATCCTTAAATTTTTAATCTCATAACTAGAATTTTCAGATATTTTTATCCAGAAGGGATGAGCTATGAAACCCACGAGGGCTTCAGTTTGGTGTGCCTTAAAACCAGTGAGTAACACAAGATTTAAGCCCCATTTATCCTTATTTTTATTCCTAGATATGGCATTAGAAGTCAGAAAGGGGTTCTTTACTATTTGTAAGTTACAAAGAAGATGAGTTAATGAGAGAGAAATGGGTATTTGAGATACATAAGAAGCACTGGTCTTTGAATCTGGGGATCTGGATTCTGGTCACCATTCCACCATTAATGCAGATAAGTAATTGTATGTCACTGGACCTCTATTTCCCCACATATAAAATAGGTGTAATAATGTCTGCCATATATCCCAGACATATTATAAAAATTTAATGACTAAAGTCCTTAATTGATATTTGCTGCTACTATAGAAAGGGAAATGTTACAAGGGAAGCTAAAAAACTAGTTACCTAAGACATCTCAGACTCTAGTTGGGAATTTAAGATTTTTTTTTTAAAGTCATGTTATTCTGTATAATCTACAAACATAAAACTTACCCTTTTTACCTGTATAATTTGATGTGTTTTGGCAAATGTATACACCAAAATTGAGATATAGAATGTTTCCATCACTTCAAGTTCCTTTATGTCCGTTTGTAGTCAATTCCCTCCTCTTAGCCCCAGTCCTTGGTAAAAACTCATCTGGTTTCTGTTCCTATAGTTTTGCGGAATGTTATATAAATGGAATAGTATGATATGTAGCCTTCTGTGCCTGTCTCCTTTCACTTAGCATAATGCATTTGAGATATGTCTGTGTTGTGGTATATATCAATAGTTTCTTCCTTTCACTGATGAGTAGTAGTCCAATATTCCACTGTAGAAATGTACCACTGTTTCGCCACTTATTGCTTTGTTTTTTTGTTGTTGTTGTTTTAAATTTAAATTCAATTAGCCAACATATAGCACATTATTAATTTTGATATAATTTTCAATGATTCATTAGTTGCGTGCGTATAACACCCAGTGCTCATCACATCACGTGCTCTTCTTAATACCCATCACTCAGTAACCCCACCCCCCCACCCACCTCCCTGTCTGCAACCCTCAGTTGTTTTTTTAAAGATTTTATTTATTTATGTGTAAGAGAGAGAGAGAGGAGAGAGAGAGAACACGAGTGGGGGAGAGGTAGAGGGAGAGGGAGAGGCAGACTCCCCGCTGAGCAGGAAGCCCGACATAGGGATCCATCCCAGGACCCCAGGATCATGACCTGAGCTGAAGACAGATGCTTAACTGACTGAGCCAACCAGGAATCCCTGCCATTTATTGTTGGTGACCATTTGGGATGCTGCTGGTTTTTGGCGATTAGGAATAAAGGTCTTATAAGTTGAGTTTTGACTGTATAATTTCTTGATTTATCAAAATAATATGTTTTTGTCAATTTTTATAATCTTATTTTGATGTGTATATGTTTCTCAAACTTAACAGGAGTTTGCTGTTGATCTTTCCTAAATTGTCGTAAGAATCCAGGCTTTGGAGGGACTTCCTGTATAACCTCAATCATATTCAGATAAAAACAGATCAAAGCAAATTAAAGCCTCTTTTTTATTATGTTAATCACCATACATTACATCATTAGTTTTTGATGTAGTGTTCCATGATTCATTGTTTGCGTGTAACACCCAGTGCTCCATGCAGAACGTGCCCTCTTTAATACCCATCACCAGGCTAACCCATCCCCCCACTCACCTCCCCTCTAGAACCCTCAGTTTGTTTTTCAGAGTCCATAGTCTCTCATGGTTCATCTCCCCCTCCGATTTTCCCCCCTTCCTTCTTTCGACATGTATCATATGACCTCACTGATATGAGGAATTCTTAATCTCAGGAAACAAACTGAGGATTGCTGGAGTGGTGGGGGGTGCGAGGGATGGGGTGGCTGGGTGATAGACATTGGGGAGGGTATGTGCTATGGTGAGCGCTGTGAATTGTGTAAGACTGTTGAATCACGGACCTGTACCTCTGAAACAAATAATACATTATAGGTTAAAAAAAAAAGAAGAAGAAGAAATTAAGGCCTCTTAAGCAATGTCTTTTTCTACAGTCTGACTATCTTTTATATATCCACTAGAATGATCTTTCAGAAATGCACATCTGATTGTAGGACGCCACTATTTAAAGCACTCCAATGATTCCATAGAACCATTTAGTTAATAGTTCCTTTTCCTTGAGTGTTTACAGAGCCTGACACTGTGTCAAGCATGTTCATTTATTACCTAATTTAATTTATAGAACAGTATTACAGGTTATATAGTGAATTAGGTTATACAGTGGCAGAGCTGGGATTTGAACCCTGACAATGTCTAGGCTTTTTAGATTTGGTCTCAGCCTACTCACTGCTATTCTCAGCAATAAAACTATTCAGAATTTTTTTGTTTACTTCATGTTATTTCACATCTGAGTGCTTCACATGTTGTTCTCTCTGTTCATGTCTTACCTGCCTAACTTTTATATATTGTTTAAAATTCAGCTCAGATGCTAATAGTAGCCTACACGTACCCCAGACCTCTTTGTTCATGCCAGATCTGCTGTAATCTTGGATGATCCAGCATTAGAATTACTTCAGATATTTCTTCCAATCCTTTCTCCTTTTCTTCTCTTTTTGGTATTCTTATTACACTTATGTTATACTTCTTACATTTCTTCTACAGTTCTTAGATATTCTTTTTCTATTTGCTTGTCAGTTTGGGAAGGTTTTATTGACATACCTTCAAACTCACTGATTTTTTTCCTTGGCCATGCCCAGTTTACTAAAGTGCCTATCAAAGGCCTTCTTTATTTCTGTTACAGTGTTTTTGTTTGTAGTATTTCCTCTTTTACTTTTTTAAAGAGTTTCCATCTCTCTTCTCTTCTTACATACTGCCCATTACCATTAGGTCCATTAACATATTAATCATGCTTATTTTAAATTCCTTGACTGATAATTCCAAATTTTCTGCCATAACTGAGTCTGATTCTGATGCTCGTTCTCTCTCTTCAAATGGTGGCTTTTGTTTTGTTTTGTTTGTCTCTTAATACACCATGTAAATTTTTATTGAAAGCCAGACATAATGTACTAGGTAAAAGGAACTGAGGTAATAGGCCTTTAATTTGAGGTTTTTACATTTATCTGGCTAAGAGTTAAGCTGTGTTACTGCTTGCTATGGCCATAGGTGTTAGAGGCTAAAATTCCCTCTGGTGTCCTAGTTTTTCACTCTTCTGTTATCTTTGGGTTTCCCTAGAGATTTCCTAAAATGAGGTCTGAATTGTGCAGTTATTTTAGCTGTAATATCCTATTGTTATCCAGGAGCCCTGTTGATGTGTTATTAAAGTGTAGGGTAAGGGAAAGCAATCTGTAATCTTATGATTAGATTTCAGTTTTTAGTGAGCCTTGTCCCTGGGCTGTGACCATCACAAGTGCTTCTCAGCTTCTCTCCCACCTCCATTAGATGAGACAGGGAGGATAGAGGGAGCTGGTGCTGGCTGTTTTTCTTCTTCCACTTCAAAGGCTAGAGGGGCTACAGTTGGATATTTCCCTTTTCACATATCCTTTGAGGGCAGGCTGTTGTTAAGAAGAATAAGGCTCTTTGGATATATTTCAAAATGGTTACTTTTTCCTTCCTTTGCCAGAAGCATAAGGGGATTTTTCTCCAGTTTCCATGCTGAAAACCTGGTGGGCCTCCTGGAGGTAAACATTATAAAAGTGTGCTCGCTACATGACTGGGCCCCCAGGGGTTTTTATGTATGAAGCTAGTTCATAGTCTTCAGAAATTAGTAAATTATCCTTTAAGTGTTCCTACTAGTTGCTGGCTCCTATGTCTGTTTCAGCTCCCAGTAAGTTGTGATTCTCTGTACTCATGTGTCTCTCTAGTTTCTGGGGTAGTAGTTTTCACTGTCACCTCAAATATCTGATGGATATAAGAAGAGTTGTTGATTTTCAGTTTGTTCAGCTTTTTTCTTGTACAGTTGGTAGTGACAACTTCCCAACCTTTTCACATTGAATCAGAAGCTGGAAGTCAACCCTTGCATTAGAAGTATAACTTTGGGGGGGTACCTGGGTGGCTCAGTTGGTTAAGTGGCTGACTCTTGGTTTTGGCTTAGGTCATGATCTTGGGGTCATGGGATCAGGCCCTGTGCTAGGCTGTGTGCTCAGCACAGAGTCTGCTTGAGATTTTCTCCCTCTCCCTTCCTGTCCCTCTGTCCCTCCCCCTGCTCTCAATGCATGCACATGTACTCTCTAAAATAAATAAATAAATGAAATTTAAAAAAAATGAATTATAACTTTGGATTGTGTTTTGGATTGTCTCCAGACCCCTGTAGAAATGTGAATCACATTAATTCCTGACAGTCATTAACATGTCATAATAGATGTGTATGTAATCTGAAAGCAGAGTAATGAGAGTGATAATAATAACAGAATAGTAGTTAATATTTATTGTTTTTAGCATATGATGCTCTATATTACAGAACACTTATATACATTACCTCATTTAATCCTTATAATCACCCATATTGGTAAATATTAGTATCACCACTTTTTTTAATAGGTGAAAAAACTGAGGCTTTTAGATCAACTAAGGGGCATGCTTAGGAACATACAACTCGGTATTCCAACCCAAGTATTTGAGTCTAGAACTTATACTTTAACACTGTGGGGTACCAACTTTGACATTAGGACTGTGAAGAGAGAAAGAGAAATAGACCTAGAGAGGGAAAAGACTTTCTGAAGTTTGTTATCCTGTGAATTTGGAATAGAGGTAAGGATGAAAAGAGCCAAGTTGATACTTAATTTACAATTGTGCTCCTATGTCTTCCATCTTTAAATTAAAGATAGTTCAGGTTCCCTAGATTGCTAGGCAGATGCCTAGATGCTCTATGAAATAGTCCAGTCTCTAGGGGAAAGGAGAGAAATTGGGTCTGAGTGCATGAGTATTAGGTATTTGAGCAAAAGTACCTTGAGGACCAGAGATTACATGATTGGTTTATGGTTGTACAACTACTTTGTGTCTGAACTGCAGAATCAGAATAAATATTTAAATAAATTTTCCTGGTGTTCTTACCATGAGAAATGAGTTCTATGCTCTGAAAAACACTGAAATAACCATGACCACAAATCAAACTGATTCAAAAATACCTGTTTGTATAATGATGATATCTCAGAAATGTACTGTGAATATTTCAGGGTGGAAATTCCAACATCCAAACGTGGCTAGCAACAGGTTACTTCAAGAAACTTGGTCAACAGATGTTTCTATTGAACATTCTGGGCTCCCAACCTAGTAAATACTAGCAAGTGACACCTGCCACTCAGGAAGGCTGGCAGGGAGGGAAGGAAGCTGGGCTTTAAGGATTGACATTATTTTGATTGAACAAGGAGATTGTACAACAAACTGCTCTATGAGGGATCAGCTAGGCTATGAACTGGAGCTGTTTGTTGAATTTAGGTACCTCCAGCAAGACTGGCCTTCAGCAAAACCTTCAAGTTGAAGAAGTTTATTTTAATGGTCCTAAAGTATCAATATTAGGGCCTGCTCATGTTTGAGGCTTTGATGGTTTTTCCTTGCCTCAGATAAACAACCATCTTGAGACTTGATTTACATGTTTCAAATTTCTTTGCCTAACAAGCCATCAAAATTAAATTAAATGGATATGGAGCAATGAGGTATGGCAATTATGCCTGTTCACTAGGAAAGAGGTCATAGGAAGATTGGGGACATGAGAGAAGTAATGACAGTAGTAGGCCTAGCAGCCAGCAGTTTAAGGGAGAGATGCAAATATTGGAGTAAAAAGGCTGGAAGTCTTCTGAGATTTGATATAGGTACACAGATATGTGAAGGGATAGCCAATGAAGTAATTTTGTAAAGGATGGGCTGGTTGGGGCAGGATGGTCATCTTTAATCCTTTTCTGAAAAAATATAGTTTCTCTACCCACCTGCTAGGATTAGTGTTGGAGTAGCCCTTTAGAGTTCTACATTTTCAGTGGGTTAAAGTATTATGTTCCTGGGGATGGTTAACCAATTAGTGAAGATTTGGTTTCAGCTGATTAGTACATTAGCACCAATTTTCACCAAAGAGAGCTAGGGGTTTGGAGGAGACATAATCCAAGACTGTGAAAGTTTAGGGACGGAAAACATTCTCTGTGCTGGGTGACCACCATATATAGTGCTGCCCAACAAGAGCGTAACGAATAAACTTTGCAAGTCTCTGGGCTCTGGCTGCTCACATGGTAGTATATGTTATCCTCATATGCAGAGTAAGAAACTGATACCTAAAGAACTTAAACAAATTTGCCCAAGATCACAGAACTTGGGTGAACCCCAGATTTTGACCTAGAGCTGTCTTGCTCTGACTGCAGTTCACCTTTTCATCTATACTACATTGTCTCCAGAAGGGTGGAGATGACCTGACAATAACATTTTCCTATGCCACAGTTTAAAAAACCCACAAAACTCTATTAGGTACAAATAATCTTTTATAAGGCTAGATGGTAACTTGGAAAGCACTTGGTACTATCTCAATCTAGCCCAAAGAATGTGTAAAGATTCCAGGCTGTTCTTCATCAGTGGTTATTATCTAACTCCTATATACTCTTTAGATTTTACTTCCTGGGGAAAAAGAAATCAAAGCAGTGTGCAGGGAAAAATGAAAATGGTTAGAGCTAATTGCAGATAGACTTTCCCCAAAAATGACATTAGAAAACAAAGTCATTTGTCTTTAAATACAATGAGTGTGTGGGCTCATTTTCCCACCCCCACCACTGCTATGTGAAAGTGAAGCAGCTCAGTTTTCATTTTCCTTTCCTCTCAAAATGCCCAGAGGGACCATATTTTTGTTTAATAACCTTCAGAATGATTCTTTAGAAATCTGAGACTATCAGAGTTCGAAGCAATGCGAAAATAATTGTGGATTATTATTGTATGACGATAGTGGCAGCTGGACTATTTTTTTTCTTTTTGTTCAGACTTTCTTCTTCATTTTCCCAGAAACCTTATATCCCAAGGTTTAACTCAGAAGCAAATCTCATATAGGTGATAAACCTTGCCAGACATGGTATGTAATATAATTTTAGACAGACCCTTAACTGTTCTTTGGAAAGACCCTAGGGAGTGAAGCAGCCTTATATCTAGATGCCCTAGATTGTATTACTTTTATTTACTCTCTGACAATGTGTGTGGGTAGTTGTATTGGACATAAAGCAAGCATATCTCTTAAATATTATACCTGTGAACTTAAGTGCCAGTTTTTGTGTTTTGTTGTCAAAACTCCTGCTATCATAAAATAAAAAATCTGTTACAGTAAGAAACTACTAAATGGGTACTCGTTCTTTCAAATCATTTTACACGCACATACACACACACACGTGTGCATACATGTACACAAGTATACAGAGCTGGGGATTGAGAGTCAACACTGATTCTACCTTTAGGTGAATGTTTAGGATATATGTGTGGAGGGCAGGAGTGGGGGTAAGGAGGAGGAGGGGTAGAAGCGATGTTGTATATACTGTAGTGGGAAAAGAGAAAAGTTCTCAACAATTATTTACATCATTGGCCTCACAATCATTTATTCATTGCCTTAACTGACAGATTCAGAATTTAGATGATAAAATATTTTTGCCTTGATTATTCAGCACCCCCTCACAGCTGTCCCCTATACCTCCTCTTGATGTTTGTACAGCTTTTGGCCACCACTTTGGTTGAGCATTTGAGATGAGTGGTAGACAAACTGGAACCATATCTAAAAAGTAGTCTGAGAAAATTCCCAAAAGGCAAAGCCACCTGGCTGAACATTCTTACATACTTGGTTATTGCTATGTCCTTGTCACTCTCTAGAAAAGGGTTAAACATTCCTTTCTAGAAAAATACAATCTTAGTAGCAAGGCTCCCTCACATTCCCATCAGGAGTGTAGAAAATTTGTCTTCCAAACCCAAATCTTATTCTCTGGTCATATATCACTTATCTCAGAAAATGAGTGAATAATTTCTCCATTTCATTACTAGAACAAAATGTGTGCTTATTTTACCTAGCTATGTTTTTAGAGAACTGCTTAAGCCTAATTTTCTTGACCCCTTGCTCTCACCCCTGCTCACCCAAATGGATCTCTTGCCTATGGGGAGGGAGACTCTGGAATATTAGTGTTCATTTTTAACTATAAGAAGTAATTAATAAAATTATTTTAGACTACACTGCCAATGTAAAAGCCTATTATGAATTTTTAATAATGCCTAAGACTTCCTTGTAGTATACTTTGTTGCTAAATGAACACTATTCTCTTAGGACTCTTAGGAAATATCCCTGTCAAATAGAAAACAACAACAACAACAACAGGGCTTTATAATGATATTTAGCAACTTTTAAGGTTTTGCTATATTCCTTTTGCATTTTGGGGAGTTTGTATGTTTTCCATTTTTGCAGAATATTTCTGAAGACTTTCTGCACTTGGGATCAGGCTTTTAAGGTAGCTCTTGGGCTGATAGTTGTGATATTTAAATTAGATACATTAAGATGCATTTGTGATTTTTTCTGGTCATTGACTTAATTCTAGTTATATATTTTGAAAACCAAAGAGAAGAGCACAAAAAAGTGAAAGAACTAACTTGCCAGTACTGACTTGATGAGAATTTTAATTTTTTGCTTACTTGAAAATATTTTCTCTGTAGGAATGCAAGCCCAAAATGTGGAGAAGTATAATAATACAGAAAGGAAATGCTCTTCTCATCCAAGAAGTTCAAGAAGAAGATGGAGGAAATTACACTTGTGAACTGAAATATGAAGGAAAACTTGTAAGACGAACAACTGAATTGAAAGTTACAGGTAAGAATTTGTTCTACCAAATTATGGCAAATGAAATTTTAAGTATAACGTGTTATGGGAAGAAAGAGTTTCCAAAACTCTTCCTGGAAAGAGTGAACTTGCAGTGAATTTAGAATTGGCTGCAAATCAGATGGTTGGAAAGCTCACTATTAATGAGTTGTACTGATAAACTATATGTGGAATATGGACAGTTGATTTAGGGAACATGGGCCCAATTGCTGCATATCTGTTTTCTGCCTTTATGAAGGGTTCTTAACTCTTCAAGATAACATTGACTCTTACTAAGCATCTCAGAAAAGATATACTGGAACCACTTTAGAATGTTGACTTAACCCATATGTAGAATCTTCTCGTAGGTAATGCCTGCCTCCGAATGAGATTCTAGTGGGCTTTTGGAATGACATCCTCTTGAACTGCATCCAGAATATCATTTATAAAAAATTACGCATAAATGACTGATGTTATTGTGTGCTTCTAGTGATTCTTAAATGGAACAAATCCAAACAAATAGTATGTATGTGTGTACTTTAAATCTTAAGTACAAGTAAAATATAAACTAGTAATTCTACTCATAGCAAATGAAAGAGAGAAACTCAGGATATTCTTATCTGGTGGAGAATGTTAGAAAGTAGTTTTCAGAGACATATGACAGGACCTAATACCATAAAAGTTATCCCTGATGATGGGTGTGATAGACCCTAAGAAACTTCATGATAAAAATCTACTTGTTATTGTTTCTGAGCAAACCTTGCCTAATTTTTTTTCTTCTTATATAAGTTTTAGATGTATGTGGTGTGTGTGTGTGTGTGTGTGTGTGTGTAAGTGTTCACACACACATTTGTATTGTGGATAAAATCTGAGCCATAGTAAAATCTGACATCATCCAGACAATTGTAATTATAATTGTATTAATTACCTTATGACTGATGCTTTTGGGCATTACCTGTTTAACTATGTAATGTTGACATCAACTAGTTGGTTAATTATAACATATTCGCACTAACTAGGAATACAGATTTCCTTCTATGTTATTTTTGCATATGTTTAGCTGACCTCTTTGGGGTAGTGTTAAAATTAGTCTACTAATAATGACACTTGCTGAGTAAGTTCATTGGTGTAACGCATATTAAATAATTAAGTTTTTGATCCCTAAGAGTCAGCAGTTTGTCTTTTTCAAAATTCTGAAGAGGAATAAAAAATATTTTATTAGAGGGGTACCTGGGTGGCACAGTCGGTTAAGAGTCCAACTCCTGGTTTCAGCTCAGGTCATGATCTCAGGGTTGTAAGATGGAGCCCCGCATCAGGCTCCGTGCTGAGCACAGAGTCTGCTTAAGTTCCTCTCTCCCTCTTCCTCTGCCCCTCCCTGCTGTACACTCTTCTGTCCGTCTCTCTCTCTCAAATAAATACATATTTCTAAAAAAATATTTTATTAGAAACTAATATACATATACTTTAGTTCATTTTCTATCCTAACACATGACAGTTCTATTTAGTCTGAATTTGTAGAGTAACTTCTGTGGAGGTTTGAATTATTCTTTTAATTAGTATTGCACATCCTTTCCTCTATGAGCTTTCACAATAACTACCCTATTGGGCCAAACCCAAATAGGAAAGATCTGCTTTTGGTTGATTTCTGATTTCCTCAATGTGAACTAGACTTCCTGTCTCATTCAAGGAGAAGAGTCAATCAGGCAGTTATACATCATTAATAAGTGACCTGACCATGCACAAATCCTTGCAGTATCAACACTTTGACCACAATCACACAATCCTTATCAGTTGTTTGCAGAACACCTCCATTAGGAATTATTTACTAGAATTTGTAGCATTATAGTATTTGGCTTGGGTTTTAAGTTGGACCAGAATAAAGTTAACACCAAACCTCTTTTATGCTCCCACCTAATGGGTTATAGTGACAGTACATTTACTTTTTTAGTTTCTTTTTAGATTCTGGAAAAACAGAGCTAGAGCTACTTCTTTTGGGTATTTCTTAAAAATTAGTTAATTTATTTTTTTATGTAGTGTTCCATGATTCATTGTTTGTGTATAACACCCTGTGCTCCATGCAATACGTGCCCTCCTTAATACCCATCACTGGGCTAACTCATCCCCCCAACCCCCTCACCTCTAAAACCCTCAGTTTGTTTCTCAGAGTCCATAGTCTCTCATGGTTTGTCTCCCCCTCCAATTTCCCCCCCTTCATTGGTGCTCACCATAACACATACCTTCCCCAATGTCTATCACCCAGCCACCCCATCCCTCCCACCCCCTATCACTCCAGCAACCCTCAGTTTGTTTCCTGAGATTAAGAATTCCTCATATCAGTGAAATCATATGATACTTGTCTTTCCCTGATTGACTTATTTTGCTTAGCCTAATACCCTCTAGTTCCATCCACGTCATTGCAAATGGCAAGTTTTCATTTTTTATGGCTGCATAATATTCCATTGTGTGTGTGTGTGTGTGTGTGTGTGTGTGTGTGTGTGTGTGTGTGTATACCACATCTTCTTTATCCATTCATCTGTTGATGGACATCTTGGCTCTTTCCATAGTTTGGTTATTGTGGACATTGCTGCTATAAACATTGGGGTACACATACCCCTTCGGATCACTACATTTGTATCTTTGTGGTAAATACCCTGTAGTGCAATTGCTGGGTCATAGTGTAGCTCTATTTTCAACTTTTTGGGGCTCCTCCATACTGTTTTCCAGAGTCGCTACGCCAACTTGCATTCCCACCAACAGTGTAGGAGGGCTCCCCTTTCTCTGCATCCTCGCCAACATCTGTCGTTTCCTGACTTGTTAATTATAGCCATTCTGACTGGTGTGAGGTGGTATCTCATTGAGATTTTGATTTGGATTTCCTTAATGCCGAGTGATGTTAAGCACTTTTTCATATGTCTGTTGGCCATTTGGATGTCTTCTTTGCAGAAATGTCTGTTCATGTCTTTTGCCCATTTCTTGATTGGATTAGTTGTTCTTTGGGTGTTGGGTTTGATAAGTCCTTTATAGATTTTGGATACTAGCCCTTAATCTGGTATGTCATTTGCAAATATCTTCTCCCATTCTGTCAGTTGTCTTTTGGTTTTGTTGACTTTATCCTTTGCTGTGCAAGAGCTTTTTATCTTGATGAAGTCCCAATAGTTCATTTTTGCCCTTGTTTCCCTTGCCTTTGGCAATGTTTCTAAGAAAAAGTTGCTGTGGCTGAGGTTTCTTTTGGGTGTTTTATAAGGTGTTAACTCACTTTCCCTAAACTTTTAGTATAGTTAAGTATGCATTTTTCACCTCAACTCTACCTCCCAGAGGTTTTCAAACTTTAATGCACATCAGAATCAAGTGGAAGAACCCAGGCAGGATAAAGATGAGGCTCTTTAAATACAGGTTCCATCTCTCTCCTCTGGATTCTGATTCAGTACATCAGTAAGAATGGGAACTTGCCATTTTGTCCCGGTAACTCTATTGTATGCCTTCCAGGGATTATGCTTTGAGAAATAGTAGCTGAGAGAATAATGCTAAAGAAGTCAGTCACAGGTTTGATTTTCTTGGGGCGCCTGGGTGGCTCAGTCGTTAAGTGTCTGCCTCCGGCTCAGGTCATGATCCCAGGGTCCTGGGATCGAGTCCCACATCAGGCTCCCTGCTCAGCGGGAAGCCTGCTTCTCCCTCTCCCACTCCCCCTGCTTGTGTTCCTGCTCTCACTGTCTCTCTCTGTCAAATAAATAAATAAAATCTTAAAAAAAAAAAGAAGTCAGTCACAGGTTTGATTTTCTTGTGGGCATGTTAGTTCACATACACACACACCAAACTCATTTTCATAGGCCCAAAATTGTTTTACCTAACTTCCTAAGAGCTGTCATGAAAATATAAATCCTTGGTCACCAAAGGAAATCTGTCAAGGGAATGTAGGAATAAAGCAGCCTCAGCCACTGAAGCAGTAATTTTTCATTTACAATTTGAGTAAAAGCATGCTGAGTATGTGTCACATGCTGGAGAAAAAATAATTCAAAATTATCCTTGGGTCAGTGGTCATCATTCATATATGAAGATATCAAGTTTATGTATTTATTAACATACTTCAACTGTTAAATGCTTGATGTAGAAACAAAATGGTCTCTTGGTATAGAAGTTCAAGAGGTTGCTCTGTGAAGATTTATTTTTAATTTGTACTAGTAAAGGTTTTACTTATTTATTTGAGAGAGAAAGAGAAAGAGAGAGATGGAGGGAAACCATGAGTAGGGGGAGGGACAGAGGGAGAGGCAAATTAGGTGCCCCTAATTTGCACTTTTATCTAAGTTATATTGTGATTTGCATGTTCAGTATTACAAAACAATTAAACAGCTTGTCCTCTCGTAATTCAAAATATCAGGCTGGGATTATTTATAAACAATCCACTTGGGCACCTGGGTGGCTCAGTCATTAAGCGTCTGCCTTTGGCTCAGGTCATGATCCCAGGGTCCTGGGATCGAGCCCCGTATCGGGCTCCCTGCTCTGCAGGAAGCCTGCTTCTCCCTTACCCACTCCCCCTGCTTGTGTTCCCTCTCTCGCTGTGTCTCTCTCTGTCAAATAAATAAATAAAACCTTAAAAAAATAAAAAGTAACCCACTCATACTTGTTTTCAGTTTAGCAATAGGCAGGCATCGAATAGGAATTTCAATATAAAATAATAAGATTGGTTAATTACAAAATTATGTAGAGAGAGGTTCTTTAAAATTATATATTGTAAGTATGCAAATTTTAAAAGTTTATCAACGTTTTAAGAGTTTATTTTCTCACTGTTCTTTTTAAATTTATAAATCTGAGAAATATTTCTTCAGTAAAGCAAGTGTTTTTTAAGTGTATAGGTGCTACTTGTTTTAAATAGATCAGTTATAAAAAGATCCAGATATTCAAAACTGATGAATTAGAAGGTTTATGAAATTATTTTTTCCATGTAAAAGAATTTGTCATAGGATTTCTTTATTTTTTTTAAAGATTTTTTATTTATTTATTTGAGAGAGAGAATGAGCTAGAGAGAGAGAGAGCATGAGAGGGGGGAGGGTCAGAGGGAGAAGCAGACTCCCTGCTGAGCAGGGAGCCCGACATGGGATTCGATCCAGGGACTCCAGGATCATGACCTGAGCCGAAGGCAGTCACCTAACCAATTGAGCCACCCAGGCACCCTAGGATTTCTTTAAATAGCCAGCTTTCCTGCTGCATTAAAATAGGATTTGATTTAAATGCAACTTTTCTGGAACACTTTTAATATATAAATTATTGCAGACTTGTGTGATGTTGTAGACATTTCTTTTTATTTCTTCCGAGGGTGCAGATGAATAGGGAAGGGTATAACAACAAATAGACATGTACGTCAGTGTGTTTAGGTCGTTTGTCAAAGATACCAACAGCTAACGATTTTATTTCCCACAGCACATTTTAGGTGGCTGTTTGTTAATTTAGAGATATTTTCCCTTTATTCTCACATTGAATTTTGTGCAGAGGGCTAGTTGAAGTGGTAAGAAGAGAAGGGAACATTGATTATATTATAGTGAGAATGTAGAACAGGTGATAATGGAAGAAGAGTGGGAAAGGATAGGAAAGATAATGTAATAGGGTCTCCTGGGATTAGAGGAGAGTGTCTGCCTTGAGAAAGTCAAAGACAGACATAAATTATAGGAGCATCCCAAAATGAACACAAGCAGGAAGCCAGCACTAATTAACTGTATTTGGAAAATAATTCACCATTCACCTGGCAAATTATTCACAAATGCATGATTTTATTCAGCTTTTTAGAAATGCACTTGGCTATTTAGAAAAAACACTAATGTGTTCTTTGGTGACTATGAAAATAATACCCGTCCTCCTGGTTATTGTAAACAGCTCTAGAGTTCCAGATTTGGGACTCTTCACATGTTAGGATAATCTCTTAATCCATTTGTGTCTAAATGCCATGGCTAGAAAGAGAGGTTTATTCTATGGATATATTTCAAGGATTTGCTGCTAGGTTACTATTTAAGCAATAGTTGCAACACAATCTGGACACACAAAGCTTGGTAAAATTACAGAGTGGAAATTGGGATCAGTTTTTGGTGAAGATGTTCAAATGCATGGCTTCAGTAAGTGCTTTTAATTTCACTTTGCCAAGTTATAACTAACTGTAATGCATTGTTGTAGGTGTCGTTGAGACTGCATAACTTATTAAAATAACCTTCCTCTGGTGTAGAGAATGGTTGCTATTTACGCACAGAGGAAGCAATTTCACATCAGGCTTGAAATCAGGCTTTTCTCGGCCCTGGCTCTTTGTTTCTTTATGCCTCTACTGTTAATGCTGAGACACTGGGGTGAAAGTGGTTTTAGGAGAAATAGTGGAATGTGGAGACATGGTGGAGAGTTGGGGGAAGAAACAGAAGGGAGATTCTGACTGAGTAATGATAATATAACAGGAGTGATTTGTAAGCCAACAACTACATAATAATCATAATAGGGGCACCCAGAGAGCTAATAGCTATTGAGAGCTCACTGTGTGGCAGACATTGTGCTTAGTGTTTTTCATTCATTTTCTCATTTAATCCTCAGAACAACCACATGAGGGTGGATACTATTATTGTCCCCATTTTATTGAGGAAGAAAACTTAGGGGAAGTGGTGTGCCTTAGGTCACATATTTTGTAATTGGCAGAGCATAGATATGAATCTAGGTCTTTCTGACTCTCAAATACAACTTTTTTATAACCACCACCAAGCACAAACCATATAATTTCATTCACCAAATATATATTACATACATTGAAAAAATATGTCAAAATATTGATCATAATGTTCATTATTCCACTGTAATGTCCTTTATGGACACTAACTATTCAAAGTTTCCTATTGGAATTTGGATACCACTAAAAAGGATACACTTGACATTTTTGGAGCCTAGTCCTTATAGCTCTCAGTGAGCACCTTAGATTAGATCAGTAGGAATGAGACACAGAATTAAATCTGAGCTTAGGATGGTGCCAGGAGAGAAACAAGAAGAGTATAGTGCCAAGAAAAGCAAGAATGTACAGAAAATGGAATTTGCCAAGCTTTATATTTTGGTGCCAAATGGCCCTATTAATATGAAAATCCATATTGAGAAAAAAATGGATTCCAGTGAAGTTCATTGCAGTTATCATAATGATTTCAAGCTAGTGTAAGTGAAGTGATGGAGAACAGTCTAGTTACACAATGTTGATTCAGTTGGTAAAGAGCAGTCAACACATAAATTGGTGCCTACTCTGTGCAACAAGGAACATAGGATTTAGGTTTCTTAATGTGGTTCTGAAAGCAGACAGATAGAGATAGAATTATGTTTCCTTTGGAACCTGTGAAATTTTTAATTTTTTTTTTCATTAGAACAAATAGTGTTTCAAACAGTGTTTGTAAACTTTGTTCGGTGGAGCTCCATTTCTAAGAGATGTTAACAGTTATTTCTGGAAGAGAGAAAGGAAAGGAGAGGAGGGGGTCAGAGAAAGGTTCTGTGGCAATGTGTTTGTCTGCTAGGTCAAAGTTAAACAGATTTCTTTTTTGCAAGGCATTTCAGGGCATCTCAGTGCATATCATATTCTAATATGTATTACAGTTTCTAAAAGGAGGATGAAATATAGTTTAGGACATTTCCTAAACTTGTATGATCACATAACATAACCTACGCCCCGCCACAGAGTAAACCCTATGGCTCAGAGAGTTTAAACCATTTGCCCTGGGGTGGCAGCTGGTGAATGGCATGGCCCCAACAAGAACCCCCATCTTCTGACTCCTAATAAAATGCTTTTTCTATCATATCCCATTGTTACTCTGTCCTTAGTTCCTTAATCCTGGGCTCTGGGCCTGAAAAAGAGGAGATGCATACCCAGAAGGACTCCAAAATTGGTGACTTCAGAGCTCAGGTCTAAGGATCCCTGAAATAACCTGTTATATAAAATGTTCATTTGCCAACCCATGGTTTTGGCTTAAAGAAGAAATAGCTGTGATTCTGTTCCTTCTATAAAAGGAAAAGCATTTACTGCTGATGGCTGAATCCAAACTAGCAAAATGGCGATGCCCTAATCTATAGTCAAATGCTTCTAGAAGCCAGGTGAGTCATATACCTGTTGTCATGTGAAATTAAGGATCCAATACTGCTAGGCCCTCTAATTTTTGAAGAGATTGTAGAAGTCTGGATTTTTATGTGGAAATCTCTGGTTTGTTCATCGCTGTGTGGACTAAATAAAACATGCCCTATATGCTAAATTCAGTTTGGGGGCTGCCTTTTTATGGCCTTTACCTTAAAGAGTTTGGTTCAGTAGCACTTTTAAACAAGTGAATGACTGTGTGACTGGCTCAGACTTGGCTCCAGTAGTGAGTGGGGAAAAAAAAAAAAAACATAAGTGGCCTGGAGAGCAGTTAATAGACAAACTGAGAACAACACTCAGAAGCCATCCTAATCACACCATCCAGCAGACTGGTCGATCCAAGCAGAGAGTGAAGGGCGCAATTTATGGATGTAATACTACAGGAGGGGTATTGGCAAATTGATCACCTTACAGAGAAGAGCAATTTAGATAATGAAGCAAGCTGGTCTCAAGTGTTACAGATAAATGAAAAGCCCTGGGGATAAAGCACCCACCTTGAAACTGCCCCGAAGCAGTGTGATGTGAAACACTGAGGGGAACAAATCATTAGCATATGTTCTCTCTCCTTCATGTTCTGAGCATCCAGTTAACATGATCTGAATGTCTGTGTCCTGATTATCATGTGACAATGTATCTTGTTTATACCTTTTGTGTGACTTAATGAGGAAAGCCCTCAGCAGTCAGTAGTTCTTGGCCACATTAAGGAAACTTTCACATGACTGACTGTGCATTTCATAATTGACTGTTCTTTTGCACAGTCGCAGGTGCAAAAATCTCATGACCGAAACTGGCTGGTAGCAGCTCCTTTGCCTTTCCTCCTAGGCCTCCCTCTCCCTTTCTGGGTGACCCTGGCCTTTCCTAGCCTACCCAGCCCACTGTGAATGACATCTTTGTCCCTTCTCTGACTCTTTTAAATGTCCTAATGTCCTGTCTTTTCTGTAGCCCATCTCCTCAGATCCTTGTTTTCTGCCAGGGCTAATCTAGTACCTCAAAGAAATAAAGAATTCCTGACTGATAATGGCCCAAAATGTTTCCCTTTACAGCTAACATATTTGCAATTTAATAGATATTTCAATTCTGTAACTCACAGGCATGACTAATGGTGGGAATTTCTGGCAGCTTTGCAGTGCCTGCGGGGGGCCTTTCCCAGAGTGTCACAATTCATACCCTGCAGGTGGCTGCTTGCTCCCTCGAGAAACAAGGTCAACTGTACTCATGACTTTGGGTGACTAGGAGAAAAAAAAAAAGTCCGCTTAAAATTAGTGGGAAGGAGGACCTTTTTTCCCTTCCTTTTCTGCCACTGTTGTTTTGTCTTTCCTTTTTTCCCCCTTTTGCTCTCCCCCTGCCTCAACCTGTGACATAGGGCTATCTATTAACCCTGTTGGTGACAGGTCAAAGAGATTTCCAGTTTCTGTCCTAGGAAAATGTTTGCATGTTTCTATGCCTAATAGGGAGATGAACAAATACTATTAACTGTCCCATTAGCAGAAAGCTGGTCTTGTTTCTCTGCAAAGTTTCTCTGGACTGTGATAACATTCATTCCTGTGGGTTTGTTTCGTAAGTAGCTGTGCAGGAGACCAGCTTGGAGGGCTGAGGGTGAGCAAGTTAGAGCACATGGCAGCAGGATATGGCAAACGTGCCCAATCCAGGTCAGTTCTGCTCTAGTGGCTCTCTTCCATCACCTGAGGTGATCATTGACTCCTTGGCTGACTCCTCTGACTTGAGTTAGGGGTAGGGGAGGGTTTTCTTGGGAAGGAATTGCAGTGTGACTCCTAGGTGTATAGACTTCTAAGATTCATGGGCACAGATTTTCCTAGGTCCATTATGTTCATTTGTAAAAGTCTCAGCTACCTTGCTCTCCTCCAACCTGAAAGCAGTGGTTTGAGCAAGCTAAGAATATTCTATCAAGCCACCCTTCTAGAGGATGAAAACTAGGAGCTTGGTGGAGATTAGCCATGAACCAGATCCAATAGAATGGAGCAGATGCTCAGAGGACAACCATTTATCGGGTCAGGTATTGTACTGTACAATCAGTCAAAGTTCACAACAACCTGGGAAGTTTGGAGATATTTATTTTATAACGGAAGAAAGGGAGGCTCAGAGGGGATAAGTTACCTGTCTATGATCACACAGATAGTAAGTGGTAGAGTTAGGATTCAAACCCACATTTGTTCCAAAACCTTGCTCTTAAAGCAACCAGATAAAAACTACCTACGTGGCTTCTGCACACAACAATGCTCAACAAATGCCTCTAGTTCCTTTCCTTCCAGCTTGCTTGCCTGCTTCATGCTCTTTCACTCCCCTTTGCCAAGACACATTTGTACTTTGGTACTTCTTCCATGAAGCTTTTGCAGATTAATCTCATTTACAGTCACCTGTTTCTTTCTCCTAAATTCCCTTGGCAATTTTGCAAAAGTTTTCACCACACTTTCTGACACTAATTTATAATTAATTATCTTGAAGTACTTGGTGTAGGTTTTGTCTCACCAATTAGATTAATGTCCTCCACATCCCATTGTTTCCCATACAAAGGATTACCTTAACATTTAGATACAACATACAATTATGGTGCTAGGAGCCAAGCACAAAGTTTTCACATATATGATCTCATTTAAGCATCTCAAAATCCTGAGAGGTGTTGTCATTTTAGCCCCACTTTACCAATGTTGAAGTTGAAATTCAGAGAAGTTAAGTAATTTTTCTCAGTGTCCTACTGTAACTAAATAACAGCACTGGAGTGAATGTTCAGGTGGTGGTGGTTGTTTTCTCAAAGCCTGAGCCCCTTCCACTAGTAAATCCTTATAGAACTATATATTGTTCATAGTACTGTAATCTGATTTGACTATAACAAATTTTCTTATGTGGAGATAGATAAGATCTTTTGTTGAGAAAAATATCTAGAGGAAGCCGTTTCTAAGAAATTTTAGCTAAACAAAGAATTTGATTCTTAGAGAAGACTGAAAACTTGATTTGCTCCCTTGGACCTTGCTTCAGAATCAGAAAAACATGATTCAAATCCTTAGTATGACCGTAGCTGTGTGACTTTGAGAAAAAATTTATTCTTCTGGACTTCAGTTTTTTTCCCCATGCAAAATGGGGAGGTGTTGCTGTGTTGAGTGAAGAAAATCTATGAAAATCACTTAGAATGGTATCTGGGAAATAGTAGGTATTCAATAAATGATATTAATTATTATGATTAGCATCATTTTCATCATTTTTATAACTGGAAAGCTTGCAAAGATGACCTTATAGCCATTTTACACACAAGAAAGCAGTCTAACAAATGGTTTAAGACAAATTGCTATTTTTAATAGTGAGCTTCATTTACAGGGAATGAATTTTGAAAAAAAATTAGGAAGTTAACCAGGGGCTATGACAAACTTAAGTACAAGGCTACATACATAGGTATTTCAGGCCAAACTTTTTCATTCAAGGAGATGAAATCATGTGGAATAATTTGTCAATTAAGGTGGCCAGAGCAAATATTGTTGTCTCTATAAATGAGCTTTTGTGGCCAGCAAGACATTTTAATGATGTGTGAGCCAAGAGCAAGGGCTGCTAAGACAAAGCTGAGGTGGAAATGAGTCATGAGGACAAGCATGTTAAGGAGAGTGGCCTTTTCCTGTCCAACAATTCCTTATGTCATTATGATTCATCACTGGTGGTTTATAAAGGCAGTTAAATTGCCTCCTTTGGCTGTCAAATAGGAAAATAATTAATCAGTTCAAGTCTATAAATTGTTTCTTGGTACTGGGTGTACTTTATATAGCTAGAAATCTCTTTGTGATTTGGCACTATGCTCTGGTGGGGATCCTGAGGAGTAACTGGGAAGCACCAGATACAGAAGCCTGAGTAATGAGCTGCATATTCATGGGTCTGCAGGCAGAGAACATTGATTCCATTCTGGGGCATGTTGCTTTGATTCTGTCTGACTGGTTAGGAAAAACACCCCACTTGTGTATCTGGCATATGGTAGTCATTTAATATATTTGTTGAATGAGTTAATTTAAATGTTTTGTGTGTTTTGAATCCTTGTTATCAGAGCCCACCTACAGTGTCTGATAACTCTCTCCAGTGTATTCTGGGAAAATGAGATTTAAAAGGCAGTAAGATGATGGACTCTGAAAAACAAACTGAGGGTTCTAGAGGGGAGGAGGGTAGGGGGATGGGTTTGCCTGGTGATGGGTATTAAAGAGGGCACATTCTGCATGGAGCACTGGGTGTTATGAACAAACAATGAATCATGGAACACTACACCAAAACAAATGATGTAATATATGGTGATTAACATAACAATAAAAATTTTAAAAAATAAAAAAAATAAAAAATAACATAACAATAAAAAAATTTTTACAAAAGGCAATAATAATTATGTTCAGAAGATATTGGGTCAATACCCTGACTTGTTTGCTCAATTTTTATCATCAGGGCATCAGAGCTTCACTATAAACTCTGGTATGAAAGTTACAAATTGGGTTTTCAAATTTTTCTAATAAAAGCCTTTTAAAATCATAATTTAATCACCTAACCTCCCTTGCTCCTAAGATCAAACACCTGGTAGTATCTATATCCTCATTTTTTAGAGGGGTTGGGGGAGGAACAGAGGGAGAGGGAGATAGAGAATCTCAAGCAGGCTCCACACCCAGTGCAGAACCCAACATGGGGCTCGATCTCACAAACCTGAGATCATGACCTGAGCTGAAATCAAGAGTCTGACACTTAACTGACTGACCCACCCAGGCACCCCTATATCCTCATATTTTTACCAGTAAAATTATCTTCATGATACTCATTAGTTTACCTCCTGTCTATCATATGAAGTAAAAGTTAAAAAGAACATTTTAAGACAAGTGAACAAGTATTTATCTAATTCTGTGATTATCAACCCTGGATCCACAATTAGTATATTTGATATTCTCTTCACATTCATCAAATACTCATTGGGCTGGGCGAATAGAGGTGAACTCTATTTTAAGAGTTATAAGAGTTAATAAGTTAACTTTTATTTTAAGAGACATGGTTCTGCTCTAATTGAGCTTGTTAGTAGAGGGGTAGGGAAAACACAGAGATTAAACAAATAAACACATGGATAAGTCTATAATTAATAATTGCAATAAGTGATAAAAAGGAAAATAACAGAGACTGAAAATTAGATCATTGGGGAAAGTCTAATTGAAGCAAAATAACATTGAGACTGGACCCTGAAGGTTAAGAAAAAGCCGTCTAGGCGAAAAGTAGGAAAAAAAATCTCAGAGGAAATAGCATGTTTTGGCTTTGAGATGCCAAAGATCTTTGCAAGTTTAGGGAACAGAAAGAGAGCAGTGTGTCTAGATCACAGGGAGTCGTGGGGAGAGTAAGGCAACATAAGATTTGGGAGGTAGGCAAGAGCTAGATAACACAGTGCCTTAGAAGGTTTTGGTCTTTATCCTAAGAGCAGGAGGATGTCATTGAATAATTTTCAGTAGGAAAATGTCACATTCCTTCTGACTTACATTAAAAAAAAAAATCTTCCTCTGGATAGTCCCTGGAAAATAAATGGAAGGAGGCAGAGAGACAAGTTAGGAGGCTATTGTAGCATCTCCAAGAATGATGATGGTGGCTTGAACTAGAGTGTTAGTAATAGAGATAGAAAAATGTGGACAGATTCAAGAGATACTGTAGAGATAGAAATGATTGGACTTTCTCATGACGATTCCTAGATTTTTGGTTTTAATAATAGAGTAGACAGTAGTGCTATTTACTAAAATGGAGAAGACTAAGGGAGGCAAGATTTTTGTGGCAAGATTCGAGTTCTGTTTTGGCCATGTTTTATTTGAGATACCCATTAGACATCCTAGAGGAGATGTAGAGTAGGCAGTTGGATATATGAGTCTGGCGTTCAGGGAGAAATCTGGGATAGAAATATAAATTTTGGAGCTGTCTGCATGGTATGTATGGTAGACTACAATGAAGTATTAAATTGTGTGGGGCAACTGATATTACTATAGGAGATCAATGCAAACTGCAACTTCTAGGCCTTACATTACATATTTCCTCCAGAGGACTATGACAGTATAAGAAAGCCACTTGTCATGATTTTCCAAACCTCATCAAATTGTTAAATATCATGCATGATGTTTGTACCTGTATTTTTGCTGATATGTGGAGATGACATCCTGCATTTAGCTGACATTTGAATCTCTCAGAGCTAGAGGAAAATAACATACTAAATATAGTCACTGTTTATTATATATGTCAGACACCATATTAATCACTTTAAATACATTTATTTCTAATCATTACCACAACTCTAAAAAGAACAGGCCACAACTTATAGATAAAGAAACTCAGACTCAGGAGGTTACATGACTTGCCCAAGGCCACACAGCAGGTATGCTGGTCTTTTCCCCATTCCAATCCCACACTTTGGGAAAAGTGACTCTAAATTTCTTTTCAAGGTTCTTCCAATTTCCTAAGTCTTTTAAAACCAAAGGAAGAGAAGATTGGGATATGCAAACTTGCTGCTAGATCTCCTCAATTTTGAATAAAAGCCTGCTAAGTTGGATTGTTGCAAGGGCCCTTTTATTGGACTTCTGGTGTATACATACAGCCTGTCGTTCTGTACCATTGCTTTCTGGTCATTATTCCTCCCACCCAGGTTTGTTGAGATAAAACTGCTGTATAAGCTCACTGGTTATTCTGAAGCTGACTTTCTGCCTAGACTAGCATGTGCCTTCATACCCTCTGGATACCTTGTTCTAAATTCTTAGTCTGAGGACTACTCCCAACAGGAGGACAAGTCCCTAAGTGTGGTACAATGAAAGGAGCATAGAACATGGTACATAGTTGGTTCACAGTAAATAATAGCTACTATTAGTATAATTTTATCATCTCGTTGAATGATAACTTAAAAGCCCTGTGGAATAGGTGTTAACTATTTTACTAGTGAGGAAATCAAGACTCAGCAAGGTTAAGTAACTTGTTCGAGATCACACAGCAAGTAAGATACTTAATTGGTATTTGAAGGCTATCTGTCTGATTCCTAAACTTATAATTCATGCATTCTCAAGTTTAGCGACCAAGTGAAGCCAGGGGACTGTTAGAGAACACAAAAAGGTAGAGTTAGATAGGCAAAACAGACTTGATTATTGGAGGGCTTTGAATGTCAGGGAGAATAACTCATATTCTTGGAATATTTAGGAAGATGTACCATGGAAAGTTAGACGTTTTCCTAACTGATAAATAGGGTCCAGGTTTTGGACGTTGGGTCCTGTTTTCCAACTGAAATCCCTCACAAATGTACATAAGCTCTGCTCCTTCATCTATGCCTGTTAGAGCCCAGAAGGCTTTCCTTACCTTGTGCTCTCCGGTTTTCACACCTTCCCTTCTTGTAGTTCCTCATTTTAACTCAATTCAAGTAAGATTTTTCTGAATCTCTCTTTTCTGCAAAGCACTATGCTAGTTGCTGCTGCATTGATTGTTGGGGGCCTGCAGGTGTGCCCCATTGAACCGACTAGCCTGTGTAAGTCAAGGAGGTGGGGAGAGCTAGGAAGAAAGATATTGGAGAGATAGCCAATGTCGTTTTTTGGGAGCTTCTGCAAGAGAGAACATGTATTTATTCTGTCCTGTAACCAGATATTCTCCAGTTCTCAGAGCCTTTTTAAAAAACTAATCAATTTATTTCTACTCATTTGGAATTCTAGATACACAGACTTCTGATTTACCCAATAACAGTTGCAAACGAGAAGTAGCTTCAGGAGTTGATAAGAACTGAAAGGGACTCAGAAGAGCATACAATCTTATAACCTTATTCTGTAGATGAGGAAGCAGAACCCAGAGAGGTTGATTTATGTGCCCCAAAGACAGTTTGGGAATAACTAAGCTGGGGCTTTTCCTAATACAGTGCTGCTTTCTACCGCTTTGTACCACTCCACAGAGCCTTTTTAGCTTAGTCCCAAGTCTTGCCTCAGAGGCATTTTTATGCCAGATTTAATCGATGTCTTCATTATAATTGAAATATTTAAGTCAAATTAATGTAAGGCCTTCAGAGAGTTCTGCTGATCTGGTTTACAAAAGTCATTCAGGCAAAACTGTGGAAGTATATGGGATTTTTGACATTTTCCAGAAGCCATTAGCTTATAGTCTTCAATAACTCTCAGAATTTATGATAAAAGAAGACAATTTCAAACTAACCTTGGCAGACTCCATATTTATCCCCTTTTGGTTGGTTCATAAGTCAGTTTTCTAATCCAGAGGCTTTTTTTGATCCTCCAAACATGAAACCTTCCTCAGAGATGATATCACTTCATGAACATCTTCATGAACATTAAGGCCTATTAACAGGGGCATACCAGGAAGTAGAGCTGAGGAAATCACCCCAGCAGCCTCCCTCGTTCTAGGTTAATTATGGCAGAATGGAAAGAGTATAGGATTTAAAGTCAGAAAGATTTGGTTTAAAATTCTTTCTTTACCACTAACTCACTGAGTGACCCTGGGCAAGTCATTGAACTTCTCTGAGCCTCTGTTTCTGCATATGTTTGTTTATCTTTGTCTTAAAGAGTTGTTGGGAGAATTTGAGATAACAGAGTAAATGACAGCTATTTCTGTTATTGCTGTTGTCATTATGATTATTATTTACTACTCTTATGACCAGTCCCACTAGTAATAGTACTACCAGTGCTACTACTATTACTCTCACTAATTTACTTAGTGAGCTGCAAAGGAGGAAAATGTCCCCATGTATATATTGGCAGATGGAATCAGCTCAAGAGCAGAAAAGACTTGAGACAGGGTAAGACAAACAATGATAGAATAAAACAGTTCATAATAACACATTGCAAGCTAGAGAGTTCAAACAACCTATGAAATAAAAACAGTACCTTAGTTGAGCTATGGAAAATATAACTTTATAAATTCCTTTGTTGAAAAATAACCATTTCACTGAACCAGCCTGTAAGTTCCAACAGTGAGCGCAAGAATGGGCTAAATATCTTGATAGAAGTCTGCAAAGGGTGCTATGGAAGCCCAAAGGTGGAGAATATTCTAGAGACCAGGCAGAGTTGGGGAAATTTGGGCAGAGTGGGTGGGAAGGGGAAGCCAAAGAAGAGAGAAGTCACTGTGGAGTTGGGTTATTTTGGATTTGATATGTACTCATTTGTCGGACGTGTCCTGTAGACATTAAGTTTTCAAAGGAGAAAAAGAACGACTTTTTCCCCCCTTCATCTCCATCTTCTCCTTAGGACAATAAGCAAACTGGCTGTATATTCCATACCTATGAATTGAGAGGGAATTCCTAATGTCACTGATAGATTTCTCAGTCTCTAGCAGACTAGTCAGTGTTCCTATGCCTTTAGAAGATACAATAGGCTCCTATAAAGTGGTGTGTAAATGAAATGAGTAAATTAAATTTTGCTTTAAATAAACTGAGTAGTTCGCTATTTAATTCTGTAAATTAAAACATCATTTTCTAATCTTTTTTCATATACTCCCATTAAATTCCTCAACTTTGCTTAAGACAGCACCTATTTTTTTATTTACTTAAGTTTTATTTAAATAACTTCTAAATAGATTTTTCTTACATACATTTATTTTTAAATCAACTTTATTACCCCTGAAAAGTTTTAGTTAATCTCCTTTACCCCTGGTCCCAGGCAACCATATATCTAATTTTTGTCACTAAATATACTGGGGGAAGGCCACCACCCACCTCTTTTTACTTTAAATTAAAAATTTTATATACCAACCTTAAGGGTATATATGAATGATTACATAGACTAGGGAAAAATGCTGACCACATCATGCTTGCTTTAGAATGCTTCCTGGGGTCGTGGTAGTGGTAGTATTTTCAGAGAGGGAATTCTGGGAAAGATAATCTGTGGGAGCTACAGAATAATGGGACTTTATTTACAGGAAGTCAGTTAATCATTTTCATACAAATTAAGTTATCATTTATGTATTGGTACTCTCTTTTACTTTTTGTTAAAAATGTCACTTTTAACCTTCATACGTCAAGGGTAGTTTATCAGAATGGGCACAGGACTTGCCATACAGACCAGGGTTTAAATTCTTGTTCCACCATCTTGCCAGCTCTATGAACCTAGACAAGGCACTTAGCTTCTCTGTAAAGTAGGAATAATAATATATTCCTTCTAGGATTATTGTGAGGATTAAAAGGAGATAATGTATAATAAATTCTGCCTAGCACAGAATAGCCATTAACAAATTCAGGTCCTTATAATCCCAAATCATAGACCATCAACAAGTATTTGTTGTTCTGATAATGTGCTAGTTCCTGATAATGTGCTAAGAGGCCCTGAGAGGATTCAGAGGAAGAGTAGTTATAAGTATATGCAGTGATGAAACTAGATGAGGTCTTAGTCTAAACTTCTCATTTTACTAGAGATCAAGAGAATCTACAGAGGGATAAAGTGACTTGCTTGAGGTCAACAGCCAGTGTGTTCAACGTCCATTTAACCAACAAATATTTACTGAGTATGTACTATACTCTCAGTATTGTTCTAGGGATTAAGGATTTAGCAGTAGTTAAAGAAAACCCAATTATCTTCATGGAGTGTACATTATAGTTGGGGAAGATAGGAAGATAGACAAGACAAGTGAGCACTGTGTGTGCATGTGCACATGAGACAGAGAAAGAGGGAGAGAGGGGGAGGTGTGAAATGGGGGCAAATAAAGCATGATGTAAGAAGTTTTGGCTATATTTTAGAGAATGGTCAGAGAAGGCCTCAGTGATACGGTGGTATTTGAACAGAGACATGACAGAAGTGAGGGAGTTAGCCATGCTGACATCTCAGAGATGGTTTTTCTAGGCAGCGAGGTAGCAAATGCAAAGGCTCTGGGTGGAAGACTTTAGATTTCAAGGAACAACAAGGAGGCCAGAGTGGCTGGAGCAGAGTGAGCAGTGGAGAGCGAATTAGGAGATGAGGTCAGAGAGGTGATGGTGGTAGGGTCAGATCATGTAGGGCTGTGTAGGCGATTGTAAAGATTTGGATATTTACTCTTTGATGAAAAGCCATTGGAGGGTTTTAAAAAGAGGCTTGACATGGTTCAGTATATTTTACAAGGAACATTCTGGATTCTGGGTGGGACACAGAGTAAAGGGGCATAGGCTAGAAGAGAGAGACCAATTAAGAGGCTATTGCTATAGTACAGAGGGAAGGTGATGGTGACTTGAACTATAGTATTAGCAGCAAAGGTAATTTAATGTGATAGAATTCTGGTTATGTTTTGGAGATAGAGTCAACAGTTTTGTTGTTGTTGTTATATTGAATGTGAGTTATGAGAGAAAGAGACCAGTTACAAATAATTCCAGCTTTCTTGGCCTCTGTGACTAAAAAATTAGAGATTCTGATTATTGAGATGGGGAAGATTAAGCATCAGGAGTTTGGTTTTGTACATGTTACATTTGAAATATCTCTTAGACATTTAAGTGGAAACGTTAGATGAGCCGTTGAGTATGTGAGTTTAAGGGAGAGGTCTACCATGGAGAAAAACTTTTGGGAGTGAACAGCATATAAATGATAAGCAAATCCATGAAATCATTGAGGAATGTAGACAGAAAAAGAAATCCTCAGATCTATGCTCCTTTCACTATGCCACAATGCCTCTCCATGTGCTTGTCCTTGAGAGTATTTCTTCATTCCTTTGCATAGAATTTGCTTAAGAGCTTATTGTGTGCCAGGCATTGTCTTAGGTGCTAATACCCTAAATTAAATAAACATTGGTCTCGCATTTAAGGATTCCATGGTCTAGTAGAGAAATGAGATGCATCAACAATGATAATACAGCACATTTAGTGCTATAGTAGAATCATGTACAAAATATGGAAACCCAGAATTCATCTTGGGGGAAGTGGGGATGGTGGAAGAAGTCTTTGCAAAGGAAGTGACTTTTGATAATGAAATTTCAATGACGAATAAAGATCCAGTAAACAAAAGCAAAACTTATCCAGAAATACTTCAGAGAGCTGAAACATTTGAGCATTGTTTTAAAAGATAGGTTGTAATTTATCAAATGGACACATGGGAGAAGGGCTAGAGAGTTAGGCAAGGCCAAATGATTCAGGGTTCATGGATCCAAAGATAAATCCTGGAGCTCAGATTTTATTTTTTAGATGGTTGATTGCTATAGAAGGCTTTTAAGTGGGGAAAAATTTTTATTATTACAGAACTCAATGGTGACAAATTGGGAAGGGGGAAAAGAAAGGGTGTCAAGTGAATAACTTCCTCATTTTCTCCTTGGGTGATTGAGTTGATGGTTATGCTAAAGTCCTGGATTGTTGAAGCTTCAGTATTGAGTATGTCAGAAAGTATAGATCTCTTCCTCAAATTTGATTAAAGTTGAGTACCCTTATACTAGAGAAATGAATATTGCATAACCAGATGCCTTACTAACACTTGATGAAGTTGGATTTTTCTGTAAGGGAACGATCCAAGTTCATTGAACTTTACTTTTCTATTAGGAACATTTCTTTTTTAGCTAAGGCAAAAGTGGGTCAAGTACTGGGACACATGACTCTGAAGGGCCATCAGATGAGATCTACAGCTGGGCCCTTAGCCTCTCATAAAGACTGTTTCTGCCTATTTAAAACATCCTCTAGGCTTGATCAAAATCAAAACCATTTTGAAATGTAATGAATTATTTTATTTTGTGCTCAATTGCTACTTGTCAAAACCTCTTACATGGAACAGGATGTTTAAGAACTGAATTCACTGGGACCTTTGCGTGATATTTTGTGCTTAGAAAAAAAAGGAAATGAGAGTCTTACAGAACAGATATATTAGAGGTATATTTTTCAATGACGAAATGCCTGCCTACTACCTTTAAATGTTTATTTACTCTTCATTAACTATTTGACAGAAAGTCAGGTGAAGCAAGAGTGAAACTTTAGCATGGAAGCCTGTGTCCAACTGAATCATAATCCTTTTCAAGTTAGCATGATGGATTTGTGGCATTTATGAAACAATCAAAAAGTTTTCAAGAATATAAGTCAGAATTCTCAAACATAGGTCTTTTTTTTTTTTTTGTTAAGAATCACTGGTGAAATCACTTAACTTTGCTAAGGAAACAAAGAGAATACCTGTTAGTCTTTATTTATTTTTAAATGTTCAATACTTACAGTAAAAACGGTCCAAACTACAAATATGTGTACACTAAAAAATCCCCTTTCTACCTCTAACCTCTTACCCAGATGCACTCATGCTTCCCAGTTTCTTGGATATCTTTCCATAAATATTCTATTGCATGTAATAGTGGTTCTCAAAGTATGGCACAAGGGCTCCTAGGAACTCCATGACCCTTTCATAAGATCCATGCAAGTTCAAAACTATTTCCATAATAATACTGATAAAATCACCAGTTATATTAACAAATATCTAACAATTCCACTTCCAGGAATTTTGTACTTAGACATAATGACACCAACAGTGTCTGAGAATACCTGATTCTTAAATCCTTGTCCACACAGTTTTCCCTCAAACATTTTGCTTTTGCCCAGCAGATAGGAGAAACATTTTATCTCATTGTAGGTTTATCTTATTATGATTGTTGTTAAGCATGTCTTCATATATTTTAAAACCATTACATTTTACTTTTATGTAAACCATATACTTTCACTTCTTTAAAGAGAATCTCGGCACCTTGGTTCAGGTAATCTTTAAATTTCTGAATATAATTCTTAGACAAATTAATGTAACCCTTCAGTTTTCCCTTTTGGAATGAACTTAGTACCTCAAACTCTACCAGTCCTTCAGCTCTGACATTTAGCCTCCAAACAGTAACAGATACAATTGAGCTATGTAAGAAGTTAGCTTAGAATGTTTACATTACAGTGATTGAACAGTTTGTAATATAACTAAAACTAGAGGGTTGAGCAAAAGCAATTTGCAATAGATCATAATGTAATAAAAACTTTCTTTTGATTTAAGTGATGTGCTGTTTTCTTTACCTGTCCTTTGTGGAAAACAATGAGGCTCATTATTCCTGGATCTGTCATCGTTTCCTACAGTTCAGTGGACAAGTTCCTCAAGATCTTGTACATTCTGTTTACCAGAGCTCTGCTTTCTTAGAGCCAAAGCAAATGGAAATTTCTATAGACTTTTATTAACAATCTTGAGCTTGATAATAACTGGAGTAATTTCAGAAATGAGACTATTCCATGAAATAATAGGACTGCATTAGAGTCACTATCTTTTTTAATATGATGGGACTTCTCACCCAACAAATATGTGAAGATTGTCTAACAAAGATCACAGCCACATAAGTGACATGTCTGTTTTGAGTCCTCTGGTGCAATTGAGTCTGCAAAGGAGGACACAACAAAGGAAACTATGAGGAAGAGTCACAGCAACATAAAAGGTGATCAGGGCAAAGCACTGCTTTTTCAATGTCTATCTGCTGGGCTTATTTCGCAAAACATCTTTGGGAGCCTCCCACTGCTAATTTTTAACAAAAGTAAGTCAAATGAAAAAGTAGATGGTTTACCTTTATTTCTTGCTTCATTCTTTAGGTGGCTATAATGACTGGAGAAATGTTATTTGTTTAGATATAATGATAGTGGAGAAGAGTGAATAGATTGATCAACAAAGTACAGGTTCTAGTAAGTGCCCACTATGTACTCAACCCTGTGTTAGGTGCTATATAAGACATGACACCTATTTTCAGGGGAAAAAATGTGTAGGGGAAAATAGTCATTGAGCTCATATCAGGCACTTTGCTAAATCTTTTACATATGTTGTCTCATATAATGCTCAAAATAACTTTGTGAAGTAGGTACTATTAGTTGTACTTAGTGGATACGCAGTTTAAGGCTTAGAGAAGAAGTTTGCCAAAGGAGACATGACTAATAAATGGCAGAGTCAGGATGCAAATTCAAGTCCATTTGGCTCCAAAGTTTGTGCTCTTTCCATTAATCATGTTATCTCAGGTTATGGAGATACATCTAATACAATTAAAATACTTAGAAAGCATTCTATGGTAAAGTTAAATATCCTGTGGTTGAGTGTGTGTGTGTGTGTGTGTGTGTGTGTGTGTGTGTGTGTGTGTGTGTGTTGAAGTGATTCAGTGTGAAGCAGAGTAATTAGCAGAAAACACTCAGAAGTGAATGGGCTAGAGTAGGCAGTTATGTGATTCAGGAGAATTAAGGGGAAGAGCATTCAAGACAGAGGCTACAAAATGAGCACACTATTGAGGAAGGAACAAGCAGTATGTGTTTGTGGGATTAATCAATCTAACTTAAACACGAGGAGTTGTAGAAAATGAAGTTGGATAGGAAGGGTAGAGATAAATTATGGAGGACCCTAAAAGTTAAAGCATATAGCTTAGGCTTTTTGGACTTGGCAGTAGAGAACCATAGAAGGTAAGGTGGATTCCTCTGGCAGGTGAGTTTGGTGGCAGAATGACTAGACCTGAGGTTATTGAAGTAGTCTGATGTGAGGTTAGGTGAGTGTCTTTTCACATAAAAGTATTTGAAAAAGATAGGTTTCTAAAGACATAATTTCTCTATGCTTTAAATTATTTGTTTTAGGTCAAACTGATTAGCTCTTGGTAAATGGGTAGGCAGATGTAAAGTGAATTCCATTACTTTGGGAATGTGTGAGTTAGTGATATCTAAATCACTAGGACTAAATCTAGGGAAGCGTTTTTCAAACTGTGGATTATGACCCATTCATAGGTTATAAATCAGTGTTGAAGATTGTGATTGGTGTTTTTTAACTGAAATAGAAAATAGAATAGGATAGCATTGCAGGTGATAAAATAAAGTATGTTTGTGAAATTTTATGTCAGTTATGTGTGTATGTGTGTGCACACATGTGTATTAAAGTCATGATATAAAATATATTTATTGCTACAGCTTGTGGGAGAAAAAAGTTTGAAACTGTCTGATCTAGAAAATAACACTGAATTAGATCTTTTTTTCACCCAATTAAATTGTCATTGTCAAAGTCTGCATGATTGATTTGAACATTAATTGACAAGCCCCATCACCATTCTTCTGTTCAGGACCTCTTTACCTCTTGCCCAGTCTATTTCTTACCACCCAAACAGACCTTTATGCCTTCAGTCTCAACTACCAATCCATTGTATACCCAGCTGCCAGATCAATCTTTCTAAAGCACTGCTTGCATGATATCATTCCCCTTTTCCAAAATAAAAAAAAAATGGTCCTTCTATCATTTATTTAATAATCATTCAGCATTTGCTAGCTGATCACCTAGGAAATGAAGCCCAAACTCCTGGTTTAATAACATATGCAAAGTCTTTCATATTCTTGCTCCAGACTATCCTTCCAAATGTATTCATAACTATAACACAACAGAGACCCTGGGGATCAACTTAACTGTACTACTTGTTCTTTCCAGAATACATGTATTTCTATTCCCCCATGCCATTCCCTATTTACTTGTCCTTTTCATTCTTTAAGGTCCATGACAAATACTATCTCTTCTGTCAAGCCTTTTATAATTCTGAATTTGCTGTGCATACTTAGTTTCTCCTCTGGATCCACACAATACTTTTTGCCACCCATGTGAGACTCATCACATTTTGTCTTGCATTATGTTAATCGGGTTTATTCCCTTTTCTAGATTGAAAAAAAAAACTCTTGAAAGTGAGAGTCACTTCTTTTTCACCTCTGCAGTGGAAGTGGTACCTTGTATTAGTAGATGATCAGTAAACAACTGCTAAATAAATAAAAATACTGAATTCATGGAGTGCCTGGATGGTTTAGTTGGTTAAGTGTCTGACTCTTGATTTCAACTCAGGTCATGATCTCAGGATTGTGAGTTTGAGCCCTGCATCAGGGTCCACACTAGGTATGGAGTCTGCTTGGGATTCTCTCTCTGCCTCCCCTCCACCCCACTTGCACATGCGCACATTCTCTCTCTTAAAAAAAAAACTGAATTCATGCCACAGTTTAGTATCTTTTTTTTATTTATTTAAGCACAATGACATTGTACAGTTCAGCAAAGTATTTTCCCAATATTTTTCTCTGTGTTACTAATAGCATGAGACAGAATGGACCAAAAGAAAATATTGGGCTAGGAATCAGAAGACCTCAACACTAGTTTTGGCTCTGTCACCAGAAAATTCTGTCACCTTTAATATGCCATTTGATCTCTCTGGCTCTTTTGGCTTAAGGTACTGATTCTATAAAAATATGGGGCTAGTCTAGTTAACTTAAGATCTTTAATAACATTTAATCCTAGGTTATTTACTATATGAATTTCATTCACCCAACAAATATTTATTAGGTCCTTACTAGGGATACAGCATTGAACAAAACTATATACTTCCATCGACCTCAATTGTTATGACAATTGAGACAAACAATAAATAAATATAATATGATATAGTAAGTTAGTAATAAATGCTAAAATAAAAATAAAATAGGGCAAAGGGAAGAAGACTGACAGGAAAGGTCTCTCTGGGGAGGTAACATTTGATCAGAAGTCTATATAAAAATGAGAGATCTGGGGGGGGGAACCTTACCAGATAGATGCAACTGTTATGTGAAAGCCCTGAGATCAGAATGTGCTTTGCTGTTTGCAAGAACAAAATGAATAACAGTATGTCTGGGCCATAAAGAGCAAGAGGTTGAGTAGTAGGACATGAGGTCAAAGAGTGCTATGGACTTAATGTTTATGCCCCCACCATTTATATGTTAACACTTAATGCCCAATATGATGGTATTTGGAGGTGGGGCCTTTGAGTGGTTAGGTCATGAGGATGGAGCCCTCATGAATGGGATTAGCATCCTTATAAGAGAAGTCAGATACCTATGAACTAGGAAGTGGGCCTTCATTAGACACTGAATCTGCTAGTGCCTTTTTCTTGGAATGCCTAGCCTCCAGAACTGTGAGAAATAAATTTCTGTTATTTATGTAATTCAGTCTATGGTATTTTGTTCTAGCAGCCCAGATGGCAGAAAATAGAGAAGTAGTTAAGGACTAGATCATATGGAGTCTTTTCAGTAGGGTAAGGAGTTAGAATGTTATTCGAAGCATAATGGGAAACCATTGGAAAACTTTAAGCAGGGGTGTGACATGATCTGCCTTACACTTTAAAATGATCACTCTGGCTGCTCTTAGAGAATAGATGGTAAGAGTGGAGTCAGGGAGACTGACCAGGAAGCTATTCTAATAGTTTGTTCAAGAGATGATAATTGAGGCAGGTCACAAGCCATGCACTGCTGTGGTGAGAGGGTGTCAGGCTTCCTGAGGCAGCTGAGCAGCCATGCCAGCCTCAGAGCATGGAGGAGGAGGGGTGGGTACCACAGCCTGTGAGGGGGCACTGGAGCATGAGGTTGGAGAGAGGATCCCTGGGTTCACCATAAGGCAGATAACGTCTGTTCCTGAACTGTCCCTAACTGCAGTGAAGCTTAGCCATGACAGCACAGGAGTGAAATACTTATTCTTGGAGAGAGAAGACACAAACATCTCGTTCAGTGTGCAGTTTCACACCACTCCCACGGACAGCACTGGTATTCCACATGTTCTGGAGCATACAGTTCTATGTGGCTCTCAGAAGTACCCATGTAGAGATCCTTTCTTCAAAATGTTAAATACGTCACTGACTACTTTTATGAATGCATTCACAGCTAGCAATTATACTCTGTACCCATTTTCCACACAAAATCCCAAGGACTTCCCGAATCTCCTGTGTATTTAGATGCAGCCTTTTCCCCATGCTTGTGGGAACTAGATTTCTGGCAGGAAGGATGGTGATTGGAACATGAGAATCTGAGGGACCCCCAGACACCCTTGACCTTTAAAGGAGTCATCTTTAATGAAATGAAGGGAGCATTTACAGATAATGAGAAGATATTCTCACAGTACCTTTGGAACTGACTCCTGCCCAGCACACATACTTGGTGATCTCTGGTGGCCATCCATTGTGCATCCAAGACCTCACATGGAAGCAACTTAAACAGTTCCATGCTATCCATTATAACTCCAGTAATGCTAGGTAATATTTCATTTTTAAAGTTTAATTAATGGTGGGATGATTAAGAGTTGACTTTTTTGCATACACTAAATGACATGGCTTCTCTCACATTTGGCAAAGAATTGTTTGCTCAAAGAACTATGTAAATTAGGTGATTCTTCAGTTAATGGATTGTCCCTTTCATTTACTTGGACGCTCATTCTGAAAGTCTACAGTAAAACTCTAACGTGCCCAGCATGATAGTGACCCCACCTCCTAAAGGAGGACCCTCTGCTGCCACCCTCCCTCCCCTGCATCTCAGCTTTATGATGTATAACATGGGAATGGTGGCTATTGTTTCCCTTCTAAGGCTGACAGGACCAGGAAAGATCGTAACCCTTGTTAAGGAAGTGCTCCGGAAATGGCAGTTGCCCTTACTAAATCTTGGATACTTGCTTTTTGATAAATTGCTTGTTTCAGATGTTACTGATAATAAAACACTAATGTGTACATTTATAAATAAATCAAACACTTGTGTAAAATAAAAAAAGATGATATTTGATTAGACTAATTGATGGCAGTGGACATGGAGAGAAGTAGATTTAGGATATAATTTGTAGGGAAAATAGCCCGAACGTGGTAATGGGTTAGATATGGGGGATGAAGGAGAAGAGGGTATTAAGGGATGACTCTTAGATTTCTTGCTTAAGCAACTGGGTGGGATAATGATACCATTTACTAAAATGGTGAAAACTGGGAGTGGGAGAGAATAAGTTGGAGGGTTCAGGCTGGAAATTGAATAAAGAGTTCAGTTTGTGATATGATAAATTGAAAATATCTTTTAGATATTTAAATGTAGAAGTAAAATATGTAATTGGATATGAGTCATGAGTTTGGGGAGAATTCAGTACTGGAAATATAATTTCAAGGGCCATCACTATATAAATAGGACCTAGGAAGTCATCTTAGCTAAGGAAGAAAAAGTATATGTACATATTCATAAACATACACCTGAGGTATAAAGAATTTCAACATTTGCACACTGAGTAGAAGAGTCAGCAAAGGAGAGTGAGAAAGAGGGGCCAATGAGTATGGATGTTACAGAAGCCGAGAGAAGGTACTGTTTTGAGTTGATGGAGTGATCATCTCTGGCAAATGCTGCTGAGATTTTGAATAAGTTGAGGACTAGGAATAAATCATTATGTATGGCAACATATAGGTCATATGGACACCTTAACAAAAGTTCTTTTTAATGTGATGGTAGGGACAAAAGCCTAACAAGAACGGGTTGAAGACAGACTAAGAAATGAAAGGGGAGAAAATGAGTGTAAACAACCATTTTGAGAAATTTTGCTATGAAAGAGAAATTAAGGAATAGCTGAAGAAAGATGTGGACATCAAAGAGGCTTTTTGTTTTTATTTGCAGGAAGATAAGATACAATGCTGATAAGGTCCCTAACTTGTGAGAACTACATGCAGTCCTATCATTCTCATGTACATATTAGATCAATTTTTTATTTTTATTTTTTTTTAAAGATTTTATTTTTTTGACAGAGAGAGACACAGCGAGAGAGGGAACACAAGCAGGGGGAGCGGGAGAGGGAGAGGAAGAACCAGGCTTCCCGCGGAGCAGGGAGCCCGATGCGGGGCTCAATCCCAGGACCTAAGCTGAAGGCAGATGCTTAACTACTGAGCCACCCAGGTGCCCTAGATCAGTTTTTTAAAATACACTTTATGCCTTAAGCACCACTGGTGACAGGTTTCATTTAAAAAATATCTCTTTTCTGGGGTGGCTGTGTTGCTCAGTGGGTTAAGGGTTTCCCTTCTGCTCAGGTCATGATCCCAGGGTCCTGGGATTGAATCCTGCACGGCTCCCTGCTCAGTGTGGAGTCTGCTTCTCCCTCTGCCCCTCCCCCGACTTGTGTGCACACTCTCTCTCTCTCAAAAATAAATAAATAAAAAATCTTTAAAACATATCTCTTTTCCTTTATTTTTATTTTTCCCTTTCTTCCTCCCTCCCTCCCTCCCTCCTTCCCTTCCTTTTCTCTCTTTCTTTTACTCTCTCAATTAAAAAAAAAAAAGCCAAAATTCCCACTTGGCAAGTCTTCACTGCTCTTTGAAATGCTTTATGTGGAAATTCTCAAATCTATTTTGAAGGTACCAGGTTCATGAGAAAACAAAAACTATAAGCTACTGTTGCTGTATAATAAAATAGATCCTTTATTATGGCTGATATTCTACACTGTGGGTAAATTATTTATTTTTTTTAAAGATTTTATTTATTTATTTGACAGAGAGAGACACAGCGAGAGAGGGAACACAAGCAGGGGCAGTGGGAGAGGGAGAAACAGACTCTCTGTAGAGCAGGGAGCCCGATGTGGGGCTCCATCCCAGGACCCTGGGATCATGACCTGAGTTGAAGGCAGACGCTTAATGACTGAGTCACCCAGACACCCCTGTGGGTAAATAATTTAATTTATAACATTTAGAGATAACTTATAAAGGCCTAGGATACAAAATTAAATGGGAGACCTGCAAGGGACATCTGCTTGGGGCAGAGGAATGTTATTTTTTCATACCATCATTGTATTTACTAAGACTGATAGGGAAATAGCATTTTAAATCCAGCTTTTTAAAATTTTGAGTATTTTTCCTTTTCTTGCTTGAGCAATTAGATGACATTCCTTACTATTACACAGGTTCAGTTCCTAACCCTTCAATTTTAACTACTTGGTGTGGAGTTGAAACGTTTCAAACATGGTATAGTGAACTCCCATATACCATTTGACAGAATAAATTTTTTTACACAGATACACATTTTTTGCCTTACTTACTTTTTTTCATTCTTGATATCTCTAATATCTATATCTACATAGATATAGATATATCTCTATATAGATATCTAATTTGTAACATAGACATTACATGTTATGATATATAATTATAACATTATGTATATATATATTTCTTCTGAACAATTTGAGAATTGGAGATATTATGCCCCTTTAATCATGTATACTTCAGTGTGTATTTGTTAAGAACAATCGAGTATTCTCTTACATATACCAAGGTACAGTTATCAAAGTCAGGAAATTTAACACTGATATATTACTTTTGTCTAATTAGAAGTCCATATTCAATTTTGAGTAATTGCTTTAATCATGTCTTTTATAGCTAACTTTTTCCCCCTAATTCAGGATCAAATTCAGGAGCACACACTGCATTTAATTGTCATATCTATTTAGTCATCTTTAATCTGGAACAGTTTTTTAAGACTTTGTGTTCCTTGATTTTGAAAATTTGGAAAGTATAGACCAAAAATTTTACAGAATACCCCTCAGTTTGAGATTGCTTGATGTTTCCTCCTAATTAGGTTTAGGTTATGCATTTTTGGTAGGAATATCACTAAACGGAGATTGTGTCCTTTTCAGTGCATGTTATTAGGAGGCATACGATGTGGATTTGATGACTTGGTAAGGTACTGTTTATCCTCCAGGTTTCTCCACAATGGAGTTAGTTTTTTTCCCTTTACCAGTAATTAGCAATTTGTGGGGAGACATTTTGACATGTATATATTCTTTGCGTTATCAAACTTTTACCTACTAGTTTTAAGAATCTACTGATAGTTTTCTAACTCCAGCATTTCTTTTTCTGAGTTGACATTTCATTATTAAGAAGTTTCCTTTCTCCCCTACTTATTTCATTATTTAAATCAATATGGACTCCTGGATTCTTATTTATTCAGTGGGTTATAGTCCTTTATAAATACCTTTTTGATATGCAAATTGTCCCAGAATTGGCCAGTAGGAACCTCTTCAGTCTGGCTCCTGTGTCTCTTTAGCACATCTGGTCTCCGTTTATCAAGCACTTTCTTACTTTATGGTGCAACAAGCTGTTCCAGGCTCATATTATTTTTTCACTATTCCAGACTTAAAACCAGCCTTTTTTTTCCCCATGGGATTCTGATTACTTTTAGTGAGGAACAGTATTTAAAAAAACAAGATCTGGGCACTAGATGTGCTCTTCCAATAAGCTGCATCATTGTTTCTAGTCCTCAGCAGACAGAATGAGAAAAGACATATTTTTCTATCTATTTATTAAAACTGTGAGTTCATACTGATACCTCCAATTCCATTCCAATACCACAGAGAACATTCTAGTCTTCCCCTTTTCCGTATTTTTAACTCTTTTTACTAAGAGAAATGTGGCTCCCAGTATCCTCAGTAGATTTACTCAAAACTAGAATATATAGAAATTAGAATATACAGTATTTAGAATTGCTGACCCATTCCACTATGTTAAGGTAGCTTAAAAAAGAAGGATTTGATATTTGTTTACAATTCTTTTTGTTTTTGTTGACATAAAATTTACATGATATAAGAGGCTTAAGTCTTAAGTATACAGCTCAATAAATTTTGGCCAATGGCTACAGCCATATTATCCACACCCCTATCAAGATTTAGACCATTTCATTCACCCTAGAAAGTTCTCCTGTGTCCCTTCCAAGTCAATGCCTCTCTTCTTTGTTGGGTTACTCAGTGTTCTGAGTTTTTTACCAGAGATTATTTTTGTCAATTCTAGAACTTTCTATAAATGGAAACATACACTAGGTAATGTTTTATATCTGAGAAATTTGTCCATGTTATTGAGTGTATCAGCAGTTCATTTTCCTTTACTACTGAGTATCCATTCTCCTGTTGATGGATATTCGTGTTGTTTCTGTTTTTGAGAAATTATGAATAAAGCTGTGAACATTCTTGTACAAATCTTTTTATGAACATATATTTTCATTCTTCTTTGGTGAATACCTAGTAGAATTGGTTCAAAGAATAGATGCATGTTGAACTTTAAAATAAACTGTCAGATATTTTGCCAAAATGATTGTATCATTTTATTTCCCACCAGCATTGTGTGAGAGTTCCAGTAACTCTGTATCCTTCCCTCATTTGGTATTCTCTGTCTTTGTCATCCTTTCATTCTTTTTCATTCTAGTAGGTAAGAGGTGGCATCTTATTGTAGTTTTTAATTTCTATTTCCCTGATGACTAATCACAGATCTTCTCTTGTGAATGTCTTTTTAAAATTTTAGGTTCCTCAATAAATTTTTGGTTCATTTTTAAAAATTAGGATTTTTTTCCTTATCACTGGGTTGCAAAAGGAGCTTTTTTCTTTTTTTTATGAGAGGGAGCACAAGGGAGGGGCAGAGGGAGGGGGAGAGAGATAATTTTAAGCAGGCTCCATGCCCAGCATAGAGCCCGACACAGGGCTTGACCCCACAACTCTGAGATCATGACCTGAGCCAAAATCAAGAGTCTGATGCTGAGCTGACTGAGCCACCCAGGTGCCCCTGTAAAAGGAGTTTTATATATATATATATATATATATATATATATATATATATAAATGTTTGATGGAATCTACAGTGAAACCATCTGGACCTGGATGTATTCTTTGTAGAAAGGTTTTTGTGCTTGAATTTATTTGCTAGATCTAGGGCTATTCAGATTTTTCATTTCATTTTTTTTCAGCTTTGGTAACTGTGTTTTTTCATTTGTCTATTTTATCTAAGTTTTTGAACTGGCATAAAGTTGTATATAATATTGCCTTATCCTTTTCATATCTGTAGGATTTGTAATGCTATCCCCATTGCCTTCTGTTATTGGTAATTTGTGTTTTTTTTCTCTTTTGGCATCAGTCTCTCTAGAAGTTTATCAATTTTAGTTATCTTTTCAGACAGTCAAATTTTGGGCTTTACTGATTTTCTCTAGTGTTTTTATACCTTAATTTCTTTTTTTTTTAATGAACTACCTTAATTTCTTTCTGCTATTCTCTTTATTATTTCCTTTTTCTACTTACTTTAGGCTTAACTTTCTTATCTTTTCCTAGCTTCTTAAGCTAGAAATGTAGATAATTGATTTTAAACTTTTTTTAGCATAAGCATTTAAATGATAACATTTCCTCTAATAACTGTATTAGCTGAGTCTCACAAATATTTACTTGCTGTATTTTCATCATTCTGTTCAAAATATTTTTCAGTTACTGTGATTTCTTCTTTGGTTAATACCATGGAAATGTATTGTTTAATTTCCAAATATTAAGGCTTTTTAATTTATCTTATTATTGTTATCATTTCTAATTTAATTTCACTGTGTTCAGAGAATATATTTGTAATATTTCAAATTTTCAAATTTATTGGGGCATATTTTATGGCATATATCTATTTACTCCCCTTTATATATGTATTTATTATGCTCTCTTTACATTTAATGTACTTACTGATATGCTTAAGTCTATGCCTTCCATTTGATATATATTTTCTATTTGTCCCATTTGGTTTTTGTTCTTTTCCTCCTTTCGTGCTTCTTGTGTATGTGGGGATTAATCAAATATTTTTTAGTAGGACATTTTAATTTCTTTTTGGCATTCAACTGTATTTTTTTACATTTACATTTGTTTTAGGTCATATAGAGAGTATAGCATATGTCTTTATTTTATCCCAATGCACTTAAAGTTAATTTTCTACTTCTTATAAAATGAGAACTTTGCAACAGTATATTTTTATATATCTACCCTCACCCTTTATATATATATACATATATATGTATATATATAATTTATATTTGTATATATATTTTATTTTATAGACATCATGACCCAATGCAATGTTAGAATATTTAAAATTTAAAAGAGTTAGGAGGCAACTCCAAGTAAGTATACAGGCAGCATCAAAAGGGGACATTTCATAAACTGAGAGCTAGAGGGGAAATAGAAAAGCTGTGTAAAACAGACACAAGAAGTAAAAATTGATAGTCTACTGAGACCATGTTGTATTAAGCAAAACTCTAAGAAGATCACTGCAACATAACACAGCAATTACTTTTCTTAATGACATTGCATATAAAAAAGTGTTAAATATTAAGTATTAATCTGCAAATATAGTTTCCAAAGGCAGGTAAGTATAAGATAATATTTAGAAAGCTTTCAATTCCAAGGCTTTATCTGGAAAATTCACTTAGGTGAATATATGTATTCCTTGATAATTCAAGATAATTGACTAGTAACTATCAATGTGTGCATGTTTGCATATGCATATTTAGATAGAAACAATATGTGTGTGTGAGTTCATTTGTGTGACATTGTTTGTAAGGAAATCGGGCAATGGAGTTACCAATTCAAGTGTCTCTTCTACTGCTGGTGGTGGTTGGGGGTAAGTGACCCCTTTTATACATCATTTGAATATTTTCTTCACAAAATGACCATCTGAACCTTAGTTAATCCCTTAATACTGGGGCAGAGGGTGAAACAAAAGCATTATTTCAGGTTAGGACAAGACAACATGACCCTAGTTGCAAAGAATGGGCAAGAACATGGCACTAGAAAATGAAATCCACAATTTAGCGGAAGCAATGAGATGCATCCAATTCTCTTTTATTGGAAGTGTACATCATCTCATTTAGTATCTAGAGACTTTAAGAAGTCAGTTAAAGATGACTATGAATTATATGTTATAGCGGTAGTGTCAATGGCTCAAAGTAGTCCCATTATGGGAAAAGACCTTTAATTTCCAACCCTAAGTGATATTATCAGATAAATTATATCCTTCCATTGTTCCCTGAGACAAGCTACTCTTTGTTCTTTGTTGGGAAATCTGTTTGGATACAGAAATAGTTGGCATGACATTTCCTGAAATTGTATAGCATTACACATGAGGAAGGCTCAGGAATTAATATGAAATCTTTGAATTTTTAAGACTATGTTCAGGACTTTAAGAATTGTACAGATGTTCTCAGACCTTTATATATACATGGTAAATAGTTAAGATAAAAGGCAACTTAGGACCTTTGTTCCCCCTCATATGCCAAATATATTTTTTCCTAGATTCAAACCATAGTTTAGTATCAATTGAATGAACAAAAACTATAACATAATAAAAAATTAAGATTGTGAGAAACCAGCATTTCCACTAAACTACTTGACTTTGGAATATGTATTCATACAAATATTTTAATATTGTCAGAATCATGCAGCAGGCATTCTAAAAGCTTAGCATAAATTGTTCAAGTCCCCATTCTGACCCAGTACCTAATCAGTTCTGAGAACAGAATGGCTCAATTCTTCTCTTTTTGCTGCCTCTCAGACTAGCCTATGGTGAACTGCCTTAGGTCAAACCACTCCTGGAAGAAGGTTTCAGAAATCTTGCTTGGAACTTGTAAAAGTTAAGTAAGTCATGATGTGGGATTTTAACAAATAAAATAATTAAGTGGTGCCATAGGCATTCCTGATCAATGAACTTGGAACCTGGGAGATTAGAAATGATTTTAGGGCTCAGAATAATTTCAACAGCACATTAAGACTTGGTTCCTTTCATCTTGTAGCCCCGTTTTTTGTCCTGGAAGAAAGCAGAGAAAAATTAGAGTTAAAAGATCTGCGACTTAATCTTGGTAGGAACATTTGCATACAGCAGGTAGCTAAGCTCCTGGAGAGGTGCATCTCACTGTTATACATTTTTTCATAATTTGTTTATTCTTCCATGTTATGCAAGGGACAACTAGGGGTACTTACCAGTGACATTACATTATACTTGGCTATTCTTTTTTTAAAAATGGCATTTAATGATTTCCTGGAATGATCTCCCTCAAAAACCTCTATAACCTTTCTTTTGTGATGGTTTTTACAGATTTTGTTCAGGACTTGTGAAGGCAGCTGATTTAGTATGCAGTTTAATAATATAAATGCTTTATTATACATCACATTTTAGGTAAATACATGCATGGTGTGAAACAGTGGGGGAGTAGAGGGATGGGGAGATCCAGATCCCACCAAACATTCACATTTTCAATGCTATGCTTTTCACTAAAGAAAGGTTGCTTTAGAAAACCCTTTGGCAGTGCATAAAGCTTTGTTCTTAAGGCTTCAACAAGGATTATGTAACAATTCATTTATAGATGGGGATTTGGGCTCAAGTAAATTCTAATCAAAACCTATGTGGGGCATTGTTCCTTGCTCTATCTAAAATGCCCTGTTAACTAGTTTTCTGAATACATTGAATTATAATCTTGTATGAATTACATCTCTTTGAAAGCTTTCAGAATCCAAATTAGATCTTAGGTGAAGAATAAAGTAAATTCCACAACAAATATATTTAACTGTGACAAAATGTACTGTTACCTTCGATGCTGGTGTCTCCTTTAGTGGCTTCTTCCAGGGCCAGGATCTACATAATTTGCTCTTACTTACTTGAAAAAAATCACTAATATTGGTGATACTTGGGAGTGACCTTATTTTCTAGTGGATCTTGATATTTCCAAGGATAATGATTAGTTTGATGCACTCTGGACTTTGAGAAAGGTACTCTGTTTTCTATGTATCCATATGAATATTTGTTTATGTTGATGAGGAGAACAGAGAAGACCAGAGGCTCAACCATACTGTTTCAGGTCACACTGCAAGTTATAGGCAGTTGCATTTTTGTCAGTCTGGTGTTGTCTTCTGACTTATTAGGTCATTCACCATTTTCTCCCTTCTATTATTTTATATACCCCACCTCATTCCCCAAAAGGTAGGATCTAGCTTAGGAAAATACATAAAATATGTGGAAATGGGGAAAAAGGAAATTAAGGGTGAGTAAATGAAGATGAAACCAGGATAAGGTCAGTAAGCAAATGCAAGCCACACACTGCTGTATGATTCAACTGTAGGTACAGAAGAACCTCTTTTAATATAGCCTGATGCAACTGGGGTCAGGATAGGGTGAGCTGATGGGGTTGGGGCACAAAAATATCTGATGTTTGTAACATTTCAGTGGCCATTTTAGTCTAGTTCTCTAAGGAAGAGTATCAGTCTCTCTGGAAAAGAGAAGGAAAAAGTGGGAAGCAGAAAGACTGCATTTTTTAAATTGTCAAATGAATCTATTTGTTGGAACAAAAAGAATTTAGTAGAAGACAGGCAATCAAAATGAAGTTTTCTCCCCTCCCCTTGAATCCCCTTAGAGTTATTTAGCTCTTCTAGTAAGAGGCTGTTGACTTGTTGAAAATGGCTAGTGACAAAAATGACAATTGGAATTTGAAACAAAAGTATATGTGCTTCCATTTACTTGTAGAAATAGAAGGTCTTAATTATAAGTGTCAGTCCTTAGTCCAGACTATTCCTTATTCTGTGCAGCTTTGGCCAGGTAAAGCAGCCTGGATCATTAAACAGGAAATAACTTGACCTCAGATGCTGAGCCCTTGTACTCTGCCAGAATATGGTGATGTTTTCTTAGCCCATGCGGTTGGCTTTAAAGTCAGGCAAAAGCTATTTTGAACAGTTTTCCATATACCTTTGAAACCTCAGAGCACTGGGAGTTATATGCAACTAATGAATGGTGTACTATATGTTGGCTAGCTGAATGTAATAAAAAAATTAAAAAAAAAAGAAACCTCAGGACTTTGCACTTCATATTTCCTCAGCCTGGAGTGCTCTTCTACCATAGACCCATGTGGGCAGCTCCCTTACATTTTCAAGTCTTTACTTATATGTTATCTCTTCAGTGAGGTTTTATTTGACCACCCTGTATAAAACCACATCCCCCTTCTTCAGCACAACCTTGCTTAATTTTGGTGGGGAGACTTAACACCTTCTAATATAGGATATAATTTACTTATTTTATTTTTTGTCTGCCTTTTTTTCACTAGAATGCGAAAACCACATGAGCATAATTTTATTTGCTTTATTTTAAAAATTGAGGTGAAATTCACATAACATAAAATTAACCATGTTAAAGTGTGCAATTCGGTGGCCATTAGAACAATCACAATTTCAGTGCAACTATTACATCTATCTAGTTCTAAAACAATATTTATCCTCTCAAAAGGACCTCCCATAGCCATTAAGCAGTCACTTGCCATCCCCCCTCACCACCTAGCCCCTGGCAACCACTAATTTGCTTTCTGTTGTACATCCATTTCTGACTATATGCTATTTTATAAGGCTGGTGAAAAACAGATGGAACTAATGCTCGAAAAATTGGCCTGGTACAATAACAAGGGTATTAAAAAATAAATATAGCTGGCGTTGGGCCATCATAGAAAAATCAGCTTATTAATCAAAGGAAAAAGGCATGAAATGAATGATGGCCAGGACTGTGTACTCATTAGTTGTCTGGCTTTAACCAGAAAAATGAAGCAAAGATATGTAGGCAATTTGGTTATAATAAAGACATTGCAAAAACAGTTATTGATGAAACCGGCAGGAAAAAGAGAATCAGGAAATTTGAGTATTTAAATATGTAGGCTTTCCACCATAAGGAGAATTGGTTACTGTATGTTCCAAACACTGCTCTCTGCTATAAAATGAGAACTTGATGAAGACAAAATCAAAGCAACACATAAGGAGGAAACTTACTCATAAGAGAGAAATTCAACTTTATCCATATCAAAATGTTTGGGCATGTTGTTGGGAGGCAGAGGCTAATGGGAGTGACAATGGGTAAAAACCAGAGGAGCAATTTAATGCCAGATTAAACTCATTTTTGCATTCATTGCCTAATGGCACAATTCATTCTACTATTTAGTGACTTTTGAGTCTCCCAGAACCAGATGCACTAGAAACATTGGGAGAGGGGGGCCATTGGTTTAACCATTCAGGTTTAATCTGTAACTCAAGGGTGAAGATATCCAGTATTTTTTTTTTGAGATAAAAAATACATTGTTTAATTATAAAGCCAAATTTGAGATAGCCAGATAAAAATCACTAGAGACTCTAATCTGGGCTTTACTAGTAATTAGCTTGGTGATTTTGGCTAGTAATTTACCCTTTTTCATCTGATGTTTTCATTTTACCTCACCCATCCCATAGTGATTTTTCAATGTAAAAATAGGCTGTTTATTGAAAAACTTTTTGAAATAGAACTTAGCAACTTATAATTTTAATATTTACAAATATCTGTTTGACTTGTGAAAGTAAGAAAAAATATCCTTTCTTCTGGGGCTTAAATATTTATTAAGGATTTAATTGCTAGCATCAAATTCCTCTATAAAGTGCAGTCACTAGTAGTTCAAACTGGTTTTTTGATGTGGTTTGCAAATATGAAAAAGGTGCTGATTATGTTTATCCATTTTCACAGGGTTTCCACTCTTTCTGCTCTGAGCTGAATTAGTTTCTCATAGAGTCCTCAGGAGCTTCTTGTATCCCTTCAGCTTGGGCCGCAATATTTTCTCCGTATGTCTTATGATTTCAGAGGGACCAAGGTATTTTTAAAGAATTGTAATTAACTGCAATCCACATGTGGGGGAAGGGTCTTCCCAAAGAGGTTAGTCTGGAGAGGTAAACATAATCCAAATCATGAAGTATCTTTTATGATAAGAGCCAGGTTAAGAAGTTTAGATATTTATTATTAAGGCATTCACAAGCCACTTAAGGGTTTTATGCAAGGTGTGCTATTATCAGGTTTGCATTTTAGAAAAATCACTCTACCTGACTTCTGGACTAAAGGAGGGAAAGACTGGAATGAAGAGACCAGTTAAGAGAAGAAAGATGATGATGATGTCTAAACTAAGGTGGTGACTGTGGGGAAGGAGAAAATAAATGGATTTGAGAAATATTGGGGAGGTAGAATCAATAGGACTTCATGAGTGATTAGGTGTGGGAGGTCAGGGAGAAAAAAGTAAAGATAACATCTAGGTTTTTGGTACCATTCATTTAAATTAAAAACCAAACAACCAACAAACAGCCAATTCACCTTGTAACCATATTTATTTGGAAAACATTAGCTATTAGGTTTCTTTTTCTTTTCTTTCTTTTCTAAATGTTATTGGAGACTCAGTAGGATACAATGAGTAGAAACACAGCTTGTAGAGTCAGAAAGACGTGGGTTCAAACCCTGGTTCCATGCCTAACTCACTGTGTTATTTTAGGAAAGTTGCTTAACCTTTCAGTGCCTCCCTCGGCTTCCTCATCTATAATATGAGAATAACCATAATACCTATCTCATAGGGTTCTGATGAGGGAAAAATTAGTTAATCTACACAAAGTATTTAGAACAATGCCTGACATTTAATAAGTATTCAAGAAATGTCAGAAAGTTTTATTGTTGATGATATTATTATTAGTAGTAGTAGTAATAGTAGTTTTAGACAATTTCATAAATGCTACCTAAGGCTATATTTCTTATTTTCAATACCCTTCAAGTACCCACATTTAGAATATGAATGAACATTAGTGATATCTTACATCCCCATAGGCAACTTGATGATAAGATTTGGGAAGAAATGGGACAAAAAGGATGAAAAGTGTTTTCAGGTGCAATTGTAAATTGCACCCCAAACCATGAGATACCTAGGAATAATTCTAACCAAGGAGGCAAAGAATCTGTACTCAGAAAACTATAGAATACTCAGGAAAGAAGTTGAGGAAGACGCAAAGAAATGAAAAATGTTCCATGCTCATGGATTGGAAGAACAAATACTGTGAAAATGTCTATGCTACCTAGAACAGTCTACACATTCAATGCAATCCCTATCAAAACACCATCAACTTTTTTCAAAGAAATGGAGCAAATAATCCTAAAATTTGTATGGAACCAGAAAAGACCCCGAATGGCCAGAGAAACATTGAAAAAGAAAAGCGAAGCTGGTGGCATCACAATTCCAGACTTCAAGCTCTACTACAAAACTGTAATCATCAAGACAGTATGGTACTGGCACAAAAACAGACACATACATCAATGGAACAGAATAGAGAGCCCAGAAATGGACCCTCAACTCTATGGTCAACTAATCTTCGACAAAGCAGGAAAGAATATCCAATGGAAAAAAGACAAATGGTGTTGGGAAAATTGGATAGCTACATGCAGAAGAATGAAACTGGACCATTCCATTACACCACACACAGGAATAGACTCAAAACAGATGAAAGACCTAAATGTGAGACAGGAATCCATCAAAATCCTTGAAGAGAACACAGGCAGCAACCTCTTTGACCTCAGCTGCAGCAAATTCCTAGAAACATTGCCAAAGGCAAGGGAAGCAAGGGCAAACATGAACTATTGGAATTTCATCAAGATAAAAAGCTTTTGCACAGCCAAGGATACAGTCAACAAAACCAAAAGACAGCCGACAGAATGGGAGAAGATATTTGCAAATGACATATCAGATAAAGGGTTAGTATCCAAAATCTATAAAGGACTTATCAAACCCAACACCCAAGAACAACTAATCCAATCAAGAAATGGGCAGAAGGCATGAACAGACATTTCTGCAAAGAAGACATCCAAATGGCCAAGAGACGCATGAAAAAGTGCTCAACATCACTCGGCATTAGGAAAATCCAAATCAAAACCTCAATGAGATACCATCTCACACCAGTTAGAATGACTAAAATTAACAAGTCAGGAAATGACAGATGTTGGCAGGGATGCGGAGAAAGGGGAACCCCCCTACACTGTTGGTGGGAATGCAAGCTGGTGCTGCCACTCTGGAAAACAGTATGGAGGTTCCTCAAAAAGTTGAAAATAGAGCTACCCTACGACCCAGCAACTGCACTCCTGGGTATTTACCCCAAAGATAGAAATGTAGTGATCCAAAGGGATACATGCACCCCGATGTTTATAGCAGCAATGTCCACAATAACCAAACTATGGAAAGAGCCAAGATGCCCTTCAACAGATGAATTGATAAAGAAGATGTGGTATATATATGCAATGGAATATTATGCAGCCATCAAAAAATTGAAATCTGCCATTTGCGATGATGTGGATGGAACTAGAGGGTATTATGCTGAGCGAAATAAGTCAGTCAGAGAAAGACAAGTATCATATGATCTCACTGATATGAGGATTTTAAGAAACAAGACAGAGGATCATAGGGGAAGGGAGGGAAAAATGAAACAAGATGAAACCAGAGATGGGGACAAACCATAAGAGACTCTTAATCTCAGGAAACAAACTGAGGGTTGCTGGATTGGAGGGGGGTGGGAGGGAGGGAGTGGCTGGGTGATGGACATTGGGGAAGGTATATAATATGGTAAGCACTGTGCATTGTGTAAGACTGATGAATCACAGACCTGTACCCCTGAAACAAATAATACATTATATGTTAATAAAAAATAAGAAAAAGAAAAGTGTATTTTCAGTCCCCTATTTTTTTTATTTTTTTAAAGGTTTTATTTATTTATTTATTTATTTGAGAGAGAGAGAGAGAATGAGAAAGAGAGTACAAGAAGGGGGAGGTTCAGGGGGAGAAGCAGACTCTCCACTGAGCAGGGAGCCCGATGTGGGTCTCAATCCTGGGACTCCAGGATCATGACCTGAGCTGAAGGCAGTCGCTCAACCAACTGAGCCACGCAGGCACCCCTCAGTCCCCTATTTAAAGTAAAAATCATGTTTGGTGCTCATTCAACTGAGTGATTTGGGTTTGTCTTCACCAGCATTCTTTACTGAATGTAAGTAAGTAGACTTTAGTAGACTAAAGTTTCTCTGAAGTGGCCTTTTCTTTTTTCTTTCCCTCCCCTAAGAACTAACAGCATTAATATAAGTTCAGTGGCAGAAATAAAATTGAAAACAAGACAGAACTTATTCTGTGAGGTAGCTGCTATTATTTCCATTTCACAGATGAGGAAACTAGAGCTTAGTAAAATTAAACAACTTGCTTATAGTCATACAGATAGTGTTACAGTTGGGATTCAACTTAAACAGTAAGCATTTTGTAAATTACTATGTGATGAGCACTCTTAGGTACTATATGGGTAGGATATAAGTCCCTGACCTCTGAGAGTTTTATATTAGAGAACTATACAAGATTGTGCAGAAGCAGGGGCCAGGCTATATGGTACAGCTAGTAAGCACTATCAAAATAAAGAGAAAGAAGATGTCTCTGGCGTTTGTTAATTCAGGGAAGGCTTTTTGGAAGAGATGGAGCCTGAGGTTGCTTTCAAAGGAAAATATAAGAAATAGATTGTTTGAAGTCGGAGGTAGTCAAGAGAGGATTATTCCAAGCAGAATCAAGGATTGAGTGAAGACACAGAAAGAGGAATGAATATAGTGTGTGCTGAAAGGATTCATCATGACCTGTTCGCTGTAGAGAGCAGCAGAGTGAGGTAGAGTATGGCAGGGTAAGCTAAGCAGATAGATGGCCTTGAATGCCAATATCAGGGGTTTCTCTCTGTTTTAGAGTTCTTTATTGAATAAGCAAATCTCTCCTTGTCCCACTGTTGTTATCCATCAAGCTGAATATGAGATATATTGGCTTTCCAACATGCTGCTATATATTGTTTGTAAGGGGAAATATAACATGATGAGTTGAGATGTCTAAAGGCGCTCATAGCCATCAATGCAAAATGAAACTCAACTCAAGCTGCTGGGATTTTCATGCTCACCAGCAGCCCAGAGTTACATTATTTAATATTTTAAATTATATCTTTTTTTTCTCCTTTCTCTAATGGGCCTCTGTTTCTTTCAATGTTCTGCAAGTTCTAGCTGCTCCAGCTGTTGCTGTCACACTTAATAAGGCCTTTGCAGAGCTTAGATATTATGCCGCTGCCCCAACTTTCCCACAGCCCAGGAAAGGAGCTTTGAGATGAGCTGTTCTTTCTATATCACTTGATGTTTAGGTTTCAACCTGACAAAGATCCCAGGTTGACCTGCCACTTACTCAGCTATCAGTGAGAGGGTAAGAATTAGTAAGCTTAGTTCCCTCTAATGCAAGGTCACTCACAAAGCTGGTAGCTTGTCGAATTGCATGAAATGATCCAAGCTAGCACAAAACTCCCAATGTATTAAATGTCGGTGCCTGCATTTGCAAAGTCAGGCATCCGAATTTTGCCTGGTTCTAGGAAATTGAGCTCAAGGGCGGGAACATCATAACTTTGGAATTATTGGCATTGACATGGTTGTTTTCACCCATGGTGATGGGAATATGTTCATGAAAGAAGCAAGATGATTCTAAAAAGTGTCATGCAATTATGAACTATTGGGGGATAAAAAAGAGTGCTCTCATGCTTGCTTTCTTGCTACTGATTTTTTATTCCCTATTTTACTTTATGGTAGTCTATATGTCAGTCAAATAAAAATATAATTGGTAGTTTACTATTTGGTGATTTTACTGCTGCTTGTACAAAATATGCAAATGTCCTAAAATGTGTAAAATGCCAGGATATCACAAATGAGATGCACATGTAGCAGAAATAACACCGTGCACACACAAACACATAGGAGTCTGATCTTGCGAGACTCAGAGAACACTTGGCTGACAGTTTTAATAAGCAGTCATGGAAAAGAATGCAAGCAAAAAAGGCAAAGCTCACATTTCCATTGATGAAATACTAGAATGGCTTATGTTCTCAAAAATGGAAAGGGGTTGATCTGAAATGTAGGGAGATATGGATAGATATGTGTGTATACATCTATGTGTGTGTACAGATAGCAATACGAATAAAAATACATATACATATTGTATATGTGTGAGTGTGTATGAAGTTCACACTGACACAGAAGATGGCTGGGAGCTGTGGGAAGAAGCATTTAGTGCCAGAGCTTGATTTGAACCCTGTCCTCCTGACTTGTGAGACCATGCTCCACACCTGTGCACCATCTCTATCTTTGCATAGAAAAGTCCTCGGTCTCTGGAAAATCATTCCATCTATCTCTGCCTGGGAAATCCTGATCCATCCCTCAGGGTCCAGCTCAGATGCAGCCTCATCTATGAAACCTCCCCACCTTTACCCTCTGATCTCATGTCCCCTACCCTCAAGAGATATGACCTCTCCTGTGGCTATGGGATGGGGGTGGGACATCAGCTTTGGGGTGTTGGAGACATTGGGATGGGAGCAAGTTGACAAAAAGGATTAGAGGTTTGCGCTCAGAATTTGTGCTTTGTAGTCATAACAACCACCCCTGGTGATTCTCATTATTGGGCAAGTTTGGGAAATGCTGACATAGTCTTTTCCCCTCAATTAATAGAAGAGACAACTGAGGATCAGAGAGGGGGAATTAAGTTGCTCAAGATCACACAGTCATTTAGTGACAGAACCAAGACTAGCATGCTCACTATCCCTTTAGTCCAATTATGTACCCCTTTATATTATATTGCCATAGCAGGACCAGCTACAGAATTTATAGGGCCTAGTGTAAAATGAAAATGCAGGTCCCCTTGTTAAAAAATTATTCAACATTTCAAGACAGCAAAAGCAGAGCATTAAACCAAGCACAGGGCCCTTCTACATACAGAGCCCTGTGCAACTGCATAGATCACAGACCCATGAAGCTGGCTCTGTCCACAGAGAATGTTGACTTTATCTTGTATGTGATAGGTCTTTCTATAAATATTTATTGGATTAGTGAATGGATCAGATTAACACCTCTCATTTGCCAGGAATCTGTGAGGGTGGGAACTAGGCAAATATGTTTTGATGTAAACATAGGAGAGAAGGAAAATAAGTATGGAACATGAGACAAGGTTACCAACATTTGTATTGGGATATCTGCATGAGTTTCGTGCATCAGTTGAGGTTGCTACAAGGGCTGTCCAGTATAAGCAATTCCTAAGTAACCAGCACAGAATCTAAGACTGGTAAGAACAATGAATTTCAAATACTTGGGAACCGTGATTGGGGAAGATTTTGCAGCCATATCAGGCCAGGGGTCTAGGAGCAAAAGGGAAAAATATCTACTGGACAACTGTATGTATTTAACAAAGAATGGTTTGGGGTACAAAAATAAATCTTTTGAGTTTGTTAAATCTAATCTGCCTTGAGAATTGTGTAGTGGAGCTCCCTTGGTAAAGCTTAGACATTAATCAAAGCTTTTCTGAAATGTCTGGAATTACTGATCCAATTCAACCATTGAACCTCTGAAAGTCATAACTGCTATGGAATATTGTCTGGGTGGTCCATGTTATCTCTTTAGGTCACAGATTCTTAATTTATGTTTGTATTAATTTTCTATTGCTATATAACAAATAACCACAAACAATGGCTTTTAAGCCACCTATTTTTCATCCCAGTTTCTGTAAGTCAGAAGTCCATACACAGCATAACTGGTTTCTCTGATCAGTGTATCATAAGGCTAAAATCAAGTTGATGTGTAGTCTGGGTTCTCATCTGGAGCTTGAAGTCCTCTTCCAAGCTCATTCATGTTGACGAAATTATGTTCATTGTGGTTATAGGATAGAGGTCTCCATTTTCATTCTTACTGTCACCTGGGGGGCCATTCCCATCTTCTAGAGGCTGTCCTCAGGTCTACTTTCATAGCTCTCTGAATAGAAAGTTTCTAAATGGTTATTTGCTTTCTTTCAGGCCAGCAGGTGAGCATCTCTGCTGCTTAGAATTTCTCTGACTTCCCCAGCCTTTTAAGGTTTCACTTAATTACGTCAGGTTTAACCAGGATAATCTCCCTTTTTGTTAGCTCAAAGTCAACTGATTAGGGACCTTAATCTCACCTGCAAAATTCCTTTGCAACATAACATAAGCTAATCATGAAAGTGGTATCCTATCATATTCACAAAGAGGACTGTATAAGTTGTGTACACCAGGGTTCAGGATTCTTAAAGGCCATCTTAGAATTCTGCCTACCACAATATCCATGAATGAACTTTGGAGGCATACCTAAAAATCATATAAAATGTCATGCAAAAATTTGTGTGGCTGTGCATTTTTCCTGGGAGACAGTTACCAGCTTTCATCAAGGGAGGTCCATGACCCAAATGCAATTAAGAACAACTGGTATGCCAGATAATATGCATTGGCAAGAAGTGACCTGTGACCTAGAACCAAATACTTAATTCTGAAAGAATTGTACTTGGGTCTCTTCACAGAACCAAATAATTTGTGTGTTTTTTTTAAAAAGATTATTTTTTTGAGATAGAAAGAGCATGAGTCAGGGGGAGGGGCAGAGGGAAAGGGTGAAGTAGGCTCCCCACTGAGCATGGAGGAGCCTGACTCAGGACTCAATCCCAGGACCCCAGGATCATGACCTGAGCCAAAGGCAGACGTTTAACCAACTTAGCCAGCCAGGCGCCCCTCAATTCTGGTGCTTATTAAGATGAGAGAGGAAATGACTCAATCTTCACTTAAAACATATCGTTTTTGTGCAGTTTTGTTTTAAGCCAATAACTAATGGACATTTCAAACAGATTTTGTTATTGTGTTTGTTTGTTTTTAAATTTACCATTGAGGAAGCATCTGCTACTCTCTTTATCATATTTGCCTGGGTCTCCACTGTCCTCCATCTGGCTGGCTTTAACAGTTTGACCAATGGCAAGGAGTTAAATCAGATATATTTTACTGCCCTGTTAGATATTAGCTATGGCAGAAAATCACCAGTGCTAAATGCATTACATTTCATTTCCTATCATTTTCCAAATTATTTCACATGAAGCTTGGGGCCTTCTGGCTAATCTGTAAGCAACTTGATTGAGGATGGAAATCAAGTCCTGTGCTATGTTCTGTCTACCATGATACTGAGCAGAGAATAAGCCCTTAATAAATATTCAGTGAATTCACTTTGATTCAGCAAGTTTAAAATCTAGGGAGTATATGATAATCGCAACCCAAAGACTGTAATGTGATGCAAGGTTGGAACGCTGCCAAGTGGGAGGCATAAGCAAAGTATCAGGCCAGATCACATGTCACATCTGATGGGGGCTACAGGGGCTAGACGGAGTACTGAGTCAGAGAATAGCAAAGCAGAGAAGGTGAAATTTGCAATGTGTGAATAGAAATGGAATATAGAGAGAAGAAGCCTTTCAAGTGTAAGAAGGGATGAGGAAACAAGAAAATCATGCTTCAGGTAAATGGATGTATTTTACGTGCTCATTGTGGCCCCCACTTCCCTGCTTTTTCTGACTGGATTCTTTTATCTCTTCTCTACTTGCTCAAATGGAAATAATCCTTCATGGTCCAGTTTTAAATGTCAGCATCTCCATGTAACTTTTCTGTTCAGTCAGGCCAGAAAGAATCTTCCCTTTCTCCAAAATGCCATAGTATGTTATCTACATCTCTCTCAGGTCACTTTTTACTCTTTAGCATAGTTTTTGTATATGCTCATTTTATCTACTCTACCACCACTAATAAAAAATTCCTTTAATTTGTATTGCAATTTCTGTTTAAAAAGCAATTTCACATACATTGTTCTATTGTTCCCTTGGTTGCAGATGAAAACAACAACAACAACAACAACAACAACAACGCACCAAACCTCAGAAAGCCCCAGACTTTACTGTTAGCAAGCAATAAAGCCAGGATATGAGTCTAAGGTTCAGAATTCACACCTAGTGTGTCTTTTTGATTTTGTTTTCACCACATCATTCTTTTTGTGCATGTGTACATAAAAATAGCTATGAAGGTGACAAAAATGATTTTTGCTGATATTTAAAATGTTGCTAGTCCTGACCACTTTACTTCAGATGTCCAGTGAAAATGTCATTTAACTCATGTGACAGATCCACCTAAGTCATCTTCCTCACAAGCAAATTATGAGAAAGGGTGAGTCTAACTCAGTTTCATATCCCTACATTTCTTTTAAATGGATCTTTAATACATATACTCAATACTTTATAATGATATAATTTAAATACTATAAAATTTACCCATTTTAAGTGTACAATGACTAAATTATTTTTTATATATCTTTTTTTGTGGTTATTGACCATTTATATATCTTCTTTGGAGAAATGTCGGTTCAGATCTTTGCCCATTTTTTATTAGAATGTCATTTTATTCTCTGAGTTTTAAGAGTCCATTATGTACAATGGATAAATGGTCTTTATCAGATGTATGATTTGCAAATTATTTTCTCCCAGTCCATGACTTGTCTTCATTTAATTAATGGTGACATTTGTGGCAGAACTTTTTATTTATTATTGAATTAGAATTGACACGAAATGTATTATTTTCAGGTGTGCAACATATTGATTCATCAGTTCTATACATTACTCAGGGTTTGCCATTGTAAGTGCAGTTCCCATCTGTCACCATATAACATTATTACAATATTATTGACTATAATTTTTTTTATTTTTTTAAAGATTTTATTTATTTATTCATGAGAGACAGAGAGAGAGAGAGAGGCAAAGGGAGAAGCAGGCTCCCAAGGAGCAGGGAGCCCGATGCGGGACTTGATGGGATCACGATCTGAGCCGAAGGCAGACGCTTAACCATCTGAGCCACCCAGGTGTCCTGACTATAAAATTTTTTAAGATTTATTTATTTTAGATAGAGTGGGGGGAGGGGCAGAGGGAGAAAATCTTCAGGTAGACTCCCCACTGAGTGCAGAGCCTGACATAGAGCTCCTTCTCAGGACCTATGAGATCATGAACTGAACTGAAACCAAGAGTTGAATGCTTAACCAACTGAACCACCAGGCTCCCTGACTATAAAACTTTTGATGAAGTCCAATTGACTAAATTTTTTGGTCACTTGTGCTTTTGATGTCCTATCTAAGAAATCTTTGGCTAACTCAAAATTACAAAGATTTACTGCAGTGTTTTCTTCTAAGAGTTTTATAGTTCTCTATCTTTTGCCTTCAGGTCTAGGGTCCATTTTGAGTACACATTTGTGTATGGTATGAGGTAGAGGTCTAAATTAATCTTTTTGCATTGGCCCAGTACCACTTTTTTTAAAAAAGACTATGCTTTTCCCAGTTAAATGTCCTTTCACTTTTGTTAAATGTTTATTGACCATAATGTAAGGATTTCTTTTTGTTTCATTGATCTATCTATCCTTAAGAAAGTGTAAATCATTTGACTATTCTTCTTTTCCAATTGTTCTGGCTGTTCTAGAGCCTTTGCCTTTCCATGCAAATTTTAGAGTTAATTTAGTAGTTTCTGCTAAAATAAAGCCTCCTGGAATTTTGATTGAAATTATGTTGAATTTATAGATAAAGTGGAGGATAACTGTGGTCTTAATATTGAATCTTCAACCCATGGATATCAAATGCCTCTCCATTTATTTAGATCTTCTTAAACTATACATTTTTCTTAAATGAGTACATAAATGAAATACTTTTTTCTGTCAAATAGTGAAGTCTCCAATTTTGTCCTAGCAAAGGCTGTGTGTATAAGAAAAGAAAATTCTGGATGGTAGACTAATACAAATTATATTGTCTAGCATTTTTTTGAGAACTTAACCAAAGTTCAGTGATTATTTTGTTGTATTCATTCATTCATTCATTCATGAGTAATTAATGAATAGGAGATGAAAATAAGGTTGGGTGGAAAAGTCCTAGGTTGTCCAACAGTCTAAGGAAGGTTTGACAAGGCCACAGTGAGTCCTCAAGCCAAAATCAGCTAACAAGGTGTTTTCTGTCTCCCAGGAATGGACCTGCCTTTCTATCCCTGCCATGCTCAGTCAGTGCTTGGGAGAAGCCTGTGGAACACATGGCCTCAACACCAGTGTGGTGATGAATTTCAGCACATAGTAGCTAGAGTCCTTGGTCAATTACATTTCCTATAGTTGTAGGTTTGTGAGGTGCATTCTCATGACCATTACAATACAGGACCAAGGAATACACATCTTCCTTTCCAGGAACTTCAAAAGAAGGATCTGGTCATTCTGGCCATGAACCAGTTTCACTTGATATTCAGTCTTACTGTATTCCTAATGCTATGCAATATAGATTCTCCTATATTCATGCTGACACTGCATTCATGTGCTTGACTGAGTCATGGTTGTTTCTGAAGAAGTAGCAAGGAAAATGTGACTGGACCTTAGCAAAATTGATTATGTCAGTTCTAGCAGTAGGTCCTGTTAAAGAATTGTCCAGATAAATTATGTATGAGATTCCCTCTTTATACCTGTGTGCTTCTTGCTGTTTCACGGGAAAAGCAGACTAAATAGGAAGTCTATAGGAGCTGGAGGGAGGGCTTGTTTTCAGAGGATGTAGACTTTGTACCCATTGAGATGAATGTCATGGAAAGGGTTAGTTTAAGGAAATAGATGAGAAGCATGACCTTGGCAACAGCATGTAGATAGAATAGAGAGGCTACTGAAAAGATGTATTCCCTATAGTAGGCACTTTAGTGGCAGATCACCTTCTTCGAATTATATATTTAAATGGGCAAACTTCAGGAAAGTATACTTTCTCATCTATGTTTTCAATTCTTCATATTTCTAAAAATCAATCTTCTGTTGAAGGTGACCTACTAATGAATCACATACTATCATGTAATTATAAGCTTCTTTCCATTATGATGTCTTTTCAGACTCCAGTAAAGGCAAGAGATGAGTTGTGAAGTGGAACATTCTTAAATTAAGACAGTGAAAAAAATAAAGTATCAACACTACAACTATGAAAGAAGCAGAATTACTGTCTGAGGCAAAGAATTTAGTTTAATCTAAATAGTTTATCTGGTCCCTTTATCAAAAATTTTTTCTGAATCTAGAAGGCAGCTATAACAGTTCTCAGATTGCCCCATACTCTCAAAAAAAAAAAAAGGTCATTACCATTTCAAAAATATAATCAACCATTTTTGGAAGCCATGGGGAACTTCACCTTTTTAAAGTAAAGTTATGTTTTACTTTGTATGATTTCAACTGTTCTGATTACATTTTAGTTTAGTAGCTTAATTCTCGTGGCTCTAACCCATCCTAATATACTTAACACAAAATAGATTTTACTGAGTAAAATTTTACCAACTTATAATGGAGAAGAGAATTTAACTTATGGTTTTGCCATGAGAATGAATGGAATAAGTATACTAATTTCTTCTGTTCCTTCTTGGTTTATATCTGCTTTCTTCAGTCTGGCCTTGCCATGAATGTCACAAGCAACAAAACCCTACAGAATTCAGTTGAGGTTTGAGACAGCTAATTATGATTTAATTATTGAATGGTGTTTATCAAAGCTCTATTCCTGGCAGGTCACTGCTGCCATAGCAAAGGCTATTTTTGTTGTTGTTGTTGTTGATTGACTCTAAGTTCAGTCTTCAGAAAATATTTGGTTACAGATTCTCATTCAAAGCTCATTAATCAACAGAATTGATATATTGTTGAAATGACTCAGGGCCTAGAAGTGTTGGCTTATGCCCATTTGCTGCTTCAACTGTTGATTTGTGATTATAATATGCTCATTTTGCATAGCATTAGATGCAGTTTAGTAGATCATGAGAACTGGGAAGAAACTTAGAGATCATCTGGTCCAACCTCCCCATATTTTATCAGCCAGGAAACTGTGTGGCCCAAGTCACAAGCAAGTAAGTGGGAGCAAAACTCTCTTGGGCCTGAATTTATATCTCTAGACTCCTACTCTGGTACTTATTCTACCTGTTTAGTTTCTTAAGTGGTCTGGTCTGAAGTGAGTTAATCACATATTTGGTAGCTACATGGAAATTGAAAGTGAACATTATCTGAAGTAAGCAACTGTTTAACTTCAAATTGAAAATCAAGAGAGCAGGTCACCTGGGTGGCTCAGTTCGTTAAGCAGCCAACTCTTGATTTCAGCTCAGGTCATGATCTCAGGGTCCTGGGATTGAGCCCTGAGTCCTGGGCTCTGCGCTCAGGAGGGAGTCTGCTTGAAATTCTCTCCCTCTGCCCCTCCCTCTGCTCATACTCTCTCTCTCTGTGTTTAAAATAAATCAATCAATTTTTTAAAAAAAGAAAATTAAGACAGCAAATGCCTATGAATAGAGTAGGATGAAATGTCTCAAATTCATTGTGGAAAATTCACAGGAATTATTTCAGGTTGTTGATCATAGGCTCATGACACCTGATTTGGAACTGAGTCTCTGGGCCTGCATTGTCCTTCATATATGGCTTTTAAGTACTTAAAATGTGGTTACTCCAAATTGAAATAGATGAACTGTGAGTATAAACTGCACAGCGAGTTTCAAAGTATTAGTACAAAAGTGATGTAAAATATCTTACTAATATTGTAATATATATTGAAATTATTTGAATATATTAGGTTAATTAAATTTATTATTAAAATTAATCTCACACATTTCTTTTTACTTTTGTTTATTTTTTATTGTTATGTTAATCACCATATATTACATCATTTGTTTTGGTGTAGTGTTCCATGATTCATTGTTTGTTCATAACACCCAGTGCTCCATGCAGAATGTGCCCTCTTTAATACCCATCACCAGGCTAACCCATCCCCCTACCCTCCTCCCCTCTAGAACCCTCAGTTTGTTTTTCAGAGTCCATCATCTCTCCTGGTTCGTCTCCCCCTCTGACTTACTCCCCTTCATTCTTCCTCTCCTGCTATCTTCTGATATAAATGTAGTTTTATGTCCACCAAACGTATGGAATCTGAATCTGCATTTCAACAAGATTCCCAGGGTGATTTCTGTGCACATTACAGCTTGATAAATACTGATCTGGCACATGCATTCCTTATTCAGATGCTTCCTAGTTCTCCATGTAGAACTTGTTGGATCCCTTCTACCCTAACATGTGGCAGTTAGGGCCAGGCAACCCAAGACAAGCTGGCCTTAAGCTCTGGTATATTTTTAAGCTACCTTTATGTGCTAACGTCTTCTGCTCTCAAAGAATCCTACCTTTCTTTCATACAAACATGATTCTTACTAATAAATCAGCAGTAATAAAGGCAGGAACTCCAAAAGGCCAAAGATAAAAAGTGAAAATGCTGTTGATACCCAAATCTATTTCCTTCTCAGATATCTCTCCTACTTCTACATCTGGACAGGTAACTGTCTGTTTTATATTTACCTCTGGCATACTACTGGAATTGCAATACAAGGCATCCAAAATGAAATTTATTACCTTGCCTATAAAGTATGCTTCCTTCTACATTTCCTGTCCTGATGAATATCACCACATCTACCTATAGACCCAAGTGAGACCTGGAAGTTATAATGAATAATCCTTCTTTCACTGCTCTGTCTAAACCTGAAATCCAGCTGGTTACATAGAATGGTCAGTTTGCCTCAGATCTCTCTCTTGAATTTGTTCCTTCTTTCCATTTCAGTTGTCTAATGCAGTTTTTATTAAATCTTGCCTGAATTATTATACTAGCATCCTTCCTAATCTTCTGCGTGCCTTCCTCTCCTTTCTAAGCCATCTTCTACATTACAGTCATAAATACCTTTCTCACATACAAATCTGATCATGCCTGCAACCCTTTCCTGACATCCCAATAGCTCTATTTCCTTATAAAATGGGATTAATAATAGTACCTATGTCAAAGGCTTACTGTGATAATTAAATAAGTTAATATATGTAAAGGGTTTAAGAACAGTGCCTGGCACAGAGTAATCACTATGTATGTTCTGACTTATAATTATTATTCAAGGCCCTTTACAACCTATGACTCCAGCTGCTTTTCTAATGAAACCAGTGTTCTATCCATTTCTTAGAACATCCAAAACATTTTTATGGTTTATGTGTGTTCCCGCATACTGTTTGCTGTGCCTGGAATATACTTTATTTTCATGGCTAGAAAAATCCTACTTCCCTTTTTTTTTTTTTTTTTTTTTGGTTGAGTTGGTTTCTGGCCTTCAAGGCTTCTTTTGGATGGCAAAAATTTGCCTATACTCCATGCTTGCCTATTGAAATACATCTGTGAACTGAGACTATCTAATGCTGGAAGCTTATATATTCCATCAGATAAATGTATGATGTTGTCCAAATGGAATATGTGGCAACATTTCAGATTTTGTTCTTGTGAACATTCAAACAAAAGTAACCAAAGCTCTCCCAGAAGGTGAATTGAATAGCTAAGTTTTGTAAACAGAACAGCAGGTGGTTTCCTAATTTACCCAAACTCGGAGGAAAAAAAAGTCATTTGTGACCTTCATATAGACACAGACAGATTAAAAAAAAATGGTCATCCTATTTATACATAAAGTTTTAAAGCACTCTTACTTGGTGTTTTTCTCCTGTTTCATTTGAAATAATTAATTCCAGTTAGAATTACAGACACAACTTACTTTATAAAATATATCTATTCTAGAAGAGATATAGTTCAATGGAATTACTTCTAATGAAATATCTTAATGTTGTTAAGGAAATTTGAAATTTAAAGAAACCTGATAGTGACTACTACCAGGATATCACCTCCTAACTTAAAGTTTCCTTAGTGTGAACTCTGATAACAGGCATCAGCATCCCTTGAAGGTGCCTATTAAACTTCCCAAATCCTCAGCAGTACCCCAGACCAATAAAGTAGAATCTCTGAGGGCAGGGCCTGAAATCTTCATTTTTAATAAGCCTTCCCCCAAGTAATACAGATGTATATAAATGTTTAAAAACCCCTGAGCTCAGTCTGCATTTGCTGTTTATCCCCAACAGGAAACTTGTACTATAATTCATTTGTATTGCTATGGTGATTCTTTGAACATGCATTGTTCCTTTTGCCTACTTGTCTTTGCTTGTGCTGGTTCTGCCTTTGATTCATTCTCTATCTTACCATTGTCTCTTTTTTTCATCTTTTACTATTTTATTTGCTTTTCAAATATTCTCTACTTAAAAATGCTTTCTCTGGATTCTGCTGTTGGGAGCAAAATGTCTCCTGCTAAACACTTAGTGTGTACCACTCATGAAATCCTGCATGTATTGATTTGAGCTCGCTGGCATATGAATTAGTATTAGTCTTATCTCTTTTAGGATGAACCTCAGTGTCTTATTCACCACTCAATGGCATATGGCATTTATATGGCAAAAACATGCAAGAAAACTTGAAAGGTAGTTTATTAGAGGATAAGTGACTGCCTTTTTATTGGAAGCTTTCTTAAAGTGAAGCATTGGCAAAATTCAGCAGGCTAGCTGGATGCCAGGATGAATCCTTGAAACAAAGGTATGACTTGGTATAGCTTGGTAGAATGAAGTCTAAAGATACAAGCTTCTAGACCTGGTCTGCCCAGCCTACCCTTCTTCTCAGATGCTCTGTTCTTTTGCCTCCTGTATTCTATGCGATTCTATGTTGTTTCTCTTAGTTTGGTGATCTTGCATGGATGTCTCTGCAAAGAATTTGGTCCTTGATGCCTTTTTCCCTGATCCTGGACTCATTCTTACCCATATTAGTTCTACCATAGCTATTTAGTGGGCAGGGCCAGATCCCTTCTTGTAATAGGCATATGCATGCAAGTAAGGAGATGCATCTGCCATTTGATGACTAAGGTAACTCAGAGCTAACTGGTGCCACAATAAGCACTGAGCTGTGTCACAAAGAGCTCCTCTCAGTGGGTATCTCTGAAATAAGGAAAAAGGTAGTTGCTTACTCCTGATGCCTTTCTTCTAGCAGTCACAGCATTGCTTTAGTTCCTAGCTCCTGGCCTAATTATTTCAAACTTAGGAAAAAAAAAAGCCATGGCATTGAACCAGGACAGAGATTTTAAATGAGAGTCTGAGGTATCCAAGCATGTGAGAGCACAGACACAGACATATAAAACCCATTATAAAAACTTAGATGAAAATCTTTCCAGTCGACTCCCACAAATAGTTGAATCCATTTTTAATAAATGTTGTGCTGTTTTGGGAAAACCACCTTTGAGTTGGGACCAGAAAGGATAGAATGTGGTGAAAGGGCTGAAAATAGAGGATTCCCTGGAAAGCACACACTAAACTTTAATGTTGCCTGCTCTACCAAAACTCTTACATTGAAAATTCTGGTCTCACTACACAATAGCAGAAACCATGGGTGGGAGAAAATGTCCTTCAGTTTTCTCTGGAAACATCTTTTTGCTCTAACACAAAAGAATGTTTGCCAATAAAAATGCATGCCCAAATGAGTACAGTTATTGGATGAGATTAAATGTTTCTCATTTAGAGGTTTCATGGCTGTTATGAAGAAAATTTCTACAGCCCTTCACAAACCTTGAAACTGCCCGATTGAAACTGATGGAAATCAACTAAGTTATAATACTGGTGAAAAGCCACACATTTCCCACTTTGAAAATATAAGTGATCAGAGAGCCATTTAGCTCAAAAGAAAATCGTCATCCAAGTCGATTTTTTGAGCCTTACCGAACAGATCAGATAAAGCTGCAAAATGATAGCATCGCTCACTTACACACTGCAGTTATAATTAAGACACCCAGTTACTGAGATGCTCTTGTCCTGAAAAGGGCTCTGATGTGGCCTGATTTTCTTGTCTTCTCTGCTATGGATCCTTTCAAGGAATCATTTATTTATTCAATAAATCTTTATTGCATGCCTATTATGTACCAAACAATTTGATAGTCTTTTAAGACTATGCTATTCCTTACAGCTTTCACATACCCTGGATTCTGTGGTACTATATTTTCCTGGTTCTGCTCTTTAGTCGCAAATGCAGCATTCTCTTTCTGTATTTACCTCTAACATGTAGCCTTGTTCCCCAGGGCTTTATTCTTGGTTCTTTTCTCTTCTTGTTCTACACGCTCTCTGGGTAACATCCCATATTCAGCATGACTCCTAAAATCTCCAACTCTAACTCTGGCTTCTCTCCTGAAATCTAGATAAACACTTCCAGCTGCCCTATTGGCAAAGTTGTCATGGTTACTCTGTTGATACCTTCTTTATAATCCAAATGACACATATTATCTTCTACCTAATCCCTATTTTTGATGCAATTTTTTCCTTCTCATCATACATCAAATGATTTCACAGCTTGTTAATTCTACCTTTCCTGTATATTCTCTCCTTTCCATTCCTATTTCCAACACCTTAGTTTAGACCACTAATTACAAACTGGCAGCCATAGGCCAGATGTGTTTGTTTCAACAGCAAAATGTTTCATTTTTTAATGTAACTGCCTCTGTGCTCATCAAACTAAGTATACTTTTAATCCCCTTTATCTAGTTCACCCAATCTCCCCCCCCACCCAGTCCCCTCCGGCAAACCCCAATTTGTTCTCTGTATTTAAGAGTCTGGTTTTTGCTTGTCTCTTTTTCCCTTGGTTCATTTATTTTGTTTCTTAAATTCAACGTATGAATGATGAGTGAAATCATATGGTATTTGTCATTTTCTGAATGACTTATTTCACTTAACATTATACACTCTAAGTCCATCCATATTGTTGCAAATGACAAGATTCCATTCCTCTTTTATGGCTAAGTAATACTTCATTATATATGTACCATCTTCTTTATCCATTTGTCTTTCAATGAACACTTGGGTTGCTTCCATATCTTGGTTATTGTAAATAATGCTGTGATAAACATAAGTGTGCATATGTCTTTTTGAATTAGTGTTTTCATTTTCATTGGGTAAATACCCAGTAGTGGAATTACTGGATCATATGGTAGCTTTGTTTTTAATTTTTTGAGAAACCTCCATACTGTTTTCCACAGTGGCTACATCAGTTTGCATTCCCATCAAAATTGCATGGGAATTTTTCTCTACATCCTCCCCAACATTTGTTATTTCTTTTTTTAAAGACTTTATTTATTTATTTTAGAGAGAGAGAGAGTGAGTGCAAGCACAGGGAGAAGCAGAGAGAGAGGGAGAGAGAATCAGAAGCAGACTCCATGCTGAGTGTGGGGCCTGACAGAGGGCTCGATCTCACAACCACAAGATCATAACCTGAGCCAAAACCAAGAGTCAGATGCTTAACTGACTGAGCCACCCAGGTGCCCCCCAACACTTGTTATTTCTTTTCTTTTTTGACTTTAACTATTCACAGGTGTAAAATGATATCCCATTGTGGTTTTATTTGCATTTCCCTGATGATTAGCAATGTTGAGCATCTTTTCATGTCTCTGTTGACTATCAGGATGTCTTCTTTGGAAAATGTCTATTCAGCTACTCTGTCCATTTTTTAATTGGATTATTTGTGTGTGTGTGTGTGTGTGTGTGTGTGTGTGTGTGTGTGTGTGTTGAATTCTATAATTTCTTTATATATTTTGGATATTAACCCCTTAGTGGATATATCATTTGTAAATATCTTCTCTCATTCAGTAGGTTGTCTAGTAGGTTTTTTGATTGTTTCCTTCACTGTGCAGAAGCCTTTTATTTTGGTGTAGTCCCAATAGTTTAATTTTGCTTTTGTTTCCCTTGCCAGAGGAGGCATATCTAAAAAAAATGTTTCTATAGCCAATGTCAAAGAAATTACTGCCTATATTTTCTTCTAGGAATTTTATGTCATCAGATCTCACATTTAGGCCTTTAATCCATTTTGAGTTTATTTTTCTGTATGGTGTAGAAGTGGTCCAGTTTCATTCTTTGACATGTAGCTGTCTAGCTTTCCCAGCACCATTTGTTGGAGAGACTGTCTTTTCCCAATGTATATTGTTGCCTTATTTTTTATAGATTAATTGGCCATAAAAGCATGGGTTTATTTCTGGACTCTCTGTTCTTTTCCACTGATGTGTCTATTTCTGTGCCAGCACCATACTGTTTTGATTACTACAGCTTTGAAGTATATTTTAAAATCTGGAATTGTGATACCTACAGCTTTGTTATTCAATTTCAAGATTGTTTTGGCTATTTGAGGTCTTTTGTACTTCTATACAAATTTTAGGAATATCCTAGTTCTGTGAAAAATGCTGTTGGTATTTTGATAGAGGTTAACTTAAATCTGTAGATTGCTTTGGGTAATATGGACATTTTAACAATATTGGTTCCTGTGGTCCATGAACATGAAATATCTTTCCATTTGTTTATATCATCTTTAATTTCTTTCATCAATTTTTATAGTTTTTTGAGTACAGATCTTTCACCTCCTTGGTTAAGTTTATTCCTAGGTATTTTATTCTTTTGGTGCAAGTATAAATGCAACTGTTTTTTTTTCTCTTTCTGCTACTTTATTATTAGTGTATAGAAGTGCAGCAGATTTCTTTATATTTATTTTGTATCCTGTGATATTACTGAATGCATTTGTCAGTTCTAGCAGTTTTTTTGGTGGAGTCTTTAGGGTGTTCTCTATATAATATCATGTCATCTACAAATAGTGAAAGTTTTATTTCTACCTTACCAATCTGGATGTATTTTATTTCTTTTTCTTGTCTAATTGCTGTGGCTAAGACTTCCAATACTATGTGGAATAAAAGTGGTAAGAGTAGACATCCTTGTCTTGTTTCTGATCTTAGAGGATTAGCTCTCTCTTTTTTACCATTGAGTATGGTATTGTGTGTTTTTCATATATTGCCGTTATTAGGTTGAGGTATGTTCTCTTTAAACCTACTTCGTTGATAGCTTTTATCCTGAATTGATGTTGTACTTTGTCAAATGCTTTTTATGCATCTATTGAAATGATTGTGAGGTTTTTAACTTTTCGCTTGTTAATGTGATTTATCATGTTGATTGATTTGTGAATATTAAACCACCCTTGCATCACAGGAATAAACCCCACTTGATAGTGGTGAATTTTTTTTTTTGATGCATTGTTTGATTCAGTTTGCTAATATTTTGTTGAGGATATTTGCATTTATGTTCATCAAATATATTGGCCTGCAGTTTTATTTCTTTATAGTGTCTTTATCTCGTTTTGGTATTAGGGTAATGCTGGCCTCATAGAATGAATTTGGAAGCTTTCCTTCCTCTTCTATTTTTTTGGAAAAGTTTAAGAAGAATAGGTATGAACACTTCTTTAAATGTTTGGTAGAATTCACCTGTGAAGGCATGTCATCCTTTTTGTTTGTTGGGATTTTTTGTTTGTTTCTTGGGAGTTTTTTGATTTCTGATTCAATTTTGTTGCTAGTAATTGATCTGCTCAAATTTTCTATTTCTTCCTGATTCGGTTTTGGAAGATTATTTGTTTTTAGGAATTCATCCATTTTTTCCTAGGTTGTCCTATTTGTTTGCATATAATTTTTGTAATATTCTCTTATAATCCTTTTTATTTCTATCATATCTGTTGTTATTTCTCCTCCTTCATTTCTGATTTTACTTATTTGATTCTTCTTTCTTCTTTTTTATTTAGTCTGGCTAAGAGATTATCAATTTGTTTATTTTTTCAGAGAACCAGCTCCTAGTTTCATTGATCTGGTCTATTGTTGTTTTAGTCTCTATTTCATTTATTTCTGCTCAATCTTATTTATTTTCTTCCTTATACTGGATTTGGGTTTTGTTTATTCCTCTTTTTCTAGCTCCTTTAGGTATAAGATTAGGTTGTTTGAGATTTTTCCTGCTTCTTGAGGTAGGCTTGTATTTTTAAAATTTATTTATTTGGTTTTTTAAAATTACAGTATAATTAATGTACAGTGTTATATTAGTTTCAGGTGTACAATTTAGTGATTCAACAATTCTATAAATTACTCAGTGCTCATCACAATAAGTGTACTTGTAATCCCTTCACCTCTTTCACCCATTCCCCCAGTCACCTCCCCTCTGGTAACCATCAGTTTGTTCTCTATATTTAAGTGTCTGTTTTATTGTGTGTATCTTTTTTTTTCTTTGTTTTGTTTCTTAAATTCCACAATGAGAAAAATCATGTGGTATTTGTCTTTCTCTGACTGACTTATTGTGCTTAGCATTATACTTTCTAGATCCATCCATGTTGTTTCAGATGGCAAGATTTCATTCTTTATTACAGCTGAGTAACATTCCATTGTGTGTGTGTTTGTGTGTGTATTACATCTTCTTTATCCATTCATCTCTTGGTGGACACTTGAATGTGAGGTAGGCCTATATTGCTCTAATCTTCCCTCTTACAACTGTGTCCCTGAGGTTTTGCAACATTCTTTTTTCGTTTTCATTTGTCTCCATGCATTTTTTTGATTTCCTTTTTAATTTCTTGCTTGACCCATTCATTTTTTAGTTGCATGTTATTTAGGCTCCATGCATCTGTGTTCCTTCCAGATTTTCTCTTGTGATTGATTTCTAGTTTCATACAGCTGTGGTCAGAAAAGATGCATGATATGATTTCAATATTTTTGAATTTATTCAGACTTGTTTTCTGGCCTAACATGTGATCTGTCCCAGAGAACATTCCATGCACCCTTGAAAAGAATGTGTATTCCACTGTTATTGGAAGGAATGTTCTGAATATGTCTGTTAGGTCTATCTGGTCCAATGTGTCATTTAAAGTAATTGTTTCCATGCTCATTTTCTGTCTGGATGATCTATCCATTCATGTAAGTGGGGTGTTTAAGTCCCCAGCCACAATTGTATTATTACCAGTTAGTTCCTTTGTGTTTGTTATTAACTGTTTTTATATATTTAGTTGCTCCCATGTTGGGTGCATAAATATTTACAATTGTCATATCTTGTTGGATTGTTCCCTTTATGATTATTTAGCATCCTCTTTGTCTCTTGTTATAGTCTTTGTTTTAAAGTCTACTTTGTCTGATATATGTATTGCTACCTCAGTTTTATTTTTGCTTTATGTTTGCATGGTAAATGTTTTCCCATCCCTTCACTTTCAGTCTGCATGTGTCCTCAGGTCTGAAGTGAGTCTCTTGTAGGCAGCATTTCGATGGGTCTTGTTTTTTTTCATTCATTCAGTAACCCTATGTCTTTTGAAGATTTTATTTATTTATTTATTTGTCAGAGAGAGAGAGAGCAGAAGCAGTGAGGAGAGGGAGAAACAGGCTTCCCGCTGAGCAGGGAGCCTGCTGTGGGGTTCGATCCCAGGACCCCAGGATCATAACCTGAGCCAAAGGCAGATGCTTAACCAACTGAACCACCCAGGTGCCCCACCCTGTCTTTTGATTGGAGCATTTTGTCCATTTACATTCAAAGTAATTATTGATAGATAGGTACTTGTTGCCTTTTTTTTTTTTACTTGTTTTCTGGTGGTTTTTGTAATTCTTCTCTGTTCCTTTCTTCTTTTGCTCTCTTCCCTAGTGGTTTCATGGCTTTCTTTAGTGATGCACTTGGATTCTTTTCTCTTTACTTTTTGTGTTATCTATACAGGTTTTTCATTTGTTGTTACCATTAGGTTCATATATAACATCTTATGCATATAGCAGTCTATATTAAGTTGATGGTCACTTAAGTTTGAACTCATTCTAAAAGCACTGTGTTTTACTCCCCCCAACCTTTTAAGCCATTTGCTTGGGCTACATCTCTGCTGAACTGTAGGGCACTCTCCTTGTGTTGTCCCCTGAGGCTTTAGTTGGTGGGTGTGGGTGGGACCTGCAGACAAACCAGATACCTGTCTCTAGTACATCTGTTGGGGCTGCAGTAACACTGACCTGCAAGGTGCTCTCACTGCCTTGTTGCTGAGAGGCTTTTTTTGATGAGTGGGGCTGGCAGACCAGATTCCTGCCACCACATTTTCTGCTGGGACTGCAGATTCACTGGTTGGCAGGACACTTTCTCTGCACTGCTAGTTATAAGGTTCGGCTACTGGGGCTGCCTTCAAACTGGTGAGTGTGGTTATCTGTTCCTCTTCCCAGGGCAGGAGTCACTTTGGAGTGATGCCAGTCCCTTCCAGGGCTACTTCAAGAATGAGATGAGGCAGGAACTGCTTTGGAGGGACTTCTGCTGAGTGGTGTGTGTTGGATGGGGCATATCACAAGAGAACACAAGGGTAGGGCATGTGATGGTAGCAAGTTAGGTGGAGAGTGTTCATGCTCATTCCCACAGGGTCCAGCTATCTAGGCTGTGGAGTTGGGGAGAGAATGGCACCTACCAGCTCTTTTGTCCTCAGAGAAGTCTCCTAAAGATCCATGCCCCTCTAGCACACATTCTGAATTAGTAAATAAATCTCCTTCATGTATACTCCAGGCACTTTTCAAACTGCTGCTTCTATGTGGTATCTAGGAGAGATTGTTATGCTATTTCTTCAAGGGTAGGTACTCCATTTCCTATCACCATCCAGCTCACTCAGAGCTGAGTCTGCTGATTTTTAAAGTACTCAGGAGTTAAGCCCCACTGGTTTAAAAAACTCATGCAGTTAAGCCCCTCTGATTTTCAAAGCCAAATGTTATGGAGATTTGTCTTCCCAGTGCAGGTCCCCCTGCCTGGGGTGCCTGGAGTGGGGTCTTCTTCTCTCCCTTTTCCATGCTCATGGTGTCCCTCCCATTTATGATTAGTATTGCAGGGAGTTTGGTTTCTGATCACATTTCCACTCTTCGTGCTATTTTCAACGTGTCCTTGTTTCTATGACTATGAAAAGTCTCTTTTGCTAGTGTTTTGGTTGTTTTCTGAGTTGGTTGCATTGATGTGGCTGTTATATAGGTATGTCCATGAGACAAGGTGAACTTAGGATTCTCCTACTCTACCACTTCCCCACCAAAACTTGGACTTTAAAAGAAACCAAGATATTTTGGGAAAAGGTGTGGAAAAATCAATCATGCTTTCTTATCACATTTTTTCTTTCTTCTCTATTAAAAGTCAACATATTGAGCTGAGCGATGCATGCCATAGGCCCAGAAGCCCAGTTTTGATGTTCTCATTGTCTTTACTCTCTACTAGCATAGGATAAAATTTACAATGGAGCACTTGCCTTAGTTCATATTAGTGCTAGGTTTATAGCCAGAGATACTCAGGTACTCCTTGATGATGAAGAGGTCATCCTGCAAACAGCTTGTAGAGAAAGACCATCCCTTACATCTTTACCAGTCACAGCACCTAGAATAGTGCAACAAACATAGAGGCTGTTCCTAAACTCTTTTTGATGGATTTCCACTAGCTGAATCTAAAGATTCAGTGTTGTTCATTGGAGCCCAGACTTTTGTCTAGGCTCAGATACAGATTATACTGCTCTGCCTATCACTCTTACACCATGCCCTCCTCCCCAAGGCCTGTGATGCTCTATCCTTTTTGAAGGTGCTTGCAGTTCCATCATCATAGAGTTGCAGACAGGCTGGTGCTCTGGTGAAGCCAAAGGGAGCCAAATTGCAACTGCCCTAAACAAACTGGGCTCAGCAATACTGTATTTGAAAAGAGACTTCTAAAGGATGACTTTTTCCATTTTTGTTGTTTTCTTTTTCTTCCTCTCCTTCAGCATCTTTCCCTGCCTCCTCCTGCTTACAACTGATTATCTGAAGTAGTTTAACTATGTGTTCATTTAAAATAGCAACACAGGGCGCCTGGGTGGCTCAGATGGTTAAGCGTCTGCCTTCGGCTCAGGTCATGATCCCAGGGTCCTGGGATCGAGTCCCGCATCAGGCTCCCTGCTCCTTGGGAAACTGCTTCTCCCTCTGCTTCTCTCTCTCTCTCTCTCTCTCTGTCTGTCTCTCATGAATAAATAAATAAAATCTAGAACAATAAATAAATAAAAAAAAATAAAATAGCAACACAGCAAACTATTTCACTTGATGCTCCCAAAGGGAGGTTGAACTAGTATTTAGCTCACCACTGCCAGGACAGATTCCAGTTGTTTGACTACCAGAAGGCTAGCATTGTTTTTGATGGTTTCTCTTGGGTGTTCTACTCTGCCATCTGCCATGTAGATTCCTTATTGGAAAATCTAGAAGTTCCTCAAAACATACAGAGAATCATTTATTAATAAAGCCTCCAAATTAACAGATGGTCTCAGATTTTAGCTGTTGGAACTCTCACCACATGTATTTTCAGTATCTTATAATTAATTGTGTATGGAACATTTGAAAAGAAACTAAAGGTGGGGAGATGGGAAAGATCTGGGGAAATATATATTAAGTATGTATATAAGGATAAGGGGAAAACATTTTAAAGAAAAGCATCATAATGAAAGGTCATTTAAAAAATCAAAAGCCCAGCAATTCAGCAATGTGGCAGGATACAAAATCAATGCACAGAAATCAGTTGCATCTCTATAAATCAATGTGACTGAAGAAAGAGAAATTAAGGAATCGATCCCATTTTTTCCCATTTACAATTACACCAAAAACCATAAGATACCTAGGAATAAATCTAACCAAATAGGTAAAGGATCTGTACTGTAGAAACTACAGAACATTTATGAGAGAAATTGAAGAATACACAAAGAGATGGAAAAAACATTCCATGCTCATGAATTGGAAGAATAAACATTATTAAAATGTCTATGCTACCAAGGACAATCTACACATTCAGTGCAATCCCTATCAAAATATCATCAACATTTTTTTCATAGACCTGGAACAAACAATGCTAAAATTTGTATGGAACCAGAAAAGACCCCCAAATAGCCAGGGGAATGTTGAAAAAGAAAACCAAAGCTGAGGGCATCACAATGCCTGACTTCAAACTCTATTACAAAGCTGTGATCATAAAGGCAGCATGGTACTGGCATAAAAACAGACACATAGATCAATGGAACAGAATAGAGAGCCCAGAAATGGACCCTCAACTCTATGGTCAACTAATCTTCAACAAAGCAGGAAAGAATGTCCGGTGGAAAAAAGCCTTTTCAATAAATGGTGCTGGGAAAATTGGGCAGCCACATGCAGAAGAATGAGACTGGACCAATCTCTTATACCATACATAAAGGTAAACTCAAAATAGATGGAAGACCTAAATATGAGGCAAGAATCCATCAAAATCCTAGAGGAGAAAATAGGCAGCAACCTCTTCCACCTCGACCACAGCAACTTCTTGTAAGACACTTCTCTAAAGGCAAGAGAAACAAAAGCAAAAATGAACTATTGGGACTTCATCAAGATAAAAAGCTTCTGCACGGCAAGGGAAACAGTCAACAAAACTAAAAGGCAACCTACGGAATGGAAGAAGATATTTGCAAATGACATAACAGATAAAGGGCTGGTATCCAAGATCTATAAAGAATTTATCAAACTCCACACCCAAAAAATAATTCAGTCAAGAAATGGGCAGAAGACATTAACAGACACTTCTCCAAAAAGACATACAAATGGTCAATAAACACATGAAAAAATGCTCCACATCACTTATCATCAGGGGAATACAAATCAAAACCACAATGAGATACCACCTCACAGCAGTTAGAGTGGCTAAAATTAGCAAGACAGGGAACAACAAATGTTGGCGAGGATGTGGAGAAAGGGGAACCCTCTTACACTGTTGTGAGAATGCAACCTGGTACAGACACTCTGGAAAACAGTATGGAGGTTCCTCAAGAAGTTGAAAATAGAGCTACCCTATGACACAGAAATTGCACTACTGGGTATTTACCCCAAAGATACAGATGTAGTGAAAAGAAGGGGCACCTGCACCCCAGTGTTTGTAGCAGCAATGTTCACAACAGCCAAACTGTGGAAAGAGCTGAGATGCCCTTCAACAGATGAATGGATAAAGAAGATGTGGTTCATATATACAATGGAATATTACTCAGCCATCAGAAAGGATGAATACCCACCATTTACATTGACATGGATGGAACTGGAGGGTATTATGCTAGGTGAAATAAGTCAATTAGATAAAGACGATTATTATATGGTTTCACTCATATGTGGAATATAAGAAATAGCACAGAGGATCATAGGGGAAAGGAGGGAAAACTGAATGAGAGGAAATCAGAGAGGGAGACAAACCATGAGAGACTCTTGACTCTGGGAAATAAACTGAGGGCTGTGGAAAGGGAGGGGGGTAGGGGCATGGGGCAACTGAGTGATGGGCATTAAGGAGGGCACATGATGTGATGAGCACTGGGTGTTATGTGCAACTAATGAGTCATTTAACACTACAACAAAAACTAATGATGTACTATACATTCGGTAAATGAATTTAAATTTAAAAAAAGAAAAATCAAAAGTAACTTTTACTTTTTATTTTTTTAAAACTGTATTTATGTATTTATTGATTTTTAAATTCTAGTATAGTTACCAAATAATGCTATATTAATTTCAAGTGTACAATATAGTAATTCATCAATTCCATATATCACCCAGTGCTCATCATGACAAGTGTACTCCTTAATCCCCATCACCTATTTAACCCATCCCCTCATCCACCTCCCATCTGGTAACCATCAGTTTGTTCTCTGTAGTTAAGAGTGTATTTCTTGGTTTGTCTCTCTCTTTTTTCTCTGCTTGTTTATTTTGTTTCTTAAGTGCCACATGTAAGTGAAATTTTATATTTGTCTTTCTATGACTGACATATTTCACTTAGCATTATACTATCTAAATCCATGTTGTTGCAAATGGCCAGATTCCACTGTGTGTGTGTGTGTGTGTGTGTGTGTGTGTCTATACCACATCTTCTTTATACATTCATGTGTTGATGGACACTTGAGCAGCTTCCATAATTTGACTATTGTAAATAATGCTGCTATAAACATAGGGGTGCATGAACCCAAAGATACAAAAACACTAAAAGCCCTAATTTTTAAAATTATAATCCAGTGTTATCCTTATGCTTAAACCAGGCTTGGCACAGGGCAGATATGTCATCTCAGAAACCACCTGCATGCTCAAAAGTTCAGAGTTAAACCTGGTTAGGTAGGCTTCTAATTAGAACTAAGAGAAACAAAGGTAGATAACAACCAAGTGCTAAACTGGTGGAGAATATACCTATAGCAAAAGTGTGGTTGCTTAATTATTTCAGATTTTACTATTTTTTTATTTTTATTTTTTAAAGATTTTATTTATTTATTTATTTGTCAGAGATTGAGCGAGTGAGTGAGCAGAAGCAGTGGGGAGCGGCAGGCAGAGGGAGAAGCAGGCTCCCTGTTGAGCAAGGAGCCTGACTGGGACTCAATCCCAGGACCTTGGGATCATGACCTGAGCTGAAGGCAGACACTTAACCAACTGAACCACCCAAGCATCCCTTATTTCAGGTTTTAAACTAGAGTGTACAAAAACCATATTCAGTGGCATACTAAGTGTGGAAGCAGTCCACTCTGGGTGCAGGCAATAAAGGAGCGCATTGTCTGTACAGACATATAAACAATTATAAGTCCAACTAAATGTTGGTGTATATTTTATCATCATCATGTGTCAATAATTCTAAACAATTACACTAACAAAAATTCCTCATTGCCAGAGTACACTACCCCTAACGCTGTCTCCCCCTCTAACCTCACCCCCAAAACACATACAACCAGAGTGGTAGGGGAGAAGTGTACCACTACACCTTACATTACAGTGCCTCAGGCTTAATCCTTGGATTTGCCTTTCTTTTCTGTCTATACTTACTCCTTTAAGTAATTTCTTTATGCTGAATACTCTCAAATTAATATCTCTATTTGTCCAACTGCCAACTCTACATCTGTATATGGAAGTCTAATAAACATCTCAAGTATGACATTTCCAAAACTGAATTCCTGATATCTTCCTAAAATCTACAGTCTTCCCCATCTCAATTGATAGGAACTTCATCCTTCCCATTAGTCAGATCAGAAATCTTTGAGCCATCCTTGACTCATTCTCCTCTAAGAACACAACAGATCCATCAGGACATTATCTTGTCCCTAACTTCAAAATATTTCTGTATCCAAGCTTTACTAAGAATAAAAACAGGTCCCTATAAGGGCCCATAAGACCATATACATCTGGTATCCTGACACCTCTGTGATTTCATCTCCTATTTCATTCCCTTCACTCAGCCACAATGGCTGCTTTGCTATTCCTTGAACACACAGCCCACTGGGGTGTTTCCTCTGCCTGTTAGGTTCTTCCACCCTGTTATCTGCATGTTTCATTTCCTTATCTCCTTCAGGTCTGATTCAATATTACCTTCTCAGAGAGGCCTATCTTGACCTGCATGTTTAGTATAAAGCTTGCCCATACTCCACTCCCACTTCCCTACACTCTCCATCCACTTTACCTTGATCTAGGTTTTTCTTTTTTACATATTATTACTCTCTAACATTCTATGAAATTTACTTATTAGTTTTGCTTATTGTTTATTGTTTGTCTTCTGTCACTAAAATGTGAGCATGGATTTTTGTCTCTTTTATTCACTCACATATTCCCAGTGGCTAGTACAGTTGCTATATGACATATATTATGCATTCAGCAGCTAGTATAGTCGCTACATGACATATAATATGCATTCAGCATATAATATACATTCAACAAAGTCAATCAATGGCTTTTATTTAACTACATCTATCTCTTTTCTTAACAAAGTGACTGAGATAGAGAAATCCAAGCATGTGGCAGGTCTACACATTGTAACCAGACACTTCAGTATAGACTTGCTTATGCTCTGAAGAATTTGTGGATGTTCATGTATTGTCTTGTTTAGATTATAACCCCATTCTTAACAGAAATTGTAAGTGCTTGTATATACATGCTTGCAATCCCTTACTCTCTCCCAATCTAGATGAAAACTATATTGTAAGAATTCCCCTGCTTCAACAAATGTCAGTTATTCAATTCCTTTTTACACACTGGTACATTCACTCCTTGCCTGCTTTCTATTATCATTTACTTAGGATTGTTTTTGAAAGTAATTACACAGGATTTTTTCAATTTGCCTGATTGTTTACCTACCCTCTCCTTTATCCAGATATTTCCAGTGAAAACAAAGGAAGACAAAAGAGAGAAATCACCTCTAAAATTACCTGAATTAACCCTTAATTAACTGGCATTTAAAATTAAGCTTTAGTCTCCAACTGACCTTTAAATAAGATATTACTTTACTGCTGTATGTATAAACCAACAGCTTTTATCATATAACCTTATGAGATCTCCCACCAACCACATGGCAAATGTTAAGAATTATTCTTTTCATCTTGCAGGCAAAGAACATAATTCAGTAATTTCTTAGAGAGGCCTATAGTTTATCATAAACATTTTTAATTGTATGTTCTTTTTCTTTTCCATCATTACCTGTGATTTTTCTGTATAAATTTTCTTCATAACTTTTCACAAGGAAATCCTGTTGATGCTTTTAGCATCCAGTACAATTGTCCCTAAAGGCTTCTGTTGAGAAGAGGGAAAGATCACTGACTAGCTTCATAGGGCAAAGTAGAATGGGATGAGAAATATAACCTTAGAAGAGACTCAGTCCATTCTGTTCTAACCATCAACGAACCAGACAAGCCAGCTTTATTATGAAACTGAACTAATGCTCAAAACAGACAGTATATAACTTTATAGAACAAAATGTTGAAAATATCAATTCTGTAATAAGGTTAAACCTGTTTCTTATTTATTTAATCTCAATTAAGGCACAACCGGCCATTTATTGATTTATTTTAAAAGAAACAAGAAAAAAACATGTTGTAATTAAATTGAACTTTTCTGTCAGGAGGTCCTGGCAATTTGGTTTGACACTGTATTGCTTTGTGGAATACATTTTGAAAATTCCTACTCCATAATAAGAAAGACTTCATTTCTGCCTTTCCAAGGTCTCATATATCATGTTTTATCTTGAAAGAAAAACAGGAAAGTACAGCAATTGGCTGTGTCCTGAAACCTAGGTAATATATCTGACATAGCTACTCTGTTGAAAAAAAATGAGGAATCCTCTAAAATAGAAAGGTTGGTCGGGTAGCTAAGTTGAAGAGTCATTGTTGTTGGAAGGCCTATTTATCTTCAGAAAATCATTAAACAGAGCTAGTGAATTTCTGACTTTCCATCAAAAAAGGCAAGGCTAGCTTTATATGTAGGTAATATATTCTTTGGAGTCTTGTTATTTTTCTTTTATGTCTTTAAAATGGGAAATAGTTAATTAGAAAACTGTATTGCAAATATTTATAAAATAATAGAATTGATTTGAAAAGATTTACCCCATTACCACTATTCTTATACAATTTCTATTAGCATTTTGGGGTCTTTCATTTTAGTCTTTTTTAAACCTATTAATAAAGGTTACATACTTGTAATCACACTGTCCTTACAATTTTGTATGCTGCTTTTTAAAATTTAATATTATATCATAAGCATTCCCAAACTGTTGCAAAATTGTCATAATCATGATTTTAATGGCTGTATAATGGGCCATTGAATAAATGTATCATAATTGACATTTGAATTCTTTCCAATTTGGGCCATTGTAAATAACTATTTGGTGGGCATTTATCCATGCGTGTCATTATTACTCCACAATTGGATACTTTTTCTCTAGTGCAGACACCTACAAATCAAGACATTAAGTCAAGGATATGGTTCTTTTATAAAATGATACTACAGTTTAATTTTGTTTTTGCAAAAGATGTGTATGTGTGTGTCTTAAAATTTAACAATGATTATTTCTGCTGGTCGGTTCACAGATAAATAACTACTCTTCTTTCTTTTTACTTTTAGTTATTGTCAAAATTTTCTGCAATGAATGTGTTAGTTTGTAAATTAAGAAATCTAATAAAACAAAGGTAGAGTAAAGTGTTATGACTTAGAGCACAGGCTCTAGAGGCAGACTGCCTAGGTTTGATTTTCTGCTGAGTTACTTATTAGCTCTTTGATCTTAGGCAAGTAACTTGGCTTCTCTGTGCCTCAGCTTTCTTGTCTGCAAATTGGGATAATAATGGTACATAGCTCATTAACGGTTGACCCTATATCTGTGTTTTGAGGATTGAGTTAATCCATGTAAAGTTCAGAGAACAATGTCTACCATATAATAATCACCCCATAAATGTCAGTTGTTATTATTTGAGACTGGAACAGAAACTCTAACCTCCACTCCTCACACTGATAACCTGCTCTGAAATTCTAACATTAGCAATTTAATCCAGTACAGTCCACTCATAGGACAAATATACTTGAATTTACTAAAGAGTTACAGTGATTAGGAAAGGTGATATCTGAAGCCCAGACTCTTCTACTGTCATATATATATACTGTCCTCTCTGCTCTCCAGAATAGTTTTATTGAAGGAGAAAGCAGAATATCTTGAGAGCCCTGGATGCTTGGACAAGGGAAAAGTATGAAGCAAGCTTTCAAAAACAATCTTCACATACCTTACAATTTTATCTATGATTGGCACTGAACTTAAATAGAATGCAGTAAAATATAAATCTGAAGATTTGTAGAAGTGGATATGTCTTGGTACAAATCTCTATAATTCTCAGGGCGCCTGGGTGGCTCAGTTATTTAAGCGACTGCCTTTGGCTCAGGTCATGATTCCGGGGTCCTGGGATTGAGCCCCGCATCGGGCTCCCTGCCTGATGGGAGGCCTGCTTCTCCCTCTCCCACTCACCCCTGCTTTTGTTCCCTCTCTCACAGTCTCTCTCTGTCAATTAAATAAATAAAATCCTTTAAAAAAACCCAAACAAATCTCTATAATTCTCAAAGGTGGCTTTCTTCTAGAAGTAGAATTGATTGTCTTGCTTCATCAAATATTGCAAAACTGAGTATCTTATTTACTGCCCATATACCAAAGATTTATAAGATATAATCTCTCAGTAAATATAAAAATGAGAACTGGGTTTCATTTAGTTTATAATTTCAAGATGAATAATCTGTCTAGAGACTCACATTTAATTCTGGTGAATAATTTATAAATTCTTAAATAGATAGAAGTCAATGTCTTTTATCCAGCTCCATTTAAAAATCACTCACCAGATGCTCAATTATCTACTTTCTACTCTTTCATTTTCCAAAAATAATATAAACAAACAAGTATACCAGAGAAGCTCACTGTGTGAAGGATCACCAGAGAGATTAGTTGATGTAATGATAATCGTTATTTTATCTATTAGTTAAGTGCAGGATTTTCATATATATAACTTATAAGATAGTTCTATATCACATAGATGAGATCTTTTTAACATGAAGCCTTTCTGAGACCTGGTAATCTTTCTAAGTCTCCTGATACTTTAATACTTTTAAGAAGAAAAGTAAATATCCATCTAGTTATCTCGAAGGTTTTTTTTTTTGTTTCGAAGACTTTATAGCATATGTGAAATGGACTTCAAATCAATATCTTCCAATTAGAATCTTCTTGCTCTGAGTTTGATCATGGCATTTCATGCTATTCACTAAACACTATGTTGTTCCTTGTTCCTCCAGATGTTATCATCTCCTTTTCATGCCCTGGAATATATCACACAATGTATCCTCAGGAGGCAGTTAGAAATTTAATTTGCCTACTCCCCTAACCCTCAAGTCAAAGGACATACTATATTCATGGCATAAGCACGGGAATAGATTTAAGTTCTTTTGTCTGTATTTCTATTCTAGGGAGCAATATGAAAATCACACCAACAGTATAATAAGGCACTCAAAGCTTAGGGCATAACTGTTGTCTCTTGTGACAGGCTCCAGATACAAAGTTATTATCTGGACCATGAAGGCAAGGAGTGTACCTAATAACTGTGACATCTCTCAAGCCTACTTTTATCTTTTCTTAAACTCTCCATCACTTAAGCATGAAGTGTTATAAAGTTAAAACACACACACACACACACACACACACACACACACACACACAGAGAGAGAGCTTTATTTTAAGCAGAAACCACTGAGTAAAAGCCAAAAAGTCTTTTGAACAAACCGCCTCTCACTTAGGCCTAATAAACTCTGTTTTAGAAAATGCAGTTTAATAACTCCCATAACCCAGGTGTCAATGATTACATATCCCAGGAAAATGAAAAGAGATGAAATGAGTTGAATAATATTGAGAGCTCTGAACACACAATGCAGTGTATGAACTCCAGGTATTTCACTTCTGATTTCTATGAGCAGTGATTGTTTTTTGTTATAAAAATAAAAGGAAAACTGCTGGAATACTCTGATATTCACTTCTCTGTACTAGTATAAGCCACAAGGAAACAAAAGCTCTGCTTATGAATAAACTCTAAAATCTATCAGAAAAAAAGTGCCTTCATTTTCGTTGTCACCGGAGAGCCTTCTGCCAAATGGGGAAGTAGATGTTGTGCTGACTGAGGCTTTAATTTGTGACAGCAGGAAAATAGAATCTGACTTGAAAGGTCCTGAAGAAGAATGTCAGGGCTTTGTCATGCTGGTTTTGGGGGACAGGATTAACATCAATGTCACAAGCTAACTGGGGTAGACCTGGCCTTGACTGAATGGGGCTGTTGTATTTCCAAGATGCAGCCGGGCTTCTGGGTATAAGCAGCTCAAGTGTAAGGAAGGCATACCCTAGTTTAAAAAGCATTTTTTTTTAAAGGACTTCATTGTGTAACAATTTAGCATCAAAAAGGATAGTAAATGTAGCTATTTTTGTCCAGGTAGAATCGTTGAAAGGGGCAATTTTAAACAGCCTTCTTCACTTTTAGCAGAGATAATACATAAGTTGTCCTTGGTGAGAAAGAAGGCTGGCTGCCAACTCCAGAAGGAACGTGAATGTGGCATATACACCTCCTTGTTTTGTTTTTTTTCCCTCAAACTTTTCATAGCACCCCACTCCACAGTACCTGAAAAGGGTTTATCTTGTGTCCAATTCTGGCTCCTGACCCTTAGGTCAAGTGTTAACTTTTAGGTAATTGTACATATAATGTAGAGTGTAGAGCATAGTGGTGTCTGGGGCAAGACAGACTTGGATATGAATCATGATTGGATCATTTACTAGTTATGTGATCCTGGGCAAGGCACTTAACTTCTCTGAGCCTCATTTTCCACATACATAAAGTTGAACTAATAATAGTGATTGTTTCATAGGTTTGCTTTGAGGATTAAGCAAGATAACATAATTAAGAGCTTTTCACAATGTCTAGTAGACACTCAAAAATGGTAGTTTCTGCTTTTATTATTTTGTTGTGGCATTTTAACTCATATTTCATCATTAGCAGCAGCAGCAGCAGTAGCAGCAGTATCACCACCATCATCATCATCCTTGGCCAACATTGCCTATAGGGGCTGCCTTGTCAAACAGAAATCACTAGGCCAGAGTTTCTCAATAATGACACCCTTGACATTTTGGGCTGGATAATTCTTGTTTGGGGTAAGAGGAAGTTCTCCTATACATTATAGGATATTTAGTAGCATTCCTGGCTTTTACCCACCCTGTCTTTTACCCACTGGATGCCAATATCATACACCCCACCTTCAAGCTATGCAAACAAAATTCTCTTCAGATATGCCAAATGTCCTCTGGGAGGTATTATTGCCTCCAGATGCGAACCACTACTGCAGGCATTCTTTGGTTTAAAAAATTTCCATGAAAACTATCTGCCATTCTACCATTCATAAACCTGTTGTTCTTCATTAGCTTGACTCTGGTTTCATCTGGCAACTTCAGTCTTCATTTTGGACTCTCCTTTTGGTTTCTTGAGTTTCCATGTTTTTGACCTTCATTTTGGAACTACAACTCTGTGACAGTCAGTTCTAATCCTTAATATATTTCTGGACTAACAATTTATTGGCCCTTGCTTTGGGACTTCAGCCTTTATCTGCTAATCCCTGATGCTAGACCAGTGACCTCCTACCAGCGGCTTTCCTTTAAATTTTTGTATAAAAGGCAGTTGAAATGAGAACTCTGGAACCAAACATCCTGGATTGGAATCCTAGCTCTGCCAATTACTCAGTGACCTTAACTTTAATGTCTCCATTTTCTTCCATCTGTAAAATAAGATTATTTTTTTAAATTTTATTTATTTATTTGAGAGAGAGAGAATGAAAGATAGAGAGCATGAGAGGGAAGAGGGTCAGAGGGAGAAGCAGACTCCTTGCTGAGCAGGGAGCCTGATGTGGGACTTGATCCTGGGACTCCAGGATCATGACCTGAGCCGAAGGCAGTCGCTTAACCAACTGAGCCACCCAGGTACGCTGTAAAATAAGATTATTAATAGTCACTACTTCATAAGGTTGTTATGGGATTAGGTCGATTAAAGCATACTTATAGCACTGCCTGGCACAATGGCAAACAGCATGTAAGTTTAAACTACGCTTATTACTACTCATAGACTCCTATGTGAGAAGTGTCAGCATAATGCAAGAGTTAACTAACCTCTAGCCTCCATCAGTGCTCCATAAAGGCTGCCAAATTTTTCGTGCCATGGTGCATATTGAAAATGATAAATATTTGTCCAGCAAACTAGAGTAAATGAAGGAGGTTCTGACTACCTGAGGGCTGAGGAGATCAATATCTCAGCCATGTGTAACCCATTTTGTAATGTGAAGTAGCCCACAGCATTCTGGTTTGAAAGCTTTGCACTAGGCTCATCAAAATTAAAGGAGAAAGGTTCCAAATGGTGACCTAGTTAGAAATTCTAATTTCCAGTTTTGACACTTCAATGCCAGTGCCTTCTAGGTCTATAAGCTTTGCAATGTCTAGAATGGTTCTATGGTTTTCCTCTTTGAACAAGATAAACTAAAACAAAGCAATGTCTGTTGAATATCATGTGGTTATAAATACTTTTTCCCCTCTAAAACCATAATCTAACAAATCCTACTAAGTGTAGAATTATGGGAATTTAACTCAATAATGTTTGAGAACAGGAGCTTTTCAATCAAATTTCACATTATGACCCACTCTTTCTATTTTATAATTTTCTTTGGGAAGGGATGGGGCAAAAATAGCTCAGGATATAAAAGGGCTATTTTCTCTGATTTTCTGTCTGAGTCCTGTGGCTTTGATTTTATGGCATGATAGGACTGTTTTTCATTTGTGACCTCTCCAAGCACTGATTTTTTAGCAACTCATTAGCATGTTTCCTCTGCGTGATTCACCCATTCAAGTAATTGATTCCTTGGTTTCTTCAACACACTATGAATAATATACTATCTTCCTCCTATAGGCATTCTAAATTGTGGTTTAAATATTTTGAGCCAGAAAAAAATGTGTTTTTTTTTTAAGTCAACTTCCTGAAAAGTATCCTAGACAAGAGGATGGTACAATGAACCTTCTGAGGTAAAGCAAGGCTTTGGCCTTGCAACCCTTTCAATTAAGGTCTCACTTATACAGCACACTGTCAGCTCTACTAGAATCTGTGGCAGTGAACACATTGCATTTTCCCATTACCATTGTCAGTACCCTGGTCTGTACTTTTGTTAGCTCACGCCTTGACATTGGTGTTAGCCACATGATTGTTCTGCTTACTTTTCATCTTCCAAGACCTCCCATAATAACTTCCTAAAATATAGCTTTGATAGTATCATTTCACTTCCCCAAATCCCTCAATAGCTCCCTACTGCTTGATGAATAAATTCCTAGGAATCATAGAAATTCTAGAATGTCAGCATTGGAAGGAATCCTGAAGGATAATTCAGTGGTTGCCAAACTCTGGTCTCTGCACCAATCCTCAGTGGAAAGAAAAAAAATAAGGAAAGTGAAATAAGCATTCCATTAAATGAAATTTATCCATTTCGAAAATTCTTTGAAGTTATCTTGAATTTTTGTTTTGAAATATTTATTTTATGAAATGATGGTACTAATAGATGATAGCTTTTTTTAAAGATTTTATTTTTATTTATTTGACAGAGAGATAGAGAGAGAGCATAAGTAGGCAGAGAGGCAGGCAGAGGGAAAGTGAGAAGCAGACTCTCCACTGAGCAGGGAGTCCGACGCGGGGCTCGATCCCAGGACCCTGGGATCATGACCTGAGCTGAAGGCAGCTGCTTAACCGACTGAGCCACCCAGGCACCCCTAGATGATAGCTTTTTATTTGTTGTTTTTAATGGTCATACTTGGCAAAATGATGTCAGCAACCTTTTGTTGCTTTATGCCCGACCCTTTAAAAACTTGTACTGATCCATGCGGTCTAAAAGTCTGGGATCCACTCATTTTATAAATGAGAAAATTGAAGAAAGAATGATTAAATGACTTGTTTAAGGCCATACTGATAGTGGCAATTCTGGACTGCAAATCCAGACATTAGCTTCAACTCTTTACCATGACATTCAAAGCTCTCTGTATTTAAATCCCAATTTGCCTTTGCAGCTTTATCATCAGGGTGCCGTCAAAGAAACCCTGTGTTCTAAAGTCATGATTATGTACCATTCCAAGCGCCATGAATTGTGTAAGACTGTTGAATCACGGACCTGTACCTCTGAAACAAATAATACATTATATGTTAAAAAAAAAAAAGATAGCAGGAAGGGAAAAATGAAGGGGGGGGAAATCGGACGGGGGAGATGAACCATGAGACTATGGACTCTGAAAAACAAACTGAGGGTTCTAGAGGGGAGGGGGGTGGGGGGACGGGTTAGCCTGGTGATGGGTATTAAGGAGGGCACGCACTGCACTGGGTGTTATACGCAAACAATGAATCATGGAACACTACATCAAAAACTAATGATGTAATATATGGTGATTAACATAACATAATAAAAAATAATAAATAAATGATTATGTACCATTCCTTGAATGTTCATTCCATTCTTTCACTACCCCAACTACCCACCCCAAATCCCACACCATTCAAGCACTGCCTCTTTTACAATAATTTAATGTCAGACGGGATCCTTCCCTTTTCTGTGCTCCCATAAATTTCTACCATTTATCAGCATATCATATCTTGCCCAGGCTGTCATCAGCTATTGCTTATACCTCTCACTGTGTTCTCCATTTCAGTAAATAGCATCACCATCTACCCAATTGCTCAAGCTGGAAACCTTGAAGTCATCACTTACCACTGTCTGTACCAATGTCTAATCATGAAGCCCTGTCATCTTTACCTCCAAGGTTCATCTTGTATATGTTTGCTTTAACTCTTTAACTGGACTACTGCACAGATCATTCTGTGTTTCCTTGTTCTACCCTGCAATCCACTCTTTACTTCACAACCAGTTTTTGGTCTGGTACTTTTCCTTGTAAATTCCTTCAGTGGTTTTCCATAGCCTTCAAGATAAAATCTAGAATGTTCAACATGTTATACAAGACATGTAGAATCCTTATCTACTTCTCCAGCCTCATCTCTTGCTACTCATGTTTGCACACTTTCCTTCAGCCTTACTGAACTTTCAACACCTTGAATGCATTTTTCTCACCCTTGCACTCTTTTGCTAGCAGAGCCTCTCACCTCTCTGGACCCTCACATATACTGTTTATACTGCCTGGAGAACTTCCTTTAGGAAACCTTCCTGGATTCCCTAAATATCTTTCCCTTTCCATAATAACACATTGTATTATAATTGTTTGTTTAATTGATTTCCTTTCTACCTAGATTATATGAACCAAGAGGTCAGGGATCATATGTATTATACTCACCATTGTATTCTAGCCCTTGGCTCTGGTATATAGTGGGCACTTAATAAATGCATACTGTATGAATGAAAGTTTAATACTACACTTCCTATTACACAATTGCTGAAACTTGCATACCAGTTTTGTTTCCTTGATTTGATTGTAATTTCCCGAAAGTCATAGAAGTCTTTTATGTTGTAATACTATTTTATAGTACCATACATATTATAGACTGTTGGTAAATATTTGATAAATACATGATTAAGCTAGTTTTTTTCTTAAGGGGCCAAGGAATTAGGTACAACCAAGGATAAGAATTGCAATGCGTATTTACAGTTTAAACTGCAACACGACCCTCTACAATGTAAGGATTTTAGGCCCATACTAGTGCTGGTTGCTTATAACCTTGTATTTCAGGGGCCCCGTAAAATATTCCTACCTTACCAGGTTTAAATTAGGAGGTACCCTATAGCTTCATAAAAGTAAAATATAACTGGTCAAATAGGGATTCTGCTGCATTTTAGGCAATAAAAATTGTAAAACTTTTAAATTGACCTTGGATGCCTAGGCCTTCGTGTGTGTGTGTGTGTGTGTGCGTGTGTGTCTGTGTGTGTGTGTGTTTTAGAGATTGAACTCAGAATGGACTTTACAGGAAGCTGTGGTAAGAGTGATAGCTTCACACCGAAAACAAATAGTTTACTTAAACCATCCAAAAGTCCAGTTTTTGTGGGGGGTTTATCTATTGAAAAGACATTTTTGAACTTCCAGTTTATTGATTCATTTTTCAATATCCAGAACATACAGAGATGTCATCAGTCACAGATACTTCATATTACACAAACTGGGCTTTAATCCTCAGCCTCTTTGTATGCATCATAATACTTGAATTCTTCAACAAAATAGTCTATAATGCAGGAAGCTTCTCTTCTGACTTTTGTTTTCGACAGACTCAACCTAAATGGATTATTTTCTTTGTAAAAGGTGAACAAATCTTCTGTACTGGTGATTGATTTTTTATAGGTTATGCCTCAAGGCTGGCTCATTCCTCTTGTGTACAAGGGTTTTTCCTGCTTAGACCATTTGGATTTATTGAGTTCAGAACAAACTGAAACCAAATGATGACAATACTGTTTAACTTATATGTAACCTATCTGAGTGACAACCCCGTGTACATAGTGGAGGACAGTGCCAAATGACATATTAGGCTTAAGAGTGGAAATTGTGACAAGCTTCTGTGCCCGTACTCAAAGAAGTCTTCTCTGATCTTTCAGTGTAAGTCAGTGCTCACCTCTCTCCCATTTATGATCCTATATCAAACCAAAGAGTTCTTGGCAATGGATTGGACAATGTGGGTGAAGGAAAAGGAGGAAGAATCAAGAATACCTTCACCAGTATAATCCCACCATTATTACCTTGCTCATGCTAGGCTCTAAATAAATATTTAGTGAAGGAATGAATAGCTTGAAATAAAACACATTTGGCACTCTCATCCACAATATACAGACTATAGAATTAACGCTTGTTTATATTACTAGGTGGCCATATGTACACTTGATAAGACCACAGTTTTGAAAGTCAGGAAAGCCTGAGTTTAAATCCTGACTTCACCATTCAAGCTATGTGACCTTGCAAGAGTTACTTATCCTTGCTTTCCCTGCCTATAAAATGGAAATCAGCTCATACCAAATTCAAAAATAGTGGGGGCAATTCGATAAAACAATACATTTAATGTGTTTGGAATGGCATGATGGCAGAGAGTATTTCATAGAGGTAGCTATTGTTGTTATTGTTAGCATGTAATAGCATGTAATACCATTAGGTGTCTGGGTAATAGTAAATATTCAATAATTGTTAGCTGTAAGTATTATAATTGTCATTATAATTGTTTGGGTATTTTAATTATTTTCAATAGAATGCTTATGGGAACAAAAATTGCACTTTTAATATTGGGCATAGATTAGTCATAATTGCTGTAATTGTTATCTCTTAGACTGGAGTAGGCATGGGATATCTTTGCATTTATAGCAATAGGGCATTTGTTATTGCTCTTATCATTTATGTAAATTGTTTAGAAATGAACAAATTGATTTGTTTGTTCTAACCCTGAAAGTTTGCAAAAAAATATCAGGACAGGATACAGTAGGATTTGGCCATAATAGCTACATGGCTTTTGCTTTCTTTGATGAACCATATTTCAAATTCATTCAAGGATATGCTTATTTTCATGTACCTGGCATAACTGCTTCAATTTCTAAAAGTATATATGTATGTAGATGTGTGCACATATGTGTGTATATATATATACATGCATGCATAGCATTTCTATGTTTATATATATTTTATACATTTTATATATATATAATATATATATATAATATTAAAATGTTTGCTACCTAGGACTGCCATGGAGAATAGTTGAGGAAGTGCCATTCAGATGTTTAGGCAAATGGTAATCGCTATTGGTAACGACAGATTGAGCCAATGCAACTTTGTAAGCTTTAGAAAGATTACTATTCCCCAGGTTTATTTTCTAATTTGATCTTATATGTGTTTTGGTGTTTCTTTTAGCATTTTTCCAGCCTTATTGAAATATGATTGACAAATAAAAATTGTATATATTTAGGTTGCACCTTGTGATGTTTAAAGTTATACAATGTGTGATATAATACACATATACATTGTGAAATGATCAGCATGATCAAGTTAATTAAGATATCCATTACCTCACATAGTTACCACTTGTTTGTCCAAGCCACAATGAGATATCACCCCACACCTGTTATTATAGCTTTTATCAAAAAGACGAGAGGTAACAGGTGTTGGCAAAGATGTGGAGAAAAGAGAAGCCTTATGCACTGTTGGTAGGAATGTAAATTGGTATAGCCATTATGGAGAAAAGAATGAAGTTTCCTCAAAAATTTAGAAATAGAACTGCTATATGACCTTATGTTTTTCATTTCCACACAATCCATTTTTCTTTCAGTATCTCATTTATTATATGTCAATATGCTGTGGGTGGTTATCTAGAAGATGAACTTTACATTATTAACAAACTCAGTCTGATTTTTTAAATCATGAAAACAAGTTTTTTTAATATTATGGTTAGCACACCAATAAAAAATCCAGAATCTTCATTGAACACCTACTATGTGTCTTGTCTATAGGTCCCTACTATGTGTCAGTGAGAAAATATGAACCTCTGTCTCTGTGCTGAAAGAATCTCACATCTAGCTAGGGAGATGTGATATAAATAACTGGAAATAGAGTTCATCATACAAGGCAGAATATTACTACATTGACAAATGAGTATGGGGCATCAGAGGAGCAAGAACTTTTGTGAGCTCCCATGGTCTAAAGAGGTTTCTGGGGATATCTTAGTTTGGGTTCCTTAGAAACAGATTCTGAAACAAGGAGTTGTATGCATAAAGCTTATTTAGGAGTGATCTTGGGAAATAACACATACAAGGAAGTAAGAAAAGCAAAAGTTAAGATTGGGCAAAGGGAGAATTTGACCTATAATGTAGTTGCTACATGGCCACAGCAGATTTTAAAGAGAGATTTGGAACTAGGATGGGCCTCAGTGATATCCCAAATTGAAACAAGAGGGCTGGACTTTTGAATCTTTGTATCACTCAGTCTTTGTCTATGGACTACTTCCTACAAGGGACTAACCTTGGTCAAAACAACTCCTTATAGTCAAGGGCAACTCTTGTAGGTAGGTCTAGCTTTGAGTCAGCAGTCTGATATTCCCAGCAGTTGGGGAATGGATACATTGGCCCTAAAGAGAACCAGAGTTATCTACCACAAGGCATTATAACCTGAACTGGACTTCAAAGGTTAGATAGGATTTAAATAACTGTAGAGGAGAATTGACAGATATGCACCATCAGGTGGAGAATGGTATGGGAATAGACAAGGTGTATAATGGAGACAGCAAATAAATCAGGTTTTGACTCAACTTTGGTTGAATTCCTACTTTGTAAAGGCACTATACTATGATGGGAATCTTTATAATGTAGCATCTCTTGTAGTCATTATTATAACGCTTTGAGGTTATTTCCATTTCATAAATAGAAAAGATGGATCTCAGCATAGTTATGAGTTGCCCGAAGTCATTCATTAATTAATTAGTAGAGCCAGCACTTAAACCTAAGTCTTCTGTCTCCAATGGCTTCTCTGTCTCTTATAACCATGTTTATGTGACTGAAAACTAAGAAATATGCCTGCAAATGGAAACAGTAGGTTATAGAGAGTCTGTCTATAGGAGATATTCTGGTTCTTGGTCCCATACTTTATTTTGTTGATCTTTAGTTGTCTCAGGAGTATAATATACTATAAAATATACTACTACTATACTATATACTAATATTACTGCTGATAATAATAATAATTCATTATTAGTATTAATATTATTAGTACTGGCTATTGTTTGCCAAGACTATGGTACACTTTCCCTCTCTCTGTAGATTAAAGCATTTATTCCTCACAACAAACTGGAGGAAGGTAGTATTGTCTTTATCTTATGGATGAGGTAACTGAAACTCAGACAATGTAATAAACTTGTTCAAGGTCACATAATCAGAATATGACAGAGCTGAGATTAGAATGTGAGAGAGTTGAGATTAGAATCCAGATCTGACTCCCAAAATCCATAATTTTAAGCACTACACTTTAAGCCTTCTTTTTTGTATCTTCTATAGTCCTTTGTATATTATTGTGCACATGGTTGATGCTTAGTGATTACTTATCACCTTAGCAACCTGGGATAAGTGGCTTTGGCTCTCTACTTCAGTGTCCACAATTTTCATAAAGGTAGAAAACAGGAATATTATGTGAAACCAGAGAGTGAAAGAATGAGTCTTTACTTGATTTCTTCCAGGCTTCAGGCTCTATAGACTATGTCTATATTGTTGGAATGACTTTAGTCATCATTTCATGCTCATCATTCATCCATCCTTTATTATAATAAATATATGTTAAGACTTGTTGAGCCAGGCACTGTTCTAGATGGTCAAAAATAAGGCAAAGTTCCTGTTCTCATTGAGTTTATATTCTAAAGCAGGGAGACTTGTGACTATGTACAGTTACAAGTAAATTGTTAAATTTATAATATGTCCAGATGGTGATCAGTGCTCTGGAGAAAAGAAATAAAGCCTAGTAAGGAGGACTGGGAGTGGGATAGGATTGGAGAGGGGATTGATATTTTAGATAGAGTAGCCAGGAGGGTTTTTTGATGAGATTTTAGCAGAGATATGAAAGAAATGAGTCATGCAGATCTGCTGAAGAAGAATGTTATAGGCAGAGGGAACATCAAATGTCAAGGCCTGAAATCAGGGACTTTCCTGGCATGTTAGAGGAACACAAAATACAATTAATGAGATGTTATAATATTTTGCTAAATGACTCACCAGTGATATGAAAGATTTAAAAGTCCTGTCCCAAGTTGGCTTTGTATGTATCCTACTAGAGTAGATTTGGCATAAGATGAAAAAATTCAAGAACAGGGCCAATGGGAAAAGATTAGTGTTTGGAGCCAACTCATCAAGAAGAAATAAATGAGATAGACTATTTAATGACTGTTTTGAACAGTTCCATGCAGGGTTTTTATAATGAGCAGTGGAAGAGCCTTCTGAGGATTAAATTTTTCCCTTCCCTTTAGGAGGTAGTTACAAATTAGAAAATCAGTCAAGAAAGAATGTGGCCTCTGATGATATGAGAATTATTGGAGGGTGGTAGGAAGCAGGAGGGTAGTTGTATTCAGTCAACAGGTGAGAAGTTTAGAAAAAATAAAGAAAAGAATTTGAATTGAGAAGTTTCAGAATAGAATTAATCTCCATTTTATTTTCAAACTAAACAAAGTGTTTTGATATAAGGGGAAATAACTAAAATGCCAGCTTTACTGACATGTTCTGAATCAATTGCATGAATGATATGGTTCTAGAGACAAGTATGAACTTGATGTTAAGGTGAGTAAGCCTGAAAGTGGATTCCTAGGGAAGATTGATTGGTGCATTTATTCGGTTATTTATTTATGTACATACTGATGCCTTGTCTTTTCCAAAAAAATGTTGAAACAGGCTACAGAACTATGTCTATAAAACACAAAATAAAAAGCAAGAGAGGAAATTAAGAGGAAATAATAGTAGGGGAAAAAAGATATAATGAAATTAGGGTGAAACTGCCTAAACTTCATGCTACAACATTCTGCAGTTAGCTAGAGGGAGGCCATACACATTTAGCTCTGAAATTTCTAGAAACAATTGAAAGAGTCCAGTAAATAATCAGTTCTTTGATGTGTAGTTCTCATAAGATTAAAACTAAGTAGAAGTTCAGAAGAAGAAAGAGAGAAATTTTTCTTCCCTGTGGCAGCCAGATCCTGAGGTGACCGTGATTTCCCACATCCAAATGCTCATGCTTCTGTGTAATCCTTTTCCTTTGAGTATGTGCACACCTGTGACTTGCTTCTAATTAATAGTATATAGCAAAGATGATGGATTGACACTCTGCTATCACATTGTTATGTAAGATTCTGTCTTAGCAAACTGGAGTAGGAGACTATCTCCATTGCTTGCTTTAAGGGTGTAAGTAGCCATCTTGTGAAAGGGCCTATGGAAGAGTCCACATGGCAAGGAACATCTTGCAGCCTCTAGATGCAGAGTGGCCTCTCACTGACAACCATCAAGAAAATGGTATCTCAGTCCTACAAACAAGTGGGGATAAATTCTTCCAATACCAGGAATAACCTTGGAAGGAGATACTTCCCTGATCAAACCTCTGATGAGAATGCAACACCAGTCAACACCTGGATTGCAACCTGGTGATATCTGGGAGCAGCAGATCTAATTAAGCTGTGCCTGGACTCTTGATCTATGGAAACTATGACATGATCAACTTGTATTGTTTTAAACCACTAAGCTCTGCCTCAGAGCATCCCTCAGTCTCACTCTTTGATAGATCTGTAAGGGAAGTTGGGTAACTAATTTCCATGGAACTTTCGTTTCTCATAGAAGGCTTAACTGCAGTTCTGTGTAGAATCAGGATAAATAGGCTATGTGACTACTGAAGGTGCCTGAAAGATCTTTCCCTTATATGTATGGACCCTGCTTTGATATACTTCAATGTAGCAATCCAAATCATCTGGAATAAGGTCTGTCACCTTCTACATATGACTCTTGTATGGTATTCATCTACTCTTTTGCACTTTGAACACTTCAGGCTTTTACTGAGTATGTAATCACTTTACTGACTGCTAAACAGTGATGTCATTTGCTGAATTCCTTTATCACTAGACACATAATCATCTGTTCAAAAACAATTATGCAAGATTCTCACTGATCTTCTGAATGTCTTTAAAGCTTTTCAACTTATAATTAACACATATACTTGTCTTCTTTGCTTTAGCAAATGTGAACAGAATGGTTTCCCCGGTGTAGCATTTTCATCATTCTCCAGTCTGCTGTAATCCTTGAAAATGTGAAGGTGGATGGGTGCTTTTTGCCTTAACTCAGTGTGATAAAACCCATAGCTTCTATCCAAGAATTCCATTTAATTTAAAAGGGAAAGGGATTGCTTTTATTCCAAATTAATATGTTTTATCAGGCAGAAGACTGATGGAATTATATAATTCTCTCAAAGTAGATGATAAAGACCTATTTTACAACTTTTCACTATTATAGACCACATGTGAGTCTAGGTTATTTTTCCTCTTCATAGCCTTTGGGGTTAGGAACTCCACCTTCCAAGAGACAATAGGTTTTATTCTCAATAATAAACAACTGTACAGTGTAATCATTGAAAGAAAATATTCTCAATAAACAGGCCTGCTACTTCACTAAAATATTCCTTATGTCTTCCATTCTCAAATATCCAGCAAATATCTTGTGAAAGCAAGCAGGCTATCAGTAACAAAAACAACAAAACATTTTTTTAGGTAATAATCAGTTTGATTTATGGTACTGAACTGGTTATTTATTTTGTTCAGGTTGAGTTACAGCTTAAAAGTCAGGACAAAATCAACATAGGGATTTGTAGGATTTATTTCTCACCAGGCTAATGGCTTTGCATTCAAATGCCACCAAATTTGTAGAGAAGGAAAAGATTTTCTTCTACCTTTTCAGGTTCAGTGCCTGAGGCCTGCAAATTAAACTAATAAAAGACAGATTAATAAAGAAAAGGTTTATTTTGCATGCACATGGGAATTTCACAAAAAAGAAGTGAAAACCAAAGAAATGGTTAGGCTTGAGAGCTTATATGCCACTTTAACAAAGGCCAGTACATTATGGAGAAGTGACAAGGCAAAGGAAAAGGGATTTGGGCTTTTAGGGGCAGTAAATTGTGGAAAGGTAAATATATAAGGAAGCTAATGGAAGATATAGGTTATTTTTACTATGATTTGTTTATGCAGACTCATCTTGGTATTGTCTTTCCATCTCCTGTGATTAGTGTCCTTCTAGCTCTCCTGGTATGGGAGTAGGTGAGGAGGACACCTTCACAAAGGGAAATTTAGAAAGGGGGAGGTCAGAGAGTCCCTCCTGTGTCTTCTGTTTCTTAATTGCCTTCAACTCAAAATAATCCTTATTTCAGGTCTGAGAATGAGATATTCTGATCACTTTCACTAGTAAAATCTTGATTAATCAATATCCAAAGTATTGTGGATTTCAATTAACCAGAACTTTTCCATAAGTAAATCATTAGAAATCAAACTGATTTCAGAGATAGTGTTAAGAGAATCAACAACTTCTCACATGGCTTCGACCCATGCATACTAAGAGTAATCTACATTTTTCCTGTCTCCATCTTCAACCCTTCCCAATGAGTAGTGATTTCTCTGCTCATGATCCTGAGACCCTCTGGAAAGAAGGTTATCAATACAGTAATGATAATAACAATAAAAGTAGCTGGCATTTACTGAGCTTAGTTCTCACAATAATCCTTCACTGTTATTATTTCCATTTATATAGTTAGGAAAAATGAAGCTCAGAAAAATTAACTAACTTGCCAAGGTCACATGGGTAGATAGTAAGGAAGAATTAGGACCAAAGGCCCATTTTCCTGGCTCCTAGTCTACTGTAATTTTCATAAAGTTTTCTTATCAATAAACTGTGACTAATGAGTAGATTATAGTTTTAAAAATAGAATAATCTTATATATAATCCAAGCCTGTGATCCTAGATATATGGTTTTGGGGATGTTGCTTATACTTGCTGAAGTTTAGTTTTCTCATTTAGAGTTCTTAGTTGTATCAGCCTCATAAGGTTAGTTATTGTCAACATTAAATAAGACAATCCGTGTAGTCTTTTGTGCAGTGTCTTACCCATAATAAGTGCTCAGTGTCAATGATCCATTATTATTATCGTTAATAATAACATTACAGATTGTAATAGTTTATTAGTATAATTATCATAATTGTTACAGCATGATTGTTAATTATTTCCATAGGCCCAACCCAACTTATAGACCAAATAGGCATACCTGATTAGAAATGCCTTGAGGGATACCAAAAGACCTCCTTGAACTTAAATGTCTTTTCACAGTCCTGGCATATAATTCCATCATTAACATTAACTTTTAATGGCTTTTTGAATATGCATGCACACACGTCGGCATGCTATTAACCCATTCCTAGTGGAGAACAATGCCCTCAGGGAAATGAAAATTGAGTCAGTCAGGATTTTTTTGTTTGTTTTGTTTTGTTTTGTTTTTGAGTCAGTCAGTTTTAATGGGAGTTGGGATAAGGAAAAAACATCATTGTCATTATACGTAGACTGCCAGGCACCATTCTAAGTTTTCACTTTTGATCCCTACTTACTAAGTATACACTATTATTCTCCTTCTCATTTTATAGATAAGACAACTGAGAGACAAAGGGGTTAATTAACATATCCACAGTAATTCACTAGCACCAACTAGGATTCAAACCCAAATTTGCTTGACTCCAGTGTCACTGCTCTTAAGGACAGTTGTATGCTGCTGGCACATAATCTCCTCAGTGGAGAAACTCAGCAGCCAGAGGAACCCAAGACTGACCTCTGCTATTCAGTATTAATCATTTATAGTAAATGAATAAAGGCTTTTTCTGGGAATATACCATGTCTGGCTGTTAAAAAGTGACAATATTTGGACCATGACTATTACTTTGACTTTTCAATGAAAAGAAATACCACTTATACATTTCTTTTGAAGAGTCATAATAAATGAATGCTTATGGAGTGAGATTTTATTAGCAAATGACTTTGTTTTCCTATTTTAAACCTTTAACACCAGAGAGGGTTATATAGAAGAATGTGATAGAATTCAATCAACAAGCATAATTATTTTGCTTAGATGATTTGAAGAATCTGAATTTGATTATGAGTAAGTCTCCAGTTATGACTTTGCAGTTGAAATAATAATTTTCTTTTTTTCCTTTTTTTAAGATTTATTTATTTTATTTATTTGACACAGAGAGAGACACAGTGAGAGAGGGAACACAAGCAGGGGGAGTGGGAGAGGGAGAAGCAGGCTTCCCATGGAGCAAAGCAGGGAGCCCGATGCGGGGCTTGATCCCAGGACCCTGGGATCATGACCTGAGCTGAAGGCAGACACTTAACGACAGCCATCCCGGTGCCCCTGAAATAATAATTTTCTTTAACAGAATTACTTCCCAAAAGTCAGATGGTACCCATTCATTATTCCTCACTTTTTGCTTGCCTTCTTATTTATGATGCTACCCTTGGGCAATCAACTCTTCATCTAATGAGCACATACCTGGAGCTTGTATATAGTCTCCCTTATTCTTGGATTCTAGCTTACCTGACTTCTCTCTTACCTCTTCTACTTTCCCAAGACATGCCAGATCTCCCTATGAAACCAAACTACTGAAGAACTTCCCATTGTTTCCTCTGTTGAATATGCCAATCTCAGGACACCCTCAGTAACCCATTCTTAATTGTTCAGAGTGTTTGTGTTAATCATACTCCATCACTGTACTTTCTCAATGTAAATTTAAGTCTTTTTGAGGGTCTTTGTGTGTTCTCTGTGACACTGGCTACAGAACCATGAACTGATGATATTTATTTTTTAGATTTGTCAAGTGTTTATTCATTTCAAAAGTGGTAAACTAACCAAGCACAGACCCATATATCTGTTTTGTTTGACCTCTAGTGTTTTCAAAATTTACTTTAGTTGCCAACATTTAAACATCTAAAACTCACATAAAAATCTGTATTTCCAGATTATCTTCAATTCCTTTATGTCAATCATGGCTAGAGTTGAGTAGCAACCACCTCCTTTCAAAAGAATGTATTTTCCAGGTTGTACAATCTATTGTCTCTTTCCTATTCTTACACCTTTGGCCCATTTATTCATTTGTATTGCCAGGCTGACTCCTATAGCATGTAAATTTAGAAACCCTGATTATTTTGCAGGAAATACATGTTTACTTTAGGAAAAATAGAAGATAAAAATAAGCAACAAAAATTATAACCATTTGCAGATCCACCAGCCACAATTAATGTTTGGTCCACATTTTTCCAGTGAATTCTCTCAGATAGGTAGGTAGGTATAGTAATGATGATACACCAATATTTATTGTTTTTCCTTATTTCAGTGCAATGAAGACAGCCTACTCAGGGAATGAAAGTTCAAGTTAGTTTTCTAGTAAAATGAGAGATGGTCTTAAACACCTTTTGCTTTAGTTTTGACATGGACAATATGTCCAAATACGGCATTCTAGTTTTTTTTTTATCTAATAAACTAGCAATTAGGATTGAAATGGTCTAACATGGAATAGGATATTTAAAATTTTTTAATGATTTTCATTCAGTGATATTTGAAATGGTTATTTAGGAAATGGATATGGATGAGCAATGTATAATAATTTGGTACTAAATTTAGGCTGTACCCTAAATCCTGAGATTTCACATAAATTCCTTCCTTTTCATGACTTCTATGCTGGAGTTTTTTTCTATAACATCACTGTTAGGAGTTTCTAAATCTATATTTGAATGTCTCCAACAACATAGAACTCATTACCTCTCAAGCTACAACCTTTTTGCTTGCTCATAAAAAGACTTTCTTTTAATAAGGTTAAATCTGTGTCCTTACAACTTCTACCCATTAGATTTAGTTCTACTTTTTGGGGACACAGAGAATAAATTTATTTCCTTTTCTACACATCAGTCCTCTTAATATCTAAAGAGAATGATCCTATATTCTTTCCTCAGTCAAACCTCACCTCTTTCAGTGGGATCTTAATATTGATAGCATGGTTTTTAGGCCCTTCATCATATTGAGGACCCCTCTGAAGATGCTGTTATATACTAATATCCCAGATATAAGCATCCATGAGGGAAAAATATAGTATAAAAAGTAAATCCCATTTTAATAAGAAATTAGTTTCCTTGGGATTTAATTGGAGCCAGTTTTTGTTGCTCCTGTTAGAGTTCATAGTGCTGAATCAGTCAAACAATTGCATAAACTTTGCATTGCATTCTACCTATTGCAGACAGTTTTGGTGCAATCTTTACCTTTAAATATTTCACCATATTTCAAGGATCTCATTAATTCACTATCAAGTTAACTATTTACCATTTTAAAAATTAACTTAATCTATAGAGGTGAGATTCCCAACAACTCTTCTTACTATTTCAATCAGTATCATAATGTTTAGTGAGAGAAGGTCTGAGAAGTCATTCAAGGCATACTGCCTAAAATCTCCTCCATCCTGATAGGGTCAGGGTCCCAAAGGGCAATCAAGTTTGTTCCAAATGGCCTAAAGAAAAACCTGTACTTGCTATATTTTTCAGATTTTACAGAAGTCAAAAGAAAGTCAAAAGTCATCATTCATTATGTAGGGGAGGAAAAACTTTCTCTACTCTCTTACATTAAATCACTGGGGCTTGCAAATTAAACTGACAAAAGACAGATTAACAGGAAAAGAGGCATACACATTTTGTTGATATTTTTATATGGATTGGGGCTTCACAGAAAAGAAGAAAAAACCCTAAAGAGGCTGTTAGACTGTGGATTTATATACCATTTCATAAAGGAGACAAATTGTGGAGAAGTGATTAGAAAAAGGGTTGGGCTCCTAGAGGCAGTAAAGGGAAAGAGAAGGTGACTAGGAAATGTATGGTAGATAAGGGTTGTGTAGAAGTTTATTAGGCAGACTCAAATTGCTCTGGTGATAAGAATCATTCTCTTCTTTTTGGTGTGGGGGAGCAAGGGGAGACCTTTAAAAAGGGTATAAATTTCCCTTCTATACAGAAGGGGGAGGGCAGAGAGCTCATCCCGTGTCTTCTGTTTCTCAGCTCAAAGTATTCAGTATGCTAAAGAAGCATATTATTGGGGTGACATATCTTGATCCCCTTCAATTACTCAAAACTAAACTTGGCGTTTTGGAAATTAGTCAACCTGTTCAAAGGAAATATGTAAAGAATTTATTGCCACATTGCTTGCTTTTGAGATAACTGGCATCTGCCCTCATTTATAAGATGTTAGAAGCTAGCTCAGTTTGTTGAAGTTCATCACCCATGATTTGAACTATAGTATTCATAATATGTTCTTTATAATATAGCATTTGGTTACATAATGGCTTTTATTATTCTCTAGTTCATGTGCACAAGTCTTGTCTTGCCAACTGTTTCATAAGCTTTTTGAAACCAAGACTCATGTCTTCTACTTCTTTCGTGGTTTCCCCCCCTCCACAACATCTAGTAGAGTAAGCACTTAATAATTCTTAACTGGACAAGATCTGAATGTGGGCTGTGTAACTTGGCTCTATTCTGACATTCCAGTTTATGCCATTAACCCCACCCAGCTTTCTAGGAAGATTTCAGTCACTTGGAGACTGGGCCGGGAATGATGACTTAGATGACTTAGAAAAATCAGGCCTCAATGCTAGAGAAAAAACTAAAAGTTCTTATGCTGCTACTCAGATGTCAGATGTCCAAGCTCATACAGACAGTGGAGCCCAGCTGGTTATGGCAAGTTTAAGGCTCTACATGTAGCCTTAACTTGCTCTTTGTGGACCATTGATAAAGGGTGTTCACAAATTAGGCCAAGTACTCCCCCAAGTCATGGTTTACATGTTTACTTTGAGAGATTTATTCTTCCTTCTGGCAAGAATCTTCCCTTTCCCTCCTTTAGGAAATATGAAATTTGTCTCCAGTCATGAAGATTTTATATTAACCTATTTTTCAATCTTTACTGAAGAAAATCCTTTTTTCTGCTGCTCTTGCTTTGATCAGCTGAAAAATGGCAGCCACCTTACTCTGGTACTTATAAGTCTGCTACTCAGCATTTCTCAAATTACCTGAGATTTTATTTTTCTTCATGGTAGAAGATAAACCCTTAGACTCTTTTATCAGAAAATATCACTACTTTAAAAGAACCCCTGAGATGTTCCTAGTCTAGGTATTAAAAATATAAGCTTTTCAACCATTTTCTCCAAGTCATGTCAGCATAATAGAAGTAGGTATATACAAAGGAAACTAGTTATTGATTAAAGAGACTGTTTTAGTTCTAAATGTCCTGTTTTAGAACATCAAACTATAGAGAATTTTTAAGTTAGAATTGCAGTAGTTTTGTCTTGTTAAACTATATATTGATTAACAGTGAACAAAAATGCCAGATCAACTATGCCATTAGACATTTGATACATTAACATATTAAACCTTTAAGTTACTTTTATTAAGTGAATACCTATGTATAGTGAATAAAATGTTAAAGCAGTATAACATTGAAACTAAAAAAAGTAGTCTGTCTCCTGCTCTATATCATCAGTCTTTTTTTCTGAAAGGCAATCACTCTTAAGAGATTTTTGTCTAAAATATAATGTATTATTTGTTTCAGAGGTACAGGTCTGTGATTCATCAGTTTTACACAATTCACAGCGCTCACCATAGCACATACCCTCCCCAATGTCTATCACCCAAGAAGATAGTAGGAAGGGAAAAATGAACTGGGGGGAAATCAGAGGGGGAGACGAACCATGAGAGACTATGGACTCTGAAAAACAAACTGAGGGTTTTAGAGAGGAGGGGGGTGGGGGGATGGGTTAGCCTGGTGATGGGTATTAAGGAAGGCATGTATTGAATGGAGCACTGGGTGTGATACGCAAACAATGAATCATGGAACACTACATCAAAAACTAATGATGTAATGTATGGTGACTAACATAACATAATAAAAAAAAGAGATTTTTGTCTAAATTTCCCCCAAATATCTACAATTATACAAGCTTAGGTATGTCTTGTATTGTCTATATATCCTTTTCTTTCCTTTTAAACAAATGGGAGTAAACGACATAAAGTTCTATACCTTGTGTTTCCTTATCTTCACAATATGTCTTGGAGATCATTTCATTTCAGCACATATTGATATGATCATCATGTTAAACTACATATTATTTTACTATATAGATGTTCTATAATTTATTTTAACAAGCCCACATTTCCATCTAGGACATTTAAGTATGTGTGTGTGAGAGAGAGAGAGAATGCTGAGAAAAATTTCTCAGTGCATGAATTTGCTAAACATTGGAATGACTGATTGTTCATGTGATCTTTCCTTGATATTTGACAGTTATGGCAGTTGGGAAAAATATATCAATTCAGTTTTGTAAGTATTTATGAAGGCTTACTCTGTATCCATTACTATGCTAGACACTATTGTATATAAAAAAGTCCTATTGTATATAGGACAAAATTCCTGTTCCCACATATTTTCCTTTGTAATTAGGACCAGGTTTAGTGCATGAAATAATGAGAGAAGATTATGAGATTGGGTACACTGGAAAAGAAGCACCAATTAGGTGCACAATATAAACAGAGAAGCTCCCAGAATTCTCTTTGCTTTTGCCTGAAATTATATCAGCTCATTTTGGTAATACTGGTTATCTCATGCTGATGGGAAACTGATTGGCAGCTATATATGTCTTTGATGAATAGAAATGGGAAAAGTGAGTTTTATCATAAATGCAGTTGATCTAGGAGATATTTTTTTTTTAAAAGCTTGGGAGAACATGGAGGAAAAATAAAACATTCCCTTGTTGCTTAAACCATTGAGAAATAATATACCATACCATGCTTCCTCACTGGCTCAGGGAGAATGGGGAATAAGGAGAGTAGAAAGATAGGAAATTGTGGTCAGAGAGAATTTCAGAGCTTGACAGCTTAAAGGTAATTTTTTTTTTTTTACATAATACATGTGCTTGAAATGAGGACAGGACTTGTGGTTTCTTCCTGTGAGAAGATGAGGAAACTGAGGCCCAAAGAGGGGCAAGAAATTGGCCAAGTTGGCAGAAGCAGCTTATGGCAGAGGCAATATTTCAATCCAGTCTCATGACTCCCTGTTCCATATCTCTTCACTCCAAAGCAAAGAAATATAATTATGCTGTCTTGAGTTCATAATGTCCGCAATGGCATTTCCCTAGGCCTGATTTTAATATTGATCTGTTCTTGTTCAAAGAGAGAAAACACTGGTTAGAAGATGAATGAAAGTGCAATTAGAGATTTACAGACAGCTAAAGTAAAAGGGTCCCTTTTGTATTGATTGGCTTCTTTATTGATTTGACAGTACAGATCACTATATCCTGCTCTAAAACTGTAGTGAGAATTTTTCAGTTCCACTTCATTCTTTATAGTTAAACAAATGCAACAGACACAGACGAAAAAGAGGATGAATAATCATAGTAGTTATAATTTACTAAGCACCAATCGTGTCAAGGACTTTACTCATGCATCTCTATTTGTTGAGTGCCTACTGTGGGTAGAAGTCTCTTTACATGGATTACTTCACTACCACCTTATGAGATTGGTAATTATCCTTAATTTACAAATGAGGAAGTGAACATAGAGTTGGTGAGTGACTTATTCAAGGTCACACAGCCAGGGATATTAGAGTTGGAAGTTGAGCCAAGATCTATCTGACTCTTACATGAATGCTTTTCTGTTATTCTTTCCTAGTTTGATTCCTAACTATGCAACCTCACCACAGAACTTGTTTCTGTCATTACTCTCAACTCCCACTTCCCTTATAGCCATTATTCCTTTACATCATAGTGCTGAAAGCATAAAGGTCAGGGAACCAAAGATAGAAAGGCAAATGTACTCATGTTAATGAACGAAGTTGTGCATAGGCTTGCTTGCGCACTAAACAGAGAGGGTAATATGTAGAACTGTTTGATTTGGGGAGAGCAGATAGGAATTATTTTATGTTAATAAACACAATTTATTGACTACTTATTTTATGTCAGCCAGTACACTTATATGCATTTTAATATGTTTAATTCTTACAGCAACCATATAAAATAGCTATTGTTATTATCATCATCCCTATTGTGTAGATAGGGATAGTAAGCCATAGAGAGGTTCAATAACTTGCCATAAAACCCTGGGTATTAAGTAGCAAAACTTATTTAAGAGAGATTTAGGGGTGCCTGGGTGGCTCAGTTCTTGGGTGTCTGCCTTTGGCTCAGGTCATGATCCCAGGGTCCTGGGATCGAGCCCCACGTCAGGCTCGCTGCTCAGCAGGAGGCCTGCTTCTCCCTCTCTCACTCCCCCTGCTTGTGTTCCCTCTCTTGCTGTGTCTCTCTCAGTCAAATGAATAAATAAAATCTTTTAAAAAGAGAAAGAGAGAGATTTACATCCAAGCAGCCAGTTTCCAGACTTTGTGCTTATAATCATCAGGATACTACTTACAACATAGTACATAGTACTATAATTAAATGATTGTTTAAAATAATCTAGGGGTGCCTGGATGGCTCAGGTGGTTAAACATCTGCCAGTCATTGTAGAGAAAGATGCAACTGGATTTGGCAAGTGTCCGATTTGAGTGACAAAGAGAATGATTATATCAATGATAGAGATTTTTTTTTTTAATCTAAAGAGATAAAAGATTTGGGGAACAAAACCCTTAATTTGTTTTTTGACATTCTGAAATTGAGTTGAGGTAAAATATCCGAGTAGAAGGAACCATTAAGCAGATGAAATATGGAATTGAATCTCAAATGTGAAGATAGAACTAGGCTCTGGAGGCACAAAAGAGATATGAAGAGAGATGATAGTGGAAGCCAAGAGAATTGATGAGAACCTAGAAGGAGCAAAGGCTTACAACATGTAGACATTGCCTCCTTTCTCTTACCCCATGATGTTAGTATTGCAATAAGATTTAACCTCAGAGGGGCACCTGGGTGGCTCAGTCACTAAGCATCTGCCTTCGGCTCAGGTCATGATCCCAGGTACTGGTTGGTGCCAATATAATTATAAACAAATATGCAAGAGTTGTCACTTAAGCCATGTGGAGTACCCAGTTATGAGATGATCACTTAGAAAATTCAAATATGTTTTATTGATTTATTTTAGTTGAAATACACACACACACACACACACACACACACACACACACACACACACACACAAAAATATCCTCATAGAAGAGTTCTATACCCCAAAATACAATTAACAAATGATGATTTGAAGGTAAGAGATAACATACACAATCTTACTGTTGCTTAATACATTAGAACATTTCCTTAGCACTACTAAACTTGATCCTGCCTATATGATCATAATAATGAAAGTAAGATTTAGGAGACATGAGTTCTCAACTTGGTTCTGCCGCTATGCTGTTATGAGACTTTTTTTTAATTTAATTTTTTAATTATTTAAATTTAATTTTATTATGTTATGTTAGTCCTTAATGAAAGCGCGTTACCTCTCTACCTCAGTTTTCTCAGGTCATTTATGAAAGTAGATCATGACTCCAAATTCATTATGAAGAGTATTTGTTTTGTTGCTGTTTTGGACATGTAATCAGAAATTGTGTATCTAGGTTTAAAGCTTGTCACCTGCATATCTTTCATCACACTGTATGCTTTTTGTATAAAAAATGTATCTAACTTAATGATTATGAGTAAATAGTTCTATTTTGCTTATATATCACAGTAATCAGGACCATTCCCTTACTATGAAACATAAAATTGCACTTTAAGTGAAACATGGAGTTACAGTATGTCATTATTTCATCATAACATTTAATTTAATAAGGATCTGTTTAGAAATTAGGGAATAAAGAATTTGGCATTTACAGTTACATTACTTAAAAAAATTAAGAACTTTTCAGCTTCCAAAGAATTTAGCTTAATTTAAAAAAACAAAAAAGTGATTGGCTTATATTATGTTTTGAGTTTCTAGTAAATGGGTAATTGATGAAAATAAGCTATTCTATAAAAGCTTAAATTAAAAATTAGTAACTTTGACCATGTCAGCTGCCACAATTTTGCCTGCCTAAACAAAGCATTCAGAATGTACCTACTCATATTGAAAAATACCGCAAGAAGTTTCTGATCAAAACATATACTTTACCAAAGCATCAAGGTTCTTTTCACTAATAATGAGTCAGTGTAAATACCATTAAGACAAAATAATTTGTTGTGACCACAGATTTTCTGCAAACACTGTAAAAAAATTTGGCAATTTTATGCATATTAGTTGACAGGTCTTTATAATTTCCAGCTTAAATTCTTGAAGTTATAAGAAGCCAGTTTGATCATTGAAAAAGAGAGCAATAGAGCAATAACTATAATCTATGAAAAGACAAATTCAGTAATGGTCTAATTTACCATTGAAAATAGTGGAATGCTTACATCTCTCAGTGTCTCAGCCAATGACTATTTTGCTCGTGAAATCACCCTTTAATTAAGACAAAGTCTGCAGTTGCTTGTTTCTAGATTTATCAGAGGTTTTTGTGTAGAGTATCTCTCTTATTCATGATTTACCTTTATTTAATACATCTTGATTGCATCTTGTTATCATTTTGTCTTGATTTGCTTTGTGCCTTATTACATAAAAGGGGTACTAATGTTTGGGAATTGAAAGTCAATTGAAATTGGCAACTTGAGTTACAAGTTGTATTTGTGATTATAAATAATTTACTGCAAAGAAATTCCTAGCATGATACATTATCAGCATAAATTATTAGTTTTTAAATTTTAAGGTGTTTCTAAAATATCACAGGAATGATTTTCCTCCTGCTTATTTTGGTAGAAGATAATTTTGTGCCTTCCTACTCCATTCCTAGTTTGGATTCCATGATATACCACTCATTTGATAGTGCTCTTTTGTTATTACTGGCAATTTGTGGAATATTTTATTCATAATTTTAACTTTATTTGACATAAATTAGATCACCAGATTGAGTTTGATTCTGTTTTTGGAATTAAAGTATATTTTTAGTGTCAATCACCAGTTGGCACTTAATGACTCAGTTTGCAGAGAACTCTTTTAAAAGGTAACTGTCATTTATTGGCCTCCTCACTTTTTTCTACAGCCAGTAGCTGGACATTGGCATTAAACTGCCATTTTACCTAAAAGACAAACCATTTGAGTCTCTCTTTCTCTCTCTCTCTCTCTTTCTTTTTTGAGATTAGTGAGAGGGAGAGTGAGCGGGGTGGGGCAGAAAGAGAGGGAGGGGGACAAGCAGACTTGGTGGTGAGCACAGAGCCTGATGTGGGGCTCGATCCCAGGACTCTGAGATTATGACCCAAGCTGAAATCAAGAGTTGGACATTCAACTGACTAAGCCACCCAAGCACCTCTGAGTTCCTCTCTTAATTATCAAATGCTACTGTTGAGATGACTTGAACTAGATCGTGTATAGTTGTTAGGCAAGTACCATTCAGGAGCTATGAATGTATTAGAGAAGTTTCCTCAGGTTAATTTTGCTCGATGTTTTTAGGGTAGGAACTGGAGACTGGTCAGCAATAGGTTTAATAAATATTCCATTAACCATCCCATGTTTTACCTTTTTGGGATGTCCATTCTTCTAGGGCACATATAGAGGGTGTTTTACTTTGCTCTGTCTAGACCAGCAGCTAGGATCTCCAACATTGTTCTTTTTAAAATGATTTCCAAGGTGACAAATGAATATTTTGTTAATAGAGCTTACCTTTAGGTAGGGTGCCTGTATAATTTATCATCCAAACTGGAAAACTTTTGAGAATGAAAGAGGTTAATACTAATAATTATGCTGGGACAACTGGCATAAATTGGGACTGTCCCAGGCAATTACATTATATGATCTACTCAACCTGGGACAACATGGAGACTTGCCTCAACCCTGCCACCCCACGTTTCCTTGTCCCTCTATCCACCTTCCCCCCGGGCTATGGACATATTCTCTGAGACACATGTAGCTCAGAGTCTCTTCAATCATATTGATTAGTGTTCCTCTTTCAGGGGTCACTTAAAAAATAAGAATATCCTACTCATCTGTCTTTAAATCAACAAAAAAATGTATTTCATCATGTTTTCGTGTTCCCCTCCTCTTTTTTGTGTCCCTTTAACAGTCAGACTTTCAGAGAAAAAGGAAGATGGCGCCATGCTCTTCCTAAATTGTAAATCTAATCACAACACTCCACTACATAAAATACTTCAGTGGGTCTCCATCACCAAGGTCTTTGTGATCTGGCCCCTACCTCAAATCTCACTATTCTTTACCTCCCTCATTTCACCAGTTATGAATTTCTCCCCATTAACAAGCTGGCATTCCAAAGATACAGAAACATTCATATTGTTGAATTCCAGAAGTAAGGACTGTGCCTATACATCAGAAATTGTGCCATCGTCTAGCAGAGTGCCTGATGTATAATTGATGTTTAATATGAATGAAAAGTTAAATGCCCTATGAGATCTTATATTTAAGGGAATCTATTTATAATATGAATTAGTATACAGCAACCATCATCCTTTTGATCTGCTTAGTTAAGAGTTTCCTATGTTGTTTTTTTTTAACCTATGTACAGAGACAATCCTTTATAAAATAGTATTCCTCACTATCTTATAGGCCTTTGACATGCTTAGGGGAAGTTAATGTATTAGAATAGGAAGCCAAATCCCAAGACCTTACTTAATCAAATTTCATTCCTTACAATTCTGTGTGAGGGACATATCTCTGCAGATAGTTACACTATCCATGGTATGAGTTTTTGCCCCTGCTGTATCCATAGTGAAAAGCTAACCTTGTAAATATGCATTCCAGATGGCTTTCTTCAGATAAATCTGATAAGAGACCCATTGACCAAAAAATTAAATTTTTAAATCAGTAAATAAAGAAAATATATGATAAAATAAAGACCTGGAATCACTATTACCAACCTCACAATAATGCTTTATAGCATACAAAACACTTTCATAGACATTTTCTTCATTTAATCCTTGGACTCATGGTGATGGTGGGGGGAGAGCTGTAAGGCTGGCAAGGCAAGGTAGTTATTATTATCTATTTTTTACACATGAGGAAACTAGCTTGTGATATTAAGTTCATTTATTTCAGCCAATATAGTTAGGCTTCAATTATTTATGAGACTCCAGAGTGAATAATAATCATGTCATAGAGTACTCCAAGAAATGAATGATATCTAAGGAGTCTTAGTTCTTTAGTATAACTTTGATTTATTTAAAATATGCTATTCTATAAAACCAGGCCATTAGGCTTAAAGAAGACTGACTGTGTCTAAAGATTAGAATGATAGAGATTAGCCTGGTTCTGTTGGCTATTTACTCTGAATGCTTAAGATGCATAATCAGAAGCCACTAAAGTTTTATTTACTAGTCCATTTAGAACCTCTTCATCAGCAACAGCTCAAAGAGCTAGTTTGAAACATTCATTGGAAGCAGAGATTGTACAGGAAAATCTAGTGTTACTCTTTCCTCTTAGGAAACAAAATAAATAAGTAAACCAAAAAACAAATATATATATATATATATACACACACACATACATACATATGTACATACATACATATATGGTTTCCTCTGATCTTGACCTCAGTTGATGAAAAATAAGTAGAGCTCTAGACTATGTATAATTGCCCGGCACTTCACCAGTACTTGAATTACTGAATTGTCACCAAAATGTATATCAAGTATTTTTCACATTTAAGACATTGTGCAGCATGCCACATATCCCAGGAGAAGATGAGGAACTTTGACAGTGACATATTTTTAAAGGTACAAATGGCATATTTTTGAGTTATGAGCCTTATTCTCAGTAGTCCTAATAATACATTTATCCCTCTTAGTGAAGGGGCCTCATAAATCAGCCATGGCAATGTGCAATGTTCTCAAATTCATGTATGGAGATATATGTATATTTTTAGTATTCCCATCAGTTGTGCTGAAGTGTTGATGAGTAAGTGTGTGTGTGTTTCCTCCAGACTTTGACTTTGGTGGAAACATTTAGAATCTTGAATAGACCCTTTATTCAAGTTAACAAATCTTAGTGCATTTTTGTTGGCTATATTCTCTAAGTCCCTGGTTCTTTTTAGTGCCCATTTTAAAATTGGGATACTTGCTGAAAAATAATTTAAGTTATGATTAAAAGGAATTTTCTAAGAATCTGGTGATCTCATGAAGATCTCAATTTAATAAATCCTGAGTATTTATTGAGTCAATTCAATAAATATTTTTGAGTGTGAATATATAGACTATGCTTGACAACAATAAAAATTGAGACAATAACAACAAATATACACTCACACTCAACACTAGACACTAGTACTAGACACTTAGACATATTGCATATCATTTAATTTTTGCAACTATGTTCTGAGAGCATTATTATTAATCTCCCTATTTCATAGGTAAGGAAACTGAGGCTGAGAGAATTAAAGTTATCTGTTCTTGATAAAAAGATCTTGTCATTTAATAATGTGCTTTCCAATAAAATGAGTATAAGCAAATTCACAGTATTGTTTGATCAAATGAGATATTTGTAAAATGGCTTTTGTATGCTCTGAACTACCATGAGAGGTTTGTTGTTACCTAATTTTACTAGCGTTGCTGGATTGTTTAATGAGCAGCTAAAGCATGTGCTTATGGCATTAACAAGGCAGAGAAATCTATAAATCTTGATGAATATTATTAAAGCATAGAATTAGCCACAAGAAAAAGATCTTTTTGGACTTGCTAAAACTTATTTTATATTTTAGAACTGTGTTCACTTTGAATTACCTATATTTGGGGATATGATCTTTTCAGAGCTCTAAATGTTTTAATCTAAATCCTTCTTGATTTTTGGGGATTGGGAAATTATTTTAATCGACCAATCTCTCATCATTCCAAAATGTACAAAGAACTGTCTTTTGTTCCTTCTCAAATTCTCAGAGTATCAGCCTTCTTTGATAGTCCAATGGCATTATTTAGTTCAGGCCCTCTCATCTCTTCTAACTAGTCTCCCTTCTGTAGTCTCCCTCTTCTTTTAATCTATTTAATTACTATTTATAGATTTCCTTTACTAAAACTCTACTTCTTTAATTCAGGAACCTGTAAAGAATCCCTATTGCTTACCATACATATCAAGACCAAATACCTCTGCCTTGTTTTCAGGATCTTCTAAATGCTGACCCTTGACCACAAATCTAGTCTCCAGTTTCACTCTGTCCCTAACATTCTATTCTGGTTAACTTATTTTTCTCACTGTGTTCTACACAAGCTATGCTAATTCTTGCTTCCAAGATTTTGCTCTTGTTTTGCCCTGACACAGTGTTCTTATTCCTTTTTTCCATCTATCTAAATTCTTACCAACCTCCAATATTCAGCTCAAGCTCTGAATCTTCAATGAAGTTTTCTCTATAATTTTAGGTGATGCTCAGCTCTACATTCTCTTATTACCCTATTATAATTATAGCACACATTTTAGTCTTAATTGCTCTCTAATTATTTTATATACATTAATTTTGTCTCTATAACTAGACTATAACTTCCAGAGTCTAGCAGAGTACTATACAGTAAGTACCTAATTACTCAATAAAATTTCTTGTTTGTTTATGAGCTAGGCAGTATAGAGTCTATGAATTTAACATTGGCTAATGTGACTATATAGAATGAAGAATACTGTATATGGTAATGTGTGTTTTTTATGTCATTCACAACTGTATGGGTTTACTTTAAACACTCATATCTTGACACTAGAAGAAATTAGAAACCACTTCTCTAATCAGTCTTCCTCCTCTGGGATTGTAAGTATTCTCATTCATCCTCACGTAACCATCAGAAAGAAAAAGATACACTTTTTTAATGTTTTTTATTTTTTATTATTATGTTATGTTACTCACCATACATTACATCATTAGTTTTTGATGTAGTGTTCCATGATTCATTGTTTGCATGAAACACCCAGTGCTCCATGCAGAATGTGCCCTCCTTAATACCCATCACCTGGCTAACCCATCCCCCCAGGCCCCTCTCCTCTAGAACCCTCAGTTTGTTTTTCAGAGTCCATAGTCTCTCATGGTTCGTCTCCCCCTCCAATTTCTGCCCCCTTCATTCTTCCCTTCCTGCTATCTTCTCCTCCTTCATTTTTTTTTTTTTACATATAATGTATTATTTGATTCAGAGGTACAGGTCTGTGATTCAACAGTCTTACACAATTCACAACGCTCACCATAGCACATAACCTCCCCAATGTCTATCACCCAGCCACCCCATCCCTCCCACTCCCCACCACTCCAGCAAACCACCGTTTGTTTCCTGATATTAAGAATTCCTCATATCAGTGAGATCATATGATACAAGTCTTTCTCTGATTGACTTATTTTGCTCAGCATAATACCCTCCAGTTCCATCCACATCATTGCAAAAGGCAAGATTTCATTCCTTTTGATAGCTGCATAATATTCCATTGTATATATATACCACCTCTTCTTTATCCATTCATCTGTCAATGGACATCTGGGCTCTTTCCACAGTTTGGATATTGTGGTCATTGCTGCTATAAACATCGGGGTGCACGTATCCCTCCGGATCCCTACATTTGTAAGTTTGGGGTAAATACCCAGTAGTGCAATTGTTGGATCGTATGGTAGCTCTATGTTCAAATATTTGAGGAACCTCCATACTGTTTTCCAGAGTGACTGCACCACCTTGCATTCCCACCAACAGTGTAGGAGGGTTCCCCTTTCTCCGCATCCCCGCCAACATCTGTCGTTTCCTGACTTGTTAATTTTAGCCATTCTGACTGGTGTGAGGTGGTATCTCATTGAGGTTTTGATTTGGATTTCCCTGATGCTAGGAGATGTTGAGAACTTTCTCATGTGTCTGTTGGCCATTTGGATGTCTTTGGAAAAATGTCTGTTCATGTCTTCTGCCCATTTCTTGACTGGATCATTTGTTCTTTGGGTGTTGAGTTTAGGAAGTTCTTTCTAAATTGTGGATACTAGCCCTTTATCTGATATATCATTTGCAAATATCTTCTCCCATTCTGTCAGTTGTCTTTTGGTTTTGTTGACTGTTTCTTTCGCTGTGCAAAAGCTTTTTATCTTTATAAAGTCCCAATAGTTCATTTTTGCCCTTGCTTCCCTTGCCTTTGCGATGTTTCTAGGAAGAAGTTGCTGTGGCTGAGGTCGAAGAGGTTGCTGCCCGTGTTCTCCTTTAGGATGTTGATGGACTCCTGTCTCATGTTTAGGTCTTTCAACCATTTGGAGTCTATTTTTGTGTGTGGTGTAAGGAAATGGTCCAGTTCCATTCGTATGCATGTGGCTGTCCAATTTTCCCAACACCATTTGTTGAAGAGACAGTCTTTTATCCATTGGACATTCTTTCCTGCTTTGTCAAAGATTAGTTGACAATAAAGTTGAGGGTCCATTTCTGGGCTCTCTATTCTGTTCCATTGATCGATATATCTGTTTTTGTGCCAGTACCATACTGTCTTAATGATGACAGCTTTGTAATAGAGCTTGAAGTCCAGAATTGTGATGCCACCAGCTTTGCTTTTCTTTTTCAAGATTCCTCTGGCTATTCGGGGTCGTTTCTGGTTCCATACAAATTTTAGGATTCTTTGTTCCATTTCTTTGAAAAAAATGGATGGTATTTTGATAGGGATTGCATTGAATGTGTAGATTGCTCTAGGTAGCATTGACATCTTCACAATATTTGTTTTTCCAATCCATGAGCTTGGAACGTTTTCCATTTCTTTGTGTCTTCCTCAATTTCTTTCATGAGTATTCTATAGTTTTCTGAGTACAGATTCTTTGCCTCTTTGGTTAGATTCATTCCTAGGTATCTTATGGTTTTGGGTGCAATTGTAAATGGGATTGACTCCTTAATTTCTCTTCCTTCTGTCTTGTTGTTGGAGTATAGGAATGCCACTGATTTCTGTGCATTGATTTTGTATCCTGCCACTTTACTGAATTCCTGTATGAGTTCTAGCAGTTTTGGGGTGGAGCCTTTTGGGTTTTCCACAGAAAGTATCATATCACCTGCAAGGAGTGAGAGTTTGACTTCTTCTTTGCTGATTTGGATGCCTTTGTTTTCTTTTGGTTGTCTGATTGCTGTGGCTAGGACTTCTAATATTATGTTGAATAGCATTGGTGATAGTGGACATCCCTGCCGCGTTCCTGACCTTAGGGGGAAGCTCTCAGTTTTTCCCCATCGAGAATGATATTCGCTGTGGGTTTTTCATAGATGGCTTTTATGATATTGAGATATGCACCCTCTATCCCTATACTCTGAAGAGTTTTGATCAAGAAATGATGTTGTACTTTGTCATATGCTTTTTCTGCATGTATTGAGAGGATCATATGGTTCTTGTTCTTTCTTTTATTAATGTATTGTATCACGTTGATTAATTTGCAGATGTTGAAACAAACTTGCAGCCCAGGGATAAATCCCACTTGGTCGTGGTGAATAATCCTTTTAATATACAGTTGGTTCCTATTGGCTAGTATTTTGGTGAGAATTTTTGCATCCCTGTTCATCAAGGATATTGGTCTGTAATTCTCCTTTTGGATGGGGTCTTTGTCTGGTTTTGGGATCAAGGTAATGGTGGCCTCATAAAATGAGTTTGGAAGTTTTCCTTCCATTTCTATTTTTGGGAACAGTTTCAGAAGAATAGGTAATAATTCTTCTTTAAATGTTTGGTAGAATTCCCCTGGCAAACCATCTGGCTCTGGGCTTTTGTTTGTTGGGAAATTTTTGACGACTACTTCAATTTATTAGTGGTTATAAGTCTGTTCAGGTTTTCTATTTCTTCCTGGTTCAGTTTTGGTAGTTGAAACATCTCTAGGAATGCATCCATTTCTTCCAGATTATCTAATTTGCTGGCATATATTTGCTCATAATATCATCTTAAAATTGTTTGTATTTTTTTGGTGTTGGTTGTGATCTCTCCTCTTTCATTCATGATTTTATTTAGTTGGGTCGTTTCTCTTTTCTTTTTGATAAGTCTGGCCAGGGGTTTATCAATCTTATTCTTTCAAAGAACCAGCTCCTAGTTTTGTTAATCTGTTCTACTGTTCTTTTGGTTTCTAGTTCATTGATTTCTGCTCTGATCTTTATTATTTCTCTTCTCCTGCTGGGTTTAGGCTTTATTTGCTGTTCTCTCTCCAGCTCCTTTAGGTGTAGGGTTAGGTTGTGTATTTGAGACCTTTCTTGTTTCTTGAGAAAGGCTTGTATTGCTATACACTTTCCTCTTAGGACTGCCTTTGCTGCATCCCAAAGATTTTGAACAGTTGTGTTTTCATTTTCATTTGTTTCCATGAATTTTTTAAATTCTCCTTTAATTTCCTGGTTGACCCATTCATTCTTTAGCAGGATGATCTTTAGCCTCCATGTATTTGAGTTCTTTCCAACTTTCCTCTTGTGATTGAGTTCTAGTTTCAAAGCATTGTGGTCTGAAAATATGCAGGGAATGATCCCAATCTTTTGGTACAGGTTGAGACCTGATTTGTGACCTAGGATGTGATCAATTCTGGAAAATGTTCCATGGGCACTAGAGAAGAAAGTGTATTCTGTTGCTTTGGGATGAAATGTTCTGAATATATCTGTGAAGTCCATTTGGTCCAGTGTGTCATTTAAGTCTTTATTTCCTTGTTGATATTTTGCTTATATGATCTGTCCATTTCAGAGACGGGGATGTTAAAGTCCCCCACTATTATTGTATTGTTGTCAATGTGTTTATTTGCTTTTGTTATTAATTGGCTTATATAAGTGGCTGCTCCCATGTTAGGGGCATAGATATTTACAATTGTTAGATCTTCTTGTTGGGTAGACCCTTTAAGTAGGATATAGTGTCCTTCCTCATCTCTTGTTACAGTCTTTGGTTTAAAATCTAATTTGTCTGATATAAGGATTGCCACCCCAGCTTTCTTTGGGTGTCTGTTAGCATGGTAAATGGTTTTCTACCGCCTCACTTTCAATGTGGGGGTGTCTTTGGGTCTAAGATGAGTCTCTTACAGACAGCATATTGATGGGTCTTGTTTTTTTATCCAATCTGATAGCCTGTGTCTTTTGATTGGGGCATTTAGCCCATTTACATTCAGGGTAACTATTGAAAGATATGAATTTAGTGCCATTGTATTGCCTGTAAGGTGACTGTTACTGTATATTTCTGTGTTCCTTTCTGGTCTATCTTGCCTTTAGGCTCTCTCTTTGGTTAGAGGACCCCTTTCAATATTTCTTGTAGTGCTGGTTTCATGTTTGCAAATTCTTTTAATTTTTGTTTGTCCTGGAAGCTTTTATTCTCTCCTTCTGTTTTCAAGGACAGCCTAGCTGGATATAGTATTCTTGGCTGCATATTGTTCGCATTTATTGCTCTGCATATATCATGCCAGTCCTTTCTGACCTGCCAGGTCTCTGTGGATAGACCCATTGCCAATCTAATGTTTCTATTATTGTAGGTTACAGATCTCTTGTCCTGAGCTGCTTTCAGGATTTCTCTTTGTTTCTGAGGGTGTAAGTTTTATTATTAGATGTTGGGGTGTTGACCTATTTTTATTGATTTTGAGGGGGGTTTTCTGTGTCTCCTGGATTTTGATGCCTGTTTCCTTCCCCAAATTAGGGAAGTTCTCTGCTATAATTTGCTCCAATATACCTTCTGCCCCTCTCTCTTTTTTCTTCTTCTGGGATCCCACTTATTCTAATGTTGTTTCGTCTTATCGTATCACTTATCTCTCGAATTCTGCCCTCGTGATCCTGTAGTTGTTTATCTCTCTTTTTCTCAGCTTCTTTATTTTCCATCATTTGGTCTTCTATATCACTAATTCTCTCTTCTGCCTCGTTTATCCTAGCAGTTAGAGCCTCCATTTTTTTATTGCACCTCATTAATAGCCTTTTTGGTTTCAACTTGGTTAGATTTTATTTCTTTTATTTCTCCAGAAAGGGTTTCTGTAATATCTTCCATGCTTTTTTCAAGCCCAGCTAGTGTCTTTAAAAACATCATTCTGAACTCTAATTCCAACATCTTACTAATGTCCGTATTGATTAGGTCCCTGGCAGTCGGTACTGCCTCTCGTTCTTTTTGTTGAGGTGATTTTTTTCTGTCTTGTCATTTTGTCTAGAGGAGAATAGATGAATGAGAGAGCAAAATTCTAACAGGGAATCAACGACCCCAGAAAATATGCACTAAACAAATCAGAAAGTTCTGAAACTTTGGAAAAGAAAGGGAAAGGAAGAAAAAAGAAGAAGAAAAAAAAAGAAAAAGATAGAAACAAATAAACCAAATCAAAACAAAACAGAATATGGTCACATATGATCAGACTGGTGCATAGATCAGTGCCATACACTAGATTTTGGGCGTATTTTGGTCTGTTAGAAGAAAGTGCCTCCCAAAATTAAAAAAAAAATAAAAACTTATATATGTACAAAAATAAGGGTTATTACGATAAAGGGATGGAATGTGAATGTAAAGATGAAAATTATAAAAGATTTTATAAAAGGAATTTATAAGATAAGTTGGTTGAAAAAAGAATGAAGATTTTTTAAAAAAAGGGAGAGAATGTGGTCAGGCAGGAGACTAGAACAAAGCCATACACTAGAGATTTAGGGTATATTTTGATCTGTTAGAAGAAACTATATCCCAAAATTTTAAAGAGAGAACAACTTATCTATCTATCTATCTATCTATCTATACCAAAAATAAGGGTAACTACTATGAAGGGATAGAATATGACTCTAAAAATGAAAAATAAAAGAAGATTTTTTTACAAAAGGGATTGATAAGATGTTTGTTGAAAAAGGGAAAAAAAATTTAAAAAAAGTTAAAAAAACAATTAACTTTGAAAGACTAAAGAATCCTGGTAAAAAAGCCATGAATTCTATGTGCAGTATTCCCCTAGCTCTGTAGTTCTGCTGTTTTCATTGATCTGTAAACTTGGTCTTGACTAGCTATTCTTGCTGATCTTCTGGGGGAGGGGCCTGTCGCCATGGTTCCCAAAAGTCTTTGCCAGAGGTGGAATTGCTCCACCCTTGCCAGGTCCCCACTAAGTTATCTGCTCGGGTTTGCTCTCGGGAGCTTTTGTTCCCTGCAATCTTTCCGTACAGCTTTGGAGGACGAGAGTGCAAATGGCGGCCTCCCCATTCTCCGCCCTGGAGGAGCCGTGAACTCAGGTCCACACTCCTCAGTGAGCCCCCAGAGAAAAGCAGTCAATTACCCTCGTCTCCCTGGTCTCCGGCCGCACTCCGTGCTCACCCGGCCTGTGACCGTGCATTTCTATCTCTGGCACAAAACTCCGTGTGGAGTCTCCAAACCCAGCAGACTCCTGCGCTGCTCTCCCACACCGCTCCTCTCCAGGGGATGAAGGGGAGTCTCCCCAGATCTGCCGCTTGTTGGGTCCCTGCTGGAGGAGCAGCGGCCTGACAGTGCCGCGGATCACGGTTTATGTCAACCCCGAACTGAGAGCCCGCGCCTCGGCTCCGTCTCTGCAACTGGCTTCCCTGCTCTGATACCTGGGAGCTCTGCCGCACTCAGGCACCCCCGGTCTTTCTGTGACCCTGAGGGTCCTGAGACCACACTGTCCCATGAGGGTTCCACCCCCCGCTTAGCCACTGGAGTGACGTCCCTCAGCGGAGCCGACTTCTAAAAGTTCCGATTTTGTGCTCCATGGCTATCACTTGCTAGAAGCGGCTGCCGGAGGCCCCCTCCCCCACCGTCTATCCTCCCGAATATCGCCTTGGATTCACTTCTCTGCACGTCCTACCTTCCAGAAAGTGGTCGCTTTTCTGTTCAGAGAGTTGTTGTTGTTCTTTTCTTCAATCTCCTGTTGAGTTTCTAGGTGTTCAGAATGGTTTGATCCCTGTCCAGCTGAATTCCTGAGACTAGATTAAATCCAGGTCTCCTACTCCTCTGCTATCTTGCTCTTCCTCCCTCTTTTTTTTTTTTTAAAGAGATATTCTTAAGCTCATTTTTATTAAGGACAAATTTTATTTATTTGAAGTTTTTAAATTCTAGTTAGTTAACATATAGTGCAATATTGTTTTCAGGAGTAGAATTTAGTGATTCATCACCTACATACAACACCCAGTGCTCATCACAAGTGCTCTCCTTAATACTCATCACCCATTTAGTCCATCCCCTGCCCACCTCCCCTCCAGTAACCCTCAATTTGTTTCCTATAATTAAGAGTGTCTTATGGTTTGTCTCCCTCTCTCTTAAGCTCATTTTTTTAAAATTATTTTTTAATTCCAATATAGTTAACATACAGTGTTATATTAGTTTCAGGGGGACAACATAGTGATTCAACAATTCTATATTTAACTCAATGCTCATCATGACAGTGTACTCTTAATCCTCTTTACCTATTTCACGCATCCTCCACTCACTGCCATCTGGCAACCATCAGTTTGTTGTCTATATTTAAGAGTCTGTTTCTTGTCTCTTTTTTTCTTTGTGTGTTTGTTTTGTTTCTTAAATTCCACATATGAGTGAAATCATATGGTATTTGTCTTTCTCTGCCTGACTTATTTCACTTAACATTATACCTCTAGATCCATCCATGTTGCAGATGGCAAGATTTCATTCTTTTTTATGGCTGAGTAATATTCCATTATGTGTACATATACTAGTTCTTCTTTTTCCATTCATCTATTGATGGACACTTGGCTTCCTTACATATCTTGGCTACTATAAATAGTATTGCAGTAAATGTAGGAAAAGTTGGACAGGAGCATGCAAAAAAGTGAAGGTGGACCACTTTCTTACATCATGCACAAAAATAAACTCAAAATGGATTAATAAATATGCAACCTGAAAGCATAGAATTCCTAGAAGAAAACATAGGCAGTAATCTCTTTGACATCAGGTATAGAAACCTTTTTCTAGATATGTTTCCTTTGGCAAGGGAAACAAAAGCAAAATTAAACTATTAAGATTATACTGAAAGAAAAAGCTTTTGCACAGCTTAAGTTCATTTAGATACCAGAAAGTAGAGGCTGAGAAAGGTAGATTAAAATAAGAAAGAGATACTTAAGTTGGCTTGTGACAGAGAAGTAGGATTTTCATAAGAAAGAAGGGTGAGAGGCAAAGGAATTCTAGACATATAGATCATTGGAAGAGAAACATGATGTATCTTTAGCGCATTCAGTGACTTATAAATAGTAAAGATGGCTAGAACCTAGGGTTGGTTCAAGGCAAGGTATGGGAATAGAGGATGCAGTTGGAAAAAACACTTGAACATTTCCAAAGTTGAACAAATCATGTTTAATGCCCCCTCCCCAACTAAGTCGTTATATCTTCCTTCTCAGTAAGAATGATGTGGGAAACAAAGGCAGAAGGAAATGTAGATAAAATTAAATGTCCTTATAACCTGCAGCCCATTGACAAATCCCATTCCTCCAGGAAGCTCCTAACTTAATTAATTAATGTTAATGCCTCCCTAGAGGGAAAAACAACCTTGGTTTGAACATAGCAAGGCCTGAGTATCTTGTGAGTCTTCTTTAGCATATGAAAATCCTTTTGGGGGCACCTGGGTGGTTCAGTTAGTTAAGCAGCTACCTTCAGCTAGGCTAGGATCATGATCCCAGGGTCCTGGGATCAAGCCCCACATTGGGTTCCCTGCTAGGTGGGGAGTCTGCTTCTCCCTCTACCTTGGCCCTCCCACCCCCCATTTGTGCTTGCTCGCTCTCAAATAAATAAATAAAATCTTAAAAAATCCTTTTGGAACTTCCCTTACCTTTATTTCCCCCCACCCCGAAGTATATAAGCAGTTGCTCCTCACAGTCCTGAGGCAGCAAGCAACAGCAGCGCTTTCTGCCCACCGGTCCTGTTCCTGTGCTTTAATAAAACCACTTTTTTGCACCAAGGATGTCTCAAGAATTCTTTTTTGGCCATTGGCTCTGGACCCCAACAATACTACTCAAAAAACACATCAATTGTACCACCACCCACCCAATTTCTTAAGATTCTGATAACAGAAACTCAGCTGTCATCCTAGGCTCCATCTCCTTTTCCTGCCCCTTCTTGCACAGCAAAGTGCTAAATTCTGCTGAATGTGCTTGCAAATTAACCTGGAAAATTGTTAGAAATGCAAATTATGAGGTCCAATACCAGAACTGCTGAATCAGAAACCCTGGGGTTAAGGCCTAACACTCTGTGTTTTAACAAATCTTTTAGGGTAGTCTTATGAACATGAAAGTTCAAGAGCCATTGCTGCAGGCAATGAGGAGTCTTTGAGAGGCTTGAAGAGGCAAGTGACCCAGCAGGATATGCATTTTTAGAAAGGTCATTCTGATATTTAGGTCGAAGATAGAAAGAAGGCAGTAAAACTGAAGGTAACAGGACCAGTTAGTAGAACATTTAAAAAAAATCCAAAATGAGATAGAGAAAAGATAGATTTATGAGTTATTAAAGAGTTAGAATTGATTTATTTATGTCACCATTTGAATGCACGGGATAAATCAGAGGGAGTAGTCAGGGTAACTGGCCTTGCACACTAAGTAAAATGGTGGTCAGGGTTTGGAGAAAATAATTAATACTTTGGGTTCTTTTTTTCTTTTTATTTTTTGATACATTGAGTTGAGGTGAATTTAGGGTACCAGGTGTCAATGTTTAGTTAAAAAGTTGGACACTTGATTGTGAACCTTAGGAGAAAGGGGAGAGAGGCCATGGCCTACAGATTTTGGAGTCAGCAGTGTACTGGGTGGTAATAGACATTGCCTAAATGGGTTAAATAACCCAGAAAAACATTTAAGAGTGAGAAGAAGACTAAAGGTGAAGTTCTGGAGAACACCAATATTTAAGGGAGGCCTCCAGGGAAGACTGATGAGTGGCTACAGAGTAAGGGAGAGAGCCAGAAAATTGATATGGAGGCAGGAGGATAGGGTTTCAGTGAGAGCAACAATACCAAATGCCATAGACAGGTCAAGTAAGATAAGAACTAATTAATTATATTTGTCATTTATGAGTCACTGATGTACTTAGTAATAGCAGCTTTAGGAAAGTTTTAAAAGCAGAAGACAGCAGTGAATTGAGGAGTTAATTAGAATAGATTAAGTGGAAACTTTAAATGTAACTTATATATGAAAGGAAGGAAAGAGAGAGAAAGTGACAGATTGGCCACATATCAATGTAGTTTTCCTTTATTAACTGAGAGAATTGTGTATATTTACAATCTGAAAGAAAAAAAAAAGCAAGTTGAGAAGGAAAGCCTAAAATAAAGCAGGGAGAGGGGGATCTTGATGGAATAAGGTCTAAGAAGATAAGTGAGGAGGTAAGGTCCAAGGCCCAGGAAAAGGTATTAGTTTAGAATACTGTGCTGTTATTATCTATAAATGTATTTGTCTCTCCCACCTAAATTGAGAACTTTCCAAGTGAATGGACAATCTTTTTCATCCCTAGTATACAAGGCCTAATGAATATTTGTTAAATGAATGAAGACCAATTCTTTTAATACTTCCTCTCTCCCCCACTTTGTTGGTTTCCCCCCAATTTTCCACCCTCACCTCTTTAGTCACAATATTCAGTCACTTGATGAGATATCATCTATGTCCAAAAGTTCCTCTTTCTGAGACAAGGAAGGCTAAGTTGTAACTAGATTTTTTATACTCAGAAAAATACTAAATAATTATACTGTCCCTGGCTTCCTGCTTGGCTTCTCTTTGAGCTGTGGTAAGTAGAACTGGATTGGCTTTGAGGGTTGTATTCCAATATGCTGCAGATACTTAACATATACCATTTTACTTCTTAGTATTCCTGCCAGGCCCCTTTCCAAATCCTCCAACCTCAGGTACTTTCCATTTTCATCCCTCATTCCTTCGGTGGAAAGTAACCTTTGTTGCCTGCTTTCTTGTTCTGGGAAGGGCTTCAGAGAAGCTTATTGATGGAGATTTTAAAATGTATCAGAGTAACTTGCCTGTTGCAACATACTTTGTTTTGACTTTGTTGACTTGTCATTTGCTGAAAGATATAAGTAGCTTCACAGTATAAAAGGGAGTATTATACATAGGTAAAAGCAGGATAATTATTTTTGTCCTAAGAGAAAAATCTGATCTAAAGATATATTTGATTTTTTCATGTATGTAATTAGGAATGACCATTTGAGATAGAAGCGGAGATGCCCAAGAGCCCAATTTCCAAAGTAGTAATTTACTATATTTATTTCAATGTAAGGCTCTATGGTTAATTTTAGTAAATGCCTTGGAACCAAACCAATGTGCTTTAGAAAGATTTGGATGTTTAGTTTTTAACCCTTCCATATTTTCTTTTAAAAAAATTCTAATAGCTGCCTGTGAATGAAATACATTATAAATACAAGAAAAAAAGCTATTTCCTTTTCAGTGCCTTGCTACAACAACTGGAAGGTGTATTGGAAGGCCAGCTGTTATAAAGAACACATTAATCTTCTTCTAGGGCAAGACTGGTCTTCTTTCTTCTCCATAGTGCCTAACACAGTGCAGGGGAAACAGTAGAAACTCAGCCTGTGCTTGTTGACTTGAAATCTTACAGATACAGCATCTTGATCTCTACCTACTCCTTCAGACTATCCCTGTCAATGCTATATTTAGACAATGGGTTCTCATCTAAATCTGGAGACAAGGTTATATCTGTGGAACAGATGTTCGTTGTAGTTCATATGCATACTGTACAAAAATTCAGAAAAGTGATGAGGTAATTTGTATAATCTTCAGAAATCCCCACAAAAAGGTCCACCAGATGCAGTTGTAAATGGGATCAACTCCTTAATTTCTCTTTCTTCTGTCTTGTTGTTGGTGTATAGGAATGCCACTGATTTCTGTGCATTGATTTTATATCCGGCCACTTCACTGAATTCCTGTATGAGTTCTAGCAGTTTTGGAGTGGAGTCTTTTGGGTTTTCCACATAAAGTATCATAGCATCTGCAAAGAGTGAGAGTTTGACTTCTTCTTTGCCAATTTGGATGCCTTTGATTTCTTTTTGTTGTCTGATTGCTGTGGCTGGGACTTCCAATACTATGTTGAATAGCAGTGGTGAGAGTGGACATCCCTGCCACGTTCCTGATCTTAAGGGGAAGCTCTCAGTTTTTCCCCATTGAGAAAGATATTCGCTGTGGGTTTTCCCTGGATGGCTTTTATGATATTGAGGTATGTACCCTCTATCCCTATACTCTGAAGAGTTTTGATCAAGAAAGGATGCTGTACTTTGTCAAATGCTTTTTCTGCATCTATTGAGAGGATCATATAGGAGGCTGGTAAATCATCCTTCTAACTCATCTGCTCTCTTTCATTGGTACCACCAATGGTCTGGTTTCTAATTCTTTGAGCCATTTTTTATTCCTCTTTTTTTAAAAAAATCTATAAACTTTAAAAGACATTCTGTTACTATCTACTATTGCCACTTTACTGGTTACTTTTTGTATTTGTTCTTATAAGCAGAATAAAGATAAAAAATCCACTTAAATATTGCCCATACCTACCAGGCAGTCTCCCCTTACCATCCCTATCCTTTTTAGAGGTCTCTTTCTTAATCCTCCAAAAGCACTATACTTCTGTCTGTCACAGCACTGATCACCCTATATTGTAATCTTCTGTTATTTTTATCTGTTTCGCCCATATTAAATAGATCACAGACAGGAAGTATCTTCCATACCTGGTATAAAGTCAAGTGTATAGTATAAATCCAATATATATTTGTTAGATATGTGAATGTATGATGCTCCAGGATGGCCAAATTTGCTAGCCCACTGTACAAGCTTTCATTAATCAGACCTTATTTTAATTATCCAATTTATGTATTTATGAGCACCTATTATATGTCAAGTACTGTTAGGCACAGTGGATATAATGGTAAATTAAAATACAGATGATCCCTACTCTTATAGAACTGATAATCCAGTGGAGGAGGCAGACACATAATCATACAAATACATGTAAAATTACAACTGTGATAAATGTCATTAATGAGAGGTACCTAGTGCTATAAGAGCTAATAATAGAGCAGGATGGGAGGTTGTCCTAATCTAGGAGAAAGTGATATATGAACTGAGCTCTGAAAGATCACTTGGCACTACCTAGGTAAAAGGCAAAAGAAAATGTTGCGGAAAGTAGAAACAGTACCCCATGAAGCTTGATCAGAGGCACCAACAGGAAGAGATGAGGTTGGAGATGTAGTCAGGTGCTAAATTATTTAGGATCTTATAGGCCGTTTTAAGGAGCTTTTGTTTTTATCCTGAAAGCAACAAGAAACTTATCCATTCTCTACTTACATTCTAACCACCATTCCTTTCCACTAATTCAAATCTTATTAGTCATTCAGGTGTAGTTCAAATCTTATGTCCTCCAAAATTACTCCTTGATTACTTATGTCTAGATGGAGTAACTTTTCAATTTTTATGACACTGATTTGTACTCTTCATATACTCATTCTAATGGCTCAAATATTATCCTACCTTGTATCTTTATAATGGTCCCACACATGGCTTTTGGCATAAGAGACTGTAATAATTGTCTTCTGAATCCCTCCTAAATATTCATAGCCCAGTACTTTATTTATACTGCATTCCCAACATATATTAAGCCATGAAACCAGATACAAACCCATATTTGGAATAGATGAAGGGAAATACTTTGATATTAATGCTCTTCCTGATGATACAAAAGCAATCATTTGGAAAAATGAAAAAAAATCACATTGACCAGTTTTATTGGTTGCATCATGACAATTATTTCACTAAGTTGGCTTGTATTTTTTTTAAAGCTCACTTGTCTTTTCGTTACATTTATTGATCAGTACTTTACTGATTCAACAAGAATATATTAAATGCATATTATGGAGCAGCCAATGTGAAGGTAGGAATTGAGGATTAAAATATAAATATAACATGGTCTTGACCATCATGAAGCTCAGAAAGATGATATCCATAACACATGTTAATTTCCAAAAAGACCAGAATGTATTGACATTCATAATCCTTAAGCAGCTTGCAAATGATGCATTTCATTTTCATAGAAAATGCAACCTCACCATAAGTTTAGGAATACAAAGTCTGGATATTGTAGGATGCATTCAGGATTAATTAATGCAACAAAAAATAATTTTCTCTGTAATTTTCCAGTTATTGATATTGAACATCTAGGTATTGTATAGGTAATGTGAAAAGCAGAGTTTTGTAAGAAGAACAACTCAGCCACATTTTTCAGTAAGGCCAGGGAGATTTGCTTCCCATTGTGAGGCAATCCAGAGCCAGGCCTCTCTGCAGTCTGTGATTTCCTTTGTGATGCCACTGACAAATGATTGAGAAGTCCACACCTAGAACAATCAGCCACTTATCATTAGTTTTTTTTAAAGAAGTGTTTTGGCCAAGTATATAGAATTCTAATTATTCACCCTAAGTCCTGAAGTTGACTAAAACCTGGCTAAAACCCTTGTCTTCTTGGAAGGGACACAGCAAGCTTATTCTACTAATCGGATGTATTTTTAAGTATCATAAAGGTAAGTAAGTAGCAGAATTTAGGAGCTTGAAAAGATTTCTGCTTTCTGAACTAAAATTTGAAAAAAAATGCTCCTAAAATTAAACAATTTTATACAATTGCTTAATTTATTAACATTTAATTAATTGCTTAATTCACTGGAGCATGTCACATCAAGGGCTGTTGCTCTAAGATCTCATAAAGAAGCAGTCAACAAAACTTGCAAAAATGAAAACAAAATTTAGAAATAACCTAATATCCATTGATAATCTTTTTTTGACATTTTCAGTTATTTCATCCAAAGCAATACAATCTCTAGGAATTGTCATTAAATTATAAGAATTTTTCAGAAAGGGTATACCACTCTGCTATGATATACTCATTTCAAAATATTAATGATTATGAGCCAGAGTGTCTATAACCATACTTCTCAACTTTGAATACTAGTTAGAAATTCAGCAAGACAAGGGTAACAAGAAAACTTAACTTTCCTGGTCTGTTTTTTTTTTAATATTTTATTTATTTATTTGAGAGAGAAAGAATGAGACAGAGAGAGCATGAGAGGGGGGAGGGTCAGAGGGAGAAGCAGACTTCCCACCAAGCGGGGAGTCCGATGCGGGACTCGATCCCAGGACTTGATCCCAGGACTCCAGGATCATGACCTGAGCCAAAGGCAGTTGCCTAACCAACTGAGCCACCCAGGCACCCCACCCACCCCGGTCTGTTTTCAGCGCATGTATGAAGATGTTAAAAAAGGCAGAGGTGGGTGGGTTATAAGAATGTATTATGGTAGCTATTCCATGAATTAATTTATTTTGGGTTTCTTTTTGTTCATATCTTTTATGTCTCCATCACAACTATAGTTTTATATGATGAAAATAAGATTAAATAAAACCACTGAGAATATCTACATTGTCTTTGTTGATGGAGGACAGACGGTGACCTGAGTCATGAGCTGCTTTGGCTTTGATTAAAATTAAAATCTTGTACGGATTCCAGTTCTGAACATATGTCTCAAACTCTATGTGCCCACATTATGGTGCATTCAAGATATTTTATGCTAACAGATTACAATAGTAACAATATGCCTGTGTTTCCTGCAAAAGAATAAGTCAGTAAATTGTTCTACTTAGTTGTAAAAAGACCAGCTCAAAATGCAAATATATCCCAATAGCTCTAAATCCCACTGTAATTCTTCCTAATTTAAGACATTTATGAACTCATAACAGAGGCTCAAGCTGTTCATATTTCTAGCTTATTTTATTTATCTTTCTCTTATTACCCGTTCCACTCAAAGCTTTGCAAATCTTGAAAATCCTGCACATGTTAAAAGAGAGACTTCATCCATTAAAGTATACTACAACACAGTAGGAAGAATAGAAGCATTGTGTGGTTCACAGAGAACTGCATGACTTATGTGAGTTTATTTTTCTTTCCCTGGTTTGTGCTAACAGCCAAGTTTACCTAGTCATGTAATGATTAGAAGGTTCTAAATTCTTCGGTTGGACTCGGTATTTCAAAGTACCTGTTCAACTAGGTAAGGAAAATGCCCTCTTTTTTTTTTTAATAGGGGATTTGGTGAAATGGTTGGAGGTTAATGTAACATCTAGCTTTCTAAATGCCCTTCTAAGAACAAGTACAAATGCACAGTTTATTAAAGAGAGTGCCATTTTCCTGGAGCTTACTCACCAAATAAGTGACATTTTGAAATACTACTTTTTTCTAAAGAATAAAAGACCCACCCAACCATTATATAAAATGAAAGAAAAAAAAAAAAAACCTCTTGTGTTAACAGTCTCTCGTCTCAGGGAAGCTGTTTTATGAGATTTGCTGGCACAATTTGGTTGCAGATGCTTGTGATTTATAGAGAAGCTCATGGAAATAGAATCTGAATAAAGAACCAAAACAAAAACAAAGGCATTAGATAACTCACATAGAGTACATGTCACATTCATCATGTTTTTGTAATGTTGGCTTAATGTTAATGTCTTGAGGAATATTTGGGACTCGTGCTCTGTGACCTTCAGATGTCTAGGGAGTGGTAGAGGATCAAACTCCCAGAAGGATCTTATGTGATAAGGTTTGGGCTACTCTTCAGCCTGCATGATTTGAGACTCTCCCCATGCCCTTGCCTTAACCAATTTCTGTGTACCTCCAAAAGGCTATAAAGTTTTGCGATCCTACTGCTGTCTTTGTTCCTTCCTTTGTTAATGGAATAATTTGCTGACTAATATTTCTTTAGGAAACAAAAATATATTGCTGCTTAATTTGGTATTTGCATGCAGTTTTAGATGGTACACTTCTTACAGATAGGTACATAGTCATATGCTTGTCACTCCCAATGTGACTCACACAGTGATAGTTATACAATCAATGTTCAGCAAAGATTTATTAATTGATTGATCCTTGTGTCTAGTCTTAGACATAAGGTTCAGAAGATAAGAGAGCTGGGAATTTTTAATCCTGCCTCATGGTTCCTTCAACCACAGAGATATGAGCCACCTAGTGATGAAGCACCAGAAAAAAAATCAGACTGTAAACTCAGAAAAAAAGATCACACTGTAAGCTCATCCTTATCTATCAGAGCAAGAGATTGTTGAGGTGATTTTCCCAGTTGATGTTAACCATGTTCTCATTTCTCATGGTCAGCCTTACAGATCAACTAGACTAATGTTTTGACATGTCCTCACCTCTTCTCAGCCCCTAGGTTACCTCATCTCACCACCATGGAATAGAGGGTTAATATTTGTTGTTTGTGTTGTAGATAATTTCTAATATGTAATTTGTTATCCCTGTAAAATTATGCTTTCTTCTTCCCTGAATTTTTCTACTATCACTTTCTGTTTTTTTTTCTTTTATTTTCAGGGACAGGAGAGAGGGGAAAAAAAATCCTGAGAAAGGGAGCAGATATGGTGGTTATTAGGGATGACAAGATCTCCTATCTTATAATTCTATATTTTACATATTTATATTCAAATGGTTCAACAGTTATACAGGCCAGGATCAGTTTCTAGCTCTGATGATGTATTACCTGAATAGGGTTTCTTTCCTCATAGCTTGAGAAGTTAAAGCAAGGCTCTCAGTATACATTCAACCTGTACTGCTGGAAAAGAAAAGATTCTTTTGGCTTACAGCATGAAACCAACACATATTAATATATTTTACTATAACTTCTCAAAATATTTTTTCTATTAAATAGAAACATAGGTGACATGTTACCCTAACTGATAAAAATTCCATGAATAAACTTACCTATTTCCCATGCAAGCAGATTTTTGTGTGTGTGTTTTGAAAACATTCTACACCAGTAGTGTCTATACTTTGTTCTCATGCATAGTGATATACAGATATATTTGTTTTGAATAAATGATGTGAGGTTCACATAAGTGTCATTACAATGTGTTGTATTGAGGTTAGTATTTGTAGATGTGTGTACTTAGATTTTTGGAATTTCACAGCAGTGAAAATTGTTTTGGTTAAGAATAATAAAAAGTAAGATAATTAATAAAATCCACCTGTATTTTTATATACATATGTCTGTACAGAACTTGCACTGAACATGTAAACATTCAAACATTCTTACTTTTTTTACCCTTTGGTTTCACATTGATTTGATTTAGTAACATAAGATTAATGGTGATATAAATTTGGATTGCTCTTGAGAAAGAAAGACCACTAAGATTAAAAATCCTGCATTAATATCCTGTAATTGTATGAGAACTTAAGGGGGTTTCCAAGTATAAAATATGATAGGGCCTCTTTATCACATAGACTAGCATTTACTTGGAACTTGGTCTGAAAGTTAGGAGTGATGTAGGCTAAGTTTTAGATATACCTCTACCACTTACTTGCTATATGAGCTTGGACAATTTATTTTTTTTCTCTAGGCCTTAATGCTACTGTCTGTAAAATACAATGTTACAACAGATTATTCTAAATCACAAACTGATACCTAAATTTGTATTATGACTAGTACTTGGTTTATTTCCCAAATCTCTCTCTCTTTTGAAATGCTTAGGTATGTTCATAAGCATATAGTTTAAAATGTCAAGCAAGACATTAATTACCTTTGGTAACTTTTTCATAACTAATTTTTGACTGCCTCTTCTAAATCAGTAAATTAATTTCTGTGTATAATTAAATTGTTGAAAGCATATATAAAATTCAGGATGAATTACCATTGGCCCTGCAAATACTATAGATTAGATATTCTTTAAAAATTCTATACATTTAGGGGTGCCTGGGTGACTTAGTTGGTTAAGAGTCCAACTCTTGAATTCTGCTCAGGTCATGATCTCAGGGTCGTGAGATTGAGCTCCGTGTCGGGCTCCATGCTCAGCAGTGAGTCTGCTTGAGATTCTCCCTCTCTCCCTCTGCTTCACCCCCTCCCACACTCACATGCTCTCTCTCTCTCAAGTAAATAAATAAATAAATAAATAAATAAATAAATAAATAAATAAATATTAAAAAAGAAAAAATAAAAATTCTATATATTTAATAATTATTTTTTGAGACTCTGCTATGTTTTAGGCATTGCTTCAGGAGCAAGTGATATAAAAATGATGAATAAGGTCCCTGCTCTTATAGAGATTCTCTTCTTTGGGTAAGAGACATAAAATGGATAAAAAGCAAACACAAAATATCAGCTAGTGGTAAGTGCCATTCAGAGAAAATATATGTGATGTGGTAGAAAGTGATAGGGTGGGATGCATCATATAGTAAGGAAAGGCCAAGATCCGAATGCCACAAAAGAGCCAGCCACAAGAAGATGAGTGGGGAAAATATTGCATGCTGATGGTATGCAAAGGCCCAAAGCAAAAATAAGTTCACCATGTTTGAGGAATTGAAAAGAGATTAGACACTCGAGTATTTAGAATTTAAACAGAGAAGGAGAAATTAGCAAAGAGGAAGATTGGTCAGTGAGGTATGAGGGAAACCAAAAGAGAGCATTTCAAGTGTGAGGGGAGTAGTAAACTATGTCAAATATAGCTGAGAAGATAATTAGGGTAAGAACTGAGAAATGGCTATTGGATGTGGCAGTATGGAGATCACTGAATGGTGGTAAAGGAAGTCCAATGTTGACTGAGGAAAGAATGTGGAGTTATGAAATGAAGTCAGCTATTCCACACAATTCTTTCAAGAAGTTTTGCTGTAAAGCAGTGGAGATAGGAAGCTGTAGCTAAAGGGGCATATTAAGTCAAGGGAAGGTTTTTGTTTTATTTGTGTGAAGATTAGAGATACTAGAGTTTGATGTTTGTTGATGGAAATAAATCAATAGAAAAATTTTTGGCAGAGGAGAGAAAGGGTATAATTGTAAAAGCAAAGTTCATGAAGAGGTGAAAGTGTGCTATTGATCGCACAAAGGAGATGTTGGCCTTTAAAGTAGGAGAAGCTTTTTATCCAAAGCCATAGGAATAAAGAAAGATTCAGAGCATTCACCTTTGGGAATTACTGTTTGATTAGTCGCATTTTCTCAATGAAGTATGACAAGGTCATCAACCTAGGATTCAGGGTTGCAGATGAACAGACGTACCAGGTTTGAGGAGAAAAGAGAAAGAATAAAATAGTAATTGTGGAACATGGAACAGAGAGCCTACTAAGGAAAACAGAAGACTAATGTACTCTGATTTTGGGCAAGTCACTGGGGCTCTCTTTGCTTTAGTTCATTTTTCTCTAAAATATAAATATCAGAGGCTATTATTTAAAGTTGAAAAATGGAACTTAAATGTGTAATGAGTCAAAGCTCAATATTTTTATAATTTTTTAAACATCAGAGAAATATTTTAGAAATTAATATCTATTATGGTAGAGAAAAATATATTTGAAGTTCAGTAATTTCTTATAATTCAGTGCAATTTATTTTTTCTTCTGTTAAATTCAAGTAAAATTAATCAATGTAATGCTTTTTATCCAAAATAGAATATATACTGTGATTCTATTTTTGTAAAATTATTTTTCTTTCTCCATCTTTCTATCTATATCTGTACATAGATAGCTGGAATGATGTTTAATAAATGTTGATAAAAATGTTTCTGAGTGGTAAGATTTTGTGTAGTAATGTTTGTTGTTTAATTTCTTCTTTGTGCTTTTCCATATTTTATCAGTTTTTGTCATATGGTTCCCATAAAATAGTGAATTTTTTCTTGTTTCAAACATTGTTTTAATGTGGATAACATGGTTTCTTGCTGCAGTAGACAGAATAGCAACCCCCCAAAAGATGTCCAAATCCTAATCCCTAGAGCATGTGAATGTGTTTGGTTACATAGTAATGGGGGAGTTAAGGTTGCAGATGGAATTAAGGTTGCTAATCAGCTGACCTTGAGATGGGGAGATTATATTGGACTATCCAAGTAGGTCCATTATAATCACAAGGGTCCTTATACAAGGAATAAAAAGCAGAAGAAAACCAAAAAGATAGCAGCATGAGAGAGATACAGCCCAATATTGCTGGCTTTGAAGATGGAACAATGGAACTATGAGCCAAGGCATGCAGTGGCTTCCAGAAACTGGGAAAGGCAAGGAAATAGATTGTCCCCTTGAACCTCCAGAAGGAATGCAACCCTACATCTTGATTTTGACCCATCAAAACCTGTGTTGGAATTCTGTTCTACAGAACTATAAGATAATAAACTTGCTTTGCTTTAAGCCACTAAGTTTGTGGTAATTTGTAACAGCAGCCATAGAAAACTAATATACTTGCTTTCACCCATTCTTTTCTAATTTATTCTTTATACAGCAACCAGAGTGAACTTTATAGACCTGCATTATCTAGTACAGTAGCCACAGCCACCTGTGGCAAATGAGCACTTGAAATGTGGCTAGTCTGAAATGAGGTGTACTGAATGGGAAAAATTGCACTGGATTTTGAAGAGGTAGTATAAAAATGTAAACTATCTCATTAATGATTTCCTACATTGACTTCTTATTGACATGGTAATATTTTAGAAATATTGGTCTCAACAAAATACAATATTAAAATTAACTTCATGTGTTTTATTTTACTTTTTTAACGTGGCTACTAGAAAATTTTAAATTACTTAACCTGAGTCACATTATATTTCAGTTAGCACTTACAAAAAAGTTAATAGAATACTCTAATTTCCCCTGTTAAAACCCTTCACTAGTTTCCCACTGTATTTAGAATATATGTCAAATCCTCTAACTTGAACTTATAAAGTCCTGCATCATTTGGCATCTAGTACCAGTCTAGGTTTATCTTTTGCCTCTTCCATTCCATTCTAATGGACCAAGCCTCTTTCTGCCTCAGGGCCTTTGCACATGTTATTTGCTGGGTCTGGAAAACTTTTCATCTTGCTCTTCATCTGACTGAAAACTTCTCTTCTTTCCATTTCAGCTCAGGTCCACTCAGAGAGACCTTCTCTGGCCTTCCAGCATAAACTAGGTCCACTGTGTTCACCATTCTTATCACCCTGAAAATTTTCATAATGGCTCTTTTTACAAGTTGTAAGGATAAATTTATTTGCTTATTTTTAAAATTATCTTTGAAAATGATAAACTCGATATACATTTTTTAAACACTATATTTAAGGCCGAGCAAGGTATAGATGCTCAGTAAATATTTATTAAATGAAGGTAGAATGATCAAATGAGGTAATGTCTATGCAAGTACTTTGTCAACTGTAATGTACTATATACATGTAATAGCCTTACAGTAGTAATTGTAATAGGAAGAGATGGAGAAAGATGGGAACGAAGAGGAAGAAGAGAAGAAATTGAGTATTCTTAAAGTCTTTGCCTTGCATCAAGTTTTGAATAGATTTTCTTGCTATCTTGGGTTGTATCTTCAAACCACTGGAAATAAATAGCACAGTAGGCAGCTATAGTACACTGCCTTTTAAAAACACTTGTATTTTCAAAGACCTATTCTTTCCTTAAAGGAAGTTTTTATACAAGTTCTTAAATTTCTTCTTTCTTCTTCTTTAATTTCTTCTCTTACTAAAGAATTTCTTCTTACACGAAGTTCACAAAATTGTTTGCCAGTGACTCAGATCCTACATGCCTTCTCTAAGGCATATATTTCTATTTCCACAGTGGAGGACACCATGGACTAGAGCAGGAGTGGTGGAGAAAATAAAATACAACATTGGGGATATTTTAGTAATAGTTTTCATACAGTAGAAAATCAGAACACAAATGGATCAATAAAAAAAAAAAAACATTTCTACCATCCAGTGGTTTCTTTTGGTTTCCCACATGTCTGGTTTCACCTGCTCCTCTTATCCCATAACCCAGCGGTCATTTCAACAACTAAATATATCACGTGTGATACCACCCACAGGTGCTTTTTGATTTAATTCAGTTGGAATGGCTGATCTGGTAGCCTTGGGTAAATACACTGAGGGTGTGGGAAAGACTTTACAAGCCATTGTGATGTGCAGTAGGGCATGAGTCACTATTTTCTTGCCTAAAATAGGAAATTGAATGCTGGAGAAGATAAAGTTTTTGGGAGATTCAGGAAGCCCCAAATATATCTAAAGGCATTCTGCAACTACTGTTTTAGGGCCTTGTGCAATTCATTGTATTTAGGAGAGTAGGTGCAGTGGTAACAAATATAATTTGCACAGATTCACTATTAGTACTCTAGGTGAAGCTGTTCAGAGACATATGTCTGCTTGAGACTGTTAGTTTTAGTTAGTAACACCAAAATGAAATGATACGTCCCTTAGTGTAATGTATCTGCAGTATTGCTATGAACAAGTACCATTGCACTGCGCTTCCTTTATATTTTTTCTTATAAGAAATTTCTTTTTTTTTCACTGACAAATCGGAGTTTAAGCTTAGCCTTTCTTAAGTGACCTTAAAGTAAAATTTCCTACCTTTGTACCTTTTCAACAGTTTCTGACTTAAAGTTAACCTTCTCATTAGCATTTTAATAGCCCCAAAAGTCTACCCTGTACTTAGTAACACATTATCATCTGCATTTAAATGGGAATGTTGTAAAAGAGCAACATAAAAAATTACTTGTGTTAGAAAAGTTGTTTTTCTGGGTTTTGTTTTTGTGTTTTCCTATGGCATAACCTCTCTATATTTTAGACAATGATTAAGGATGCTCTTTTTGAAGTCTGAATTAATTCTGAAGAAAGAGTTATCAGAACCAATCTCCTACCATTAATAAGAACATCCTCATTTGATACTTGAAAAATAATACTGAGGAATTGATGCTTTCAAAATCAAGATTGATTTGCTCATTTCAAATTCAAAAACCAAAGGCAAACTAAAACCTTTCATCTTGTATTTATTAGATATAACTTGATAGATGGAGAGATAGGGATAATCAGACTTAAGGCAGTTTTGAAGAATGGGAATGTATAATTATTATAAGATACAACTTAATAAGGCATAACCAGAAAAGTTCTATTACATGATACCTGGCATTGTTTGCCTTAGAAATCTCTCTCTTTTGCCACCACCTTCCTCTTTACCCATACACACATATCAATTATAGCTCTATTACAACACCCCATGTTTTCATCTCTGCCTCTGTACTTTTTTCAATCATGGTGTGTCAAATAAGACTGCCTGACTTCAAACTCTTTTCACCACTTACTAGCCTTGTGACCTTGGCATGTCACTCAATCTTTCTGTACCTCTGTATCTTTATCTGTAAAGTGAGGATAATGATGATACTACACAGAATTGTGAAGATGGAAAGTAATGCATGGAAAGTATTTTGACAGTGCTCACAATAAATGTAAGCTATTATTTTTATTGCTTTATACTGTTAATACTACCTACTACTATTTTTCTACCACCAGCCCTCTAAATAGCCTACATTTATTAAACCAGCTCCTTAAAGCATCCTCCTTTTCATAGCCCTCCTGTATTAAAAAGAATAGATAGGGGCTCTTCTCTCGCCCCACCTTTGCCTCAGTCTCATTTGCTTCTCATTGTCAAGAGAAAGAGACTGACAAGGTTAAAGAAGCATATCTTTGGTTCATGTAATTCCAAGCCAAAAAGTAACATATTAAAAACAATGCAGAGCATCAAAACTGGTTCTTTAACTCCATTTCTTTCACTGTCCTAACACCTAGGCCACAGTATTTCTTCATAGTTTGTCCCCTCCCTATCCTATGTCTTGCCAACCTAGCTCAGTTTTGTAAATTACAACACTGTCTTTCTCCTTTCTTCAGAAGTTAGTTCATTTCATTCAGGATTAACAAAAAGTGTTTGTGTTAGGAAATTGAGAGGGAGTGGGGAAGGTTTTATAAAACACAAAATTTTGAGGCACTGCCTCTCCTACCAAACAGGAAATTAGATTTGTATGAAATTTCTTTTTTTAAAGATTATTTATTTATTTATTTGTCAGAGAGGGAGAGAGGTGAGCAAAAGCATGGGGAGTGGCAGGCAAAAGGAGGAGCAGGCTCTCTGCTGGGTAAGGAGCCCCATGTGGGACTCGATCCCAGGACCCTGGGATCATGAGCTGAGCTGAAGGCAGACGCTTAACTGACTGAGCCACCCAGGCATCCCATTTGTATGAAATTTCTATGAAATTATTAGAAAACCCTGCAAGAAGTGATAGTCATTTGGTCAGCATTCATCACATGTACTGCAATTATTTGTTTTTACATTTTTCTCTATCACCATATGGATTCCATCAAGGCAAGGTCAATGCCTTAGTAATGCTATCTATCTGCTTTAGTTTTTGTCTTGTAAGGGATATTCAGAAGATGTTTATTGAATGAGCAGATGAAAAAATGAAAGGATGAGACCTGGATCTTAACCTCAAGAAGTTTATAGTCTAGTAGAAAGGACCACCTGCATACATAAATAGCAGTAATCCTTACCCCTGTCTAACTTTTTAGTCCCTTCCTCATCTACCGTCCCACTTGTTCAGTCCACAGGTCACCAAGAATATGTCCTGTACTCTTATGCCTCTCTTCCACAATTTCTTCTGCCTAGAATAACCTTCCCCTCATTTTCTGCTAAGTAAACTGCTATTCATTTATCAAGGTATAACTCTAATAGTATCTTCTCAGTTAAGTCTTTTCTGAGTCTCCTCCCCAAGCGGAATGAATACCTCTCTCCTCTGCCCACGTGTAGCCCTTTTCATATACCCCTCTTAGCACTTAGTCCATTGAACCATAGTTACTTATCTATCATCTCTAAAGGTTTAATTTGAACTCCAAAAGGATTGGAACTTCATCTTACTAACTTGTGTAACTCTAGGGGCAAGGACAGTGTCTGGCATATAGTTAGGGTTCAACACATGGTTGAATGAAAAAAATGAATGAATCAATGACTCAACAAATAATTACTACAAATACCCTTAAAAAGGTAAAATAAGAACTTTGGTTAATAATAATCTATCAGGGGGCACCTGGGTGGCTCAGTAGGTTAAGCTTCTGACTTTGGCTCAGGTCATCATCTCAGGGTCTTGGGATCAAGCCCTGTGTCTGGTTCTGTGCTCAGGGGGAGTCTACTTCTCCCACTCCCTTGCCCCCCACCTCCACTCATGCACACGAGCACTGTCTCACCTCTCTCTCTCTCTCAAACAAATGAATGAAATCTTTAAAAATAATAATAATCTATCAGTATTGGCTCATCAGTTGTAACAAATGTACCATATTAATACCAGATGTTAATAATAAACTATGTATGAAGGGAGAACTGAGGGATTTATATACAAACTATACCCTCCACTCAGTTTTCCTGCAAACCAAAAATTCTAAAAAATAAACCCTATTTATAAAAAAATCTAATGAAAAATAAATTCCCAAGGAGAAAACTAAAATATTTTACCTAAAACTTCCTACTATTATGTGTGTAGAACTGGAACTTATTTAACTTTACCTCATAAATCTGAATTCAGGTGTCACATGAGCAATATCATCCATGGTCTTTAGCATCATATAACACTGGTCTTTGCAAATAGCAATGTGACTTATGGAAGGAAGACTAAAAATGCCAAATTTCCCTTTAAAGAAATGAACACAGATGCAGCTAGATACTGTTCTTCCTTTAGATTTTATATAATAAACATTTGGGGACACAATTGTCCATATGCGGATAAGCTGATTAAGGTTTTTGCAAATGTAACAATAGTTATAATCATTATTCATATACAAACATTTGACTTGAGACTGTTCAATTATGCCATGAAGTAAGATATGATAATGTTTCAAGTATCCTACATGCAAAAAATTCATCATGTGCATTTCTAGATAGATCCAGTTCTATAGTGGAAATACTTTTATTGGCCAGTAGGAATTTAAAAATAATACAGAACTTGCCCTGGGCAGAGCAAGATGGCGGGGGAGTAGGAGACCTGGATTTCGTCTGGTCTCAGGAATTCAGCTGAATAGGGATCAAACCATTCTGAACACCTACGAACTCAATAGGAGTTCGAAGAGGAGAGTAGCAACAACTCTCTGAATAGAGAAGCGAACACTTACTGGAAGCAGGGACCCAACAAGCGGCAGATACGGGGAGACTCCCCTTCCTCCCCCAGGAGGAGCAGCGCGGGAGCGGACCGCAGGGATCTGCTGGGTTTGGAGACTCCACATGGGATCAGGTGCCAGAGATAGAAATGCTCGGTCACAGGCCGGGAGAGCATGGAGTGTGGATGGAGACCAGGGAGTCGGGAGTGACTGCTTTTCTCTGGGGGTGCACTGAGGAGTGGGGCCCTGAGTTCTCAGCTCCTCCGGGTGGAGATTGGGAGGCCACCATTTTCGCCCTGGTCCTCCAAAGCTATACCGAGAGCTTGCAGGGAACAAAAGCTCCTGAGAGCAAACCCGAGCAGCTTGCTTAGCCCGGACCGAGAAGGGCGGGTCAATTCAGCGTCTGACAAAGACATATGGAAACCACAGCAACAGGCCTCTCCCCCAGAAGATCAGCAGGAACAGCCAGCAAGCCAAGACCAAGTTTACCAATCAAGGAGAATGGGAGAACTCCAGCGCTAGGGGAATACTGCACATAGAATTCATGGCTTTTTTTACCATGAATCATTAGTTCATCAAAGTTAATTTTTTAACTGTTTTTTTTTAATTTTTCTTTTTCCCTTTTTCAACCAACATCTTATCAATCACTTTTTTAAAAAAATTTTTTTCATTTTTCATTTTTCATTTTTAGAGTCATATTTTATCCCTTCATAGTAGTTACCCTTATTTTTGGCATATATATATAAGTTGTTCTGTCTTTAAAATTTTGAGATACAGTTACTTCTAACAGATCAAAATATACCCTAAATCACTAGTGTATGGCTTTGTTCTAGTCTCCTGCCTGATCACATTCTCTCCCTTTTTTCTTTCTTTTTTTTTAAAAATCTTCTTCTTTCTTTTTTCAAAAACTTCTTATCATCAACTCCTTTTATAAAATATTTTATAATTTTCATCTTTACAGTCATCCTCCATCCCTTCATTGTATCAACCCTTATTTTGTACATATGTGTTTTTCTTCCTTTAAAATTTTAGGAGGCACTTTTTTCTAACAGACCAAAATACTCCCAAAATCTAGTGTTTGGCACTGATCTATGCACTAGCCTGATCATATTTGATCATATACTGCCTTTTTGGATTGTTCTGTTTTTGTTTTTTATCTTTTTCTTTCTTTTTTTTCTCTTTTTTCTTTCTTTCCCTTTCTTTTCCCCTGGTTTCAGATCTTTTCTGATTTCTATACAGTATATTTGCTGGGAATGTTGTTAACCTGTTAGCATTTTGTTCTCTCATTCATCTATTCTCCTCTGGACAAAATGACAAGAGGAAAAAAATCACCTCAGCAAAAAGAACAAGAGGTAGTACCGTCAGACAGGGACCTACTCAATACGGACATCAGTATGATGTCAGACCTAGAGTTCAGAATCATGATTTTAAAGATACTCGCTGGGCTTGAGAAAAGTGTGGAAGTTATTAGAGAAACCCTTTCTGGAGAAATAAAAGAACTAAAATCTAACCAAGTAGAAATCAAAAAGGCTATTAATGAGGTGCAATAAAAAATGGGGGCACTAACTGCTAGGATAAATGAGGCAGAAGAGAGAATCAGCAATATAGAAGAACAAATGATGGAAAATAAAGAAGCTGAGAAAAAGAGAGAGAAACAACTACAGGATCACGAGGGCAGAATTCGAGAGATAAGCGATACGATAAGATGAAACAACATTAGAATAATTGGGATCCCAGAAGAAGAAGAAAGAGAGAGAGGGGCAGAAGGTATATTGGAGCAAATTATAGCAGAGAACTTCCCTAATGTGGGGAAAGAAACAGGCATCAAAATCCAGGAGGCCCAGAGAACCCCTCTCAAAATCAATAATAATAGGTCAACACCCCAACATCTAATAGGAAAACTTACGAGTCTCAGAGACAAAGAGAAAATCCTGAAAGCAGCTCGGGAGAACAGATATGTAACCTATAATGGTAGAAACATTAGATTGGGAACAGACCTATCCATGAAGACCTGGCAGGCCAGGAAGGACTGGGAAGATATCTTCAGAGCACTAAACGAGAAAAATATGCAGCCAAGAATACTATATCCGGCTAGAGTGTCATTAAAAATAGAAGGAGAGATAAAAAGCTTCCAGGACAAGCAGAAACTAAAGGAATTTGCAAACACGAAACCAGCCCTCCAAGAAATATTGAAAGGGATCCTCTAAGCAAAGAGAGAGCCTAAAAGCAGCATAGATCAGAAAGGAACACAGACAATATACAGTAACAGTCACCTTACAGGCAATACAATGACACTAAATTCATACCTTTCAATAGTTACCCTGAATGTAAATGGGCTAAATGCCCCAATCAAAAGACACAGGCTATCAGATTGGTTTAAAAAACAAGACCCATCCATATGCTGTCTGCAAGAGACTCATCTTAGACCCAAAGACACCCCCAGATTGAAAGGGAGGGGGTAGAAAACCATTTACCATGCTAACAGACACCCAAAGAAAGCTGGGGTGGCAATCCTTATATCAGACAAATTAGATTTTGAACTAAAGACTGTAATAAGATATGAGGAAGGAAACTATATCATATTAAAGGGTCTATCCAACAAGAAGATCTAACAATTGTAAATATCTATGCCCCTAACATGGGAGCAGCCAATTATATAAGGCAATTAATAACAAAAGCGAAGAAACACATTGACAACAATACACTAATATTGGGGGAATTTAACACCCCCCTCACTGAAATGGACAGATCATCTAAGCAAAATATCAATAAGGAAATAAAGACTTAAATGACACACTGGACCAAATGGACTTCACAGACATATTCAGAGCATGCCATCCCAAAGCAATGGAATACACTTTCTTCTCTAGTGCCCATGGAACATTCTCCAGAATTTATCATCCTAGGTCTCAAATCAGGTCTCAACCGGTACCAAAAGATCGGGATCATTCCCTGTATATTTTCAGACCACAATGCTTTGAAACTAGAACTCAATCACAAGAGGAAAGTCGGAAAGAACTCAAATATATGGAAGCTAAAGAACATCCTACTAAGGAATGAATGGGTCAACCAGGAAATTGAAGAAGAATTAAAAAAATTCATGGAAACCAATGAAAATGAAAACACAACTGTTCAAAATCGTTGGGATACAGCAAAGGCAGTCCTGAGAGGAAAGTATATAGCAATACAAGCCTTTCCCAAGAAACAAGAAAGGTCTCAAATGCACAACCTAACCCTACACCTAAAGGAGCTGGAGAAAGAACAGCAAATAAAGCCTAAACCCAGCAGGAGAAGAGAAATAATAAAGATCAGAGCAGAAATCAATGAAATAGGAACCAAAAGAACAGTAGAACGGTTCAACGAAACTAGGAGCTGGTTCTTTGAAAGAATTAACAGGATTGATAAACCCCTGGCCAGACTTATCAAAAAGAAAAGAGAAATGACCCAAATCAACAAAATCATGAATGAAAGAGGAGAGATCACAACCAACAGCAAAGACATACAAACAATTATAAGAACATATTATGAGCAACTCTATGCCAGCAAATTAGATAACCTGGAAGAAATGGGTGCATTCCTAGAGATTTATCAACTACCAAAATTGAACCAGGAAGAAATAGAAAACCCGAACAGACCTATGACCACTAAGGAAATTGAAGCAATCATCAAAAATCTCCCAACAAACAAAAGACCAGGGCCAGATGACTTCCCAGGGGAATTCTATCAGACATTTAAAGAAGAATTAATACCTATTCTCCTGAAACTGTTCCAAAAAACAGAAATGGAAGGAAAACTTCCAAACTCATTCTATGAGGCCAGTGTTACCTTGATCCCAAAACCAGACAAAGACCCCATCAAAAAGGAGAATTACAGACCAATATCCTTGATGAACATGGATGCAAAAATTCTCACCAAAATACTAGCCAATAGGATCCAACAGTACATTAAAAGGATTATTCACCACGACCAAGTGGGATTTATCCCTGGGCTGCAAGTTTGGTTCAACATCTGCAAATCAATCAACGTGATACAATTCATTAACAAAAGAAAGAACAAGAATCATACGATCCTCTCAATAGATGCAGAGAAAGCATTTGACAAAGTACAACATCCTTTCTTGATCAAAACTCTTCAGAGTATAGGGATAGAGAGTACATACCTCAATATCATAAAAGCCATCTATGAAAAAATTACAGCGAATATCATTCTCAAGGGAAAAGCTGAGAGCTTTTCCCCTAAGGTCAAGAACGCGGCAGGGATGTCCACTATCACCAATGCTATTCAACATAGTATTAGAAGTCCTAGCCACAGCAATTAGACAACAAAAAGAAATCAAAGGCATCCAAATTGGCAATGAGGAAGTCAAACTCTCACTCTTTGCAGATGATATGATGCTTTACGTGGAAAACCCAAAAGACTCCACCCCAAAACTGCTGGAACTCATACAGGAATTCAGTAAAGTAGCAGGATATAAAATCAATGCACAGAAATTAGTGGCATTCCTATACACAAACAACAAGAGAGAAGAGAGACAAATAAAGGAGTCGATCCCATTTACAATTGCACCCAAAACCATAAGATACCTAGGAATAAATTTAACCAAAGTGGCAAAGGATCTGTACTCAGAAAACTATAAAATACTCGTGAAAGAAATTGAAGAAGACACAAAGAAATGGAAAAACGTTCCATGCTCATGGATTGGAAGAACAAACATTGTGAAGATGTCAATGCTACCTAGAGCAGTCTGCACATTCAATTCAATCCCCATCAAAATACCATCCATTTTTTTCAAAGAAATGGAACAAATAATCCTAAAATTTGTATGGAACCAGAAATGACCCCGAATAGCCAGAGGAATGTTGAAAAAGAAAAGTAAAGCTGGCGGCACCACGATTCTGGACTTCCAGCTCTATTACAAAGCTGTCATCATGAAAAGAGTATGGTACTGGCACAAAAACAGACACATAGTTTAATGGAACAGAATAGAGAGCCCAGAAATGGACCCTCAACTCTATGGTCAACTTATCTTTGACAAAGCAGGAAAGAATGTCGAATGGCAAAAAGACAGTCTCTTCAACAAATGATGTTGGGAAAATTGGACAGCCACTTGCAGAAGAATGAAACTGGACCATTTCCTTACACCACACACAAAAATAGACTCCAAATGGTTGAAAGACCTAATCGTGAGACAGGAGTCCATCAAAATCCTAAAGTACAACACAGGTAGCAACCTCTTCGACCTCAGCTGCAGCAACTTCTTCCTAGAAACATCGCCAAAGGCAAGGGAAGCAAGGGCAAAAATGAACTCTTGGGATTTCTTCAAGATAAAAAGCTTTTGCCCAGCAAAAGAAACAGTCCACAAAACCAAAAGACAACCGACAGAATGGGAGAAAAGATTTGCAAATGACATATCAGATAAAGTGCTAGTATCCAAAATCTATAAACAGCTTATCAAACTCAACACCCAAAGAACAAATAATCCAATCAAGAAATGGGCAGAAGACATGAACAGACATTTTTCCAAAGAAGACATCTAAATGGCCAACACACACATGAAGAAGTCCTCAACAACGCTCGGCATCAGGGAAATCCAAATCAAAACCTCAATGAGATACCACCTCACACCATTCAGAATGGCTAAAATTAACAAGTCAGGAAACAACAGATGTTGGCGGGCATGTGGAGAAAGGGGAACCCTCCTACACTGTTGGTGGGAATGCAAGCTGGTGCAACCCCTCTGGAAAACAGTATGGAGGTTCCTCAAACAGTTGAAAATAGAGCTACCATATGATCCAGCAATTGCACTACTGGGTATTTACCACAAATATACAAATGTAGGGATCTGAAGGGGTACATTCACCCCAATGTTTATAGCAGCAATGTCCACAATATCCAAACTGTGAAAAGAGGCAAGATGTCCATTGACAGATGAATGGATAAAGAAGAAGTGGTATATATACACAGTGGAATATTATGCAGCCATCAAAGGGAATGAGATCTTGCCATTTCCAATGACGTTGATGGAACTGGAGGGTGTTATGCTGAGTGAAATAAGTCAATCAGAGAAAGTCATGTATCATATGACCTCACTGATATGAGGAATTCTTAATCTCAGGAAACAAACGGAGTGTTGCTGGAGTGGTGGGGGGTGGGAGGGATGGGGTGGCTGGGTGATAGACATTGGGTAGGGTATGTGCTATGGTGAGCGCTGTGAATTGTGCAAGACTGTTGAATCACAGATCTGTACTTCTGAAACAAATAATGCAACAAATGTTAAGAAAAAAGATAAAAAGAAGATAGCAGGAGGGGAAGAATGAAGGGGTGTAAGTCGGACAGGGAGACGAACCATGAGAGACGATGGACTCTGAAAAACAAACAGGGTTCTAGAGGGGAGGAGGGTGGGGGTATGGGTTAGCCTGGTGATGGGTATTAAAGAGGGCACATTCTGCGTGGAGCTCTGGGTGTTATGCACAAACAATGCATCATGGAACACTACATCAAAAACTAATGATGTAATGTATGGTGATTTACATAACAATATAAAATTTAAAAAAGTAAAAATAATACAGAACTTGAACAGAGGGTTTTAGTCTTATGTTTTTAAAATCGGTTTATTGTATTTGTTTGATTATGCAACTTAAACAATATAGCAAATGCGCCCCCTGGGGGAAAAACACATGGCAAATTCCATTATAACAATTGGTAAGTGGACATCTACAATGTGTGATTGCTCAGGGATATTGTTTTGCTAAAATTCATCCTAAAACAAGTGATCCAGTAGCCGCATCTTTATAATCTATTTTATTATAAAAGAAAATTCCACCATGCTAGTACTCATTTTCATGGGGTTTGGCTTATATTATTAATCCACTTCATGGTGTTTGGCTTATATTATCAATCCACTATTATTTTAGAAATGACAATGATAACCTTTTGTTATTACTGGATTTTATTTAGATTTTTCTGGCTTTCTAAGTGTTTGGTGGACTTGTGATAGAAATATCAATCAGTATAAAAAGCATTTTACTGTCACCATATACAGTTACTTTGAGTATTTGCTTTCATTTTATATGTACCAAGGGTTCCACGTCTATTTACATAAGCCTTCTTAAAAGCCAGAATTCTACTGAAATGAGAGTGAGGGTGTTGTTCATTGTTTTCCAAAAATAGACTTCAATGCTACTGTATTTTGGGCAGATGATCACAAACACATCCTCATGAGAAAGTAACAGATGTAAAGAAAAAGTGTTATATTTATTTCAAACCCAGAGAGCAATGCAAGTATCACAGAAAATTTGTGCCAATGATTATGTATATTCTTTTGCTGACAGCTTGGTCTACAAAGCTGCTAGAGTGCAGCATCAGCAAGTCTAACCCAGAGGCAACTCTAAACTGATGGATAATATTTGATTCAGTAAATGAAATCAAGTAGGAGTTTTAAAATCAGTTACATCTCCTTTCATCAGACATTTCTTCTTGTCACTTTTTTATGGACTATACATTGGACTTAATAAGAAATGTTATCTGCAGGGCTTTTTTCCCCCCTAGGGAAAGAACTTTATTAACCTTGTTTCAAACTTTATTCCCAGGCTTCTTCAGCTTAATTAGCTCCAAAGAATGAATTGTGTATAAGCAAAAACTGAAAAGAGCTGCAGTGTCCAAGGGGCTTGGGCTTAAAAATACTAGAGATCTAGATTTTATCAGATCCATGAACAAAATTTTAAAAAGCAGTCATAATATAAAAGAGCAGCTCCCAGTAACTTCTTCAAGTTTTATCTTCTTCAAAAGTTGTTGACTCAATTCAGTTTGCTTCATTCTTGGAAGCTTCATCAAAATTCTCCACAAGATCTGGAACTTCATCATCATCATCCTCTCTGGTAGCAAGTGGTGCTTTTCTGTCCACAGATTGTTTGGAGAGCTTCAGCCTAGTCTTCTTAAACTAGTCAGACTGTCTGCACCAAGTTGGTTTAAGATCCTGGGTAGCATTTCTGTCAGGTGCTCTGTCTCAGCATGGCCTGAATGGTGAAAGTGTTCATGGCCAGTGACGCCTGAACTTTGGGGTTGTTGAAGTGGAGCACTGTTCCTTGGTTTGTGAACATATTCACTTCTTCAATACCACAGATATTGTTTACCCCTAACTTCTTTAAGGAGAACTAAAGTTTTTTATCTTCTGCTGTAGCTGTTCTATGAACCACCTTCTTCTTTTGGCGAGCAGTTCCTTTTCCACCAATGCGCACTTGTGCTTGCAGTTTGGCCAGTTTCTCCTGGTTCATGATAGTTTCTTTCATCTTGTTGGAGAGGAAATGGGACCGCTTGGGGTAATAGGGTTGGCGCTCAGGGCGTCTCCCGCGGACCAGCTGAGATTAGGTGCACATACGTGGGGATGCAAGATGGCAGCTAGTCTGCAGGGTTTTTTCTTTTTTTCTTTTTTTCCTTGTTGTAAAGTAAGACCATTTGTGAAAAGAAGGAATTTGTTACAAACACATATTTGTTACTGATAAATGATAGTATATGAGATCCAGTGTTTCAGAGTCTCCTTTACATTAAAAAAGAAGTAGGTTTGATTTGAGAAAAGTAAACCCAGGTGTTTTGTTTTATTTTAAGTATAACAGATAAAAGGAAAATTGAATCATTTTGAAGTCAGGTGGTTCATTGATTCCCAAACCTATCTTCACATTATACACCAACTACAAGCACTTTTTGAAAATATAGTCTTGGACTCCACTCGGATTTTAATTCAGGAGATCTGAAATGGGACCTAAGAACCTACATTATAAGCAAGCCTGCTGGGTACTTTTAATATAATTGGTCCATGTAGTATTTTAGAACTACTGATCTAGTCTAACTCCTTATCCATTGTAGAATCCCCTTTACAAAATCCTTAACATGTAGTCATTTAGTGACACAAGGCAGTCCATTCCATTGTTGGTTGATTCTAATTGGAGAAAGTTCTGTTAAACCCAAGCCCTAGAAACTTCTCCCCAATAGTGTGTTCCCAGCAACCTCATAATGAATGCTCCACAGTCAGACATGTAATTGGCCCATCAGGGACTCCTTGTCTTGCTTAGATAATTCTGTCTGAGGGACTAAGGAGTGTGTGTATCAACAAACTAAATTATAATGCAAGGTACATTTATATTGATAAAGCAAAAATATCCATAAATTTATGTCCCTTAGTTAACAACTAAGCTTTATTTTAATGTTCTCTCCGCAATGGCTTCCAATAACAACTTAAATCTTGGCTGAGTATCTAAGATTAAGATTTGTCACATTAATAACAACATCAACTCATTCCAGTATTTGGAAGTTTGAGAATTTTGACTGAAAAGCCCCACTAACCTACTCAGAGGTATCAGGGTTACAACTGGATTTAACTCCAGCCTCAGGCTGATCCTTGGAAAGAAAGAGCCCCATCTACTTCTCCTGAACTTCCTTAAGAAAAAAAGACAAGTTGGGTGCCTGGGTGGCTCAGTTGGTTAAGCAACTGCCTTCGGCTCAGGTCATGATCCTGGAGTCCTGGGGTCGAGTCCCGCATCGGGCTCCCTGCTCAGCAGGGAGTCTGCTTCTTCCCCTGACCCTCTTCCCTCTCATGCTCTCTCTCGTGCTCTCTCTCTCAAATAAATAAATAAAATCTTAAAAAAAAAAGACAAGTCTAGGAAACCTGTGCCAAGATAATCATACCACTGAGGATAAGAATGGTACATGATTGGGGTAGGAAGTGGAATGATAAAGAGGGTTTACATTGAAACTAAGCTGAGGTGGGGGTGGAGGGAACCAGGCATGGAAGCTAAATAGTGAACAAAGGGACTGAGTGTGTAACTGACAAGCCTTTTCTTTCCACTGTGTCTTCCTTCTCAGTATGCTTGTCTCTTACTTGCTTCAGTTCTCAGCTCTGTCATGCTTCATGATCCTATAGAACACCACCCAGGGGTGTCCTGTATGTCCTCTTCCAAGTAGCCAGCTGAGGTTGGAGGGACAGGTTGTTTATTCTGGGTCTCCATCCAGCTGAGCCACCAGGGTTGAGTCGGACTGAAAAGAAATCTAGGGCAGCTATGAGTCTGTCCCGATGATGAACCGCCATCCTCAGTTCCAAAGTGAAGTCAACCTAGAAAAGGAAGTTTAAATTTCACTTTGGAGAGGAGAGGTTGTCACAACCCGACCCCTAACTGAGAACAACAGTCTGACTAAACCATGAAGGGGTGTGGACCAAATAAAGGAGATTACCTGGTTAGAGCTCAAAACTTTCTTTTTACTGAATGCAACTAGGGAGTCAGATGTCACCTCCATGTAACCACCTGACTGACTTAAGGCAAAGATAGACAGGGGAAGAGGGAGAAAAAGGGACAGGTAATAAAGATCAGAGTAGAGAAGAGTCAGGAAAAGGGAAATTGAAGAGATAGGAAAAAGAAAGGAATATAATTAAGGATGCTGGGAGCATTTCCCCCAGGAACTGTAAGTAAGGCAGCCACTCTTTTTTTTTTTTTCCTGAAGCCAATTTCCATGGATAGGATTCAGCCAAATGACAGTAACCTTCTTTTTGGACTCAAGGTAACAACCCCTGCTATCTTCTTCCTTTTCCTTGCTGGTTTGTGTGCCCAGGCCCATTATTGGGGAAAGGGAAGCTGAGCATGTGCTGACCTTGCCTCCTCCAATCCCTAATTAGTCTCACAAGGTTTTTTTTAAGACTGCAGTGAAGTTTTGATTTTTTTTTCCTTTTTTGCCCCCGGCTTTATGGAGGTATAATTGATAAAAATTGTATATATTTAGGATGTACAACATAATTTTTTAAAGCTGTATTTTTTAAGTTGGAGACATAGAAAACAGAGTGAATTTCTGCTTACTCTGACACCACCAATAGCTCTCCAGATATAATTCAGCTTATTTCAATAAAAAATGCTAAAAACCCCCAGGGTGGCGAAAACAATAACATAAACCTAAGTACAAGCCCTATGCCAGGAGATTAAAGTAATTAAAGGGACCCCTCTCTGTGTTATTCTCTATAATAGCACTTATCTATTTCTGTCAAAGCACATATCAAAAGCTGTAATTATCAAGTTTATTTTTCCTGGTTTCTTGTTTACTGCCTGTCTCCCTTCCAGTAGAATGTCAGATTCATGAGGGCAAGGATTATTGACTGTTTTCTTCCCTATTATATATATGTATTCCCAGGGCCTAGAAGAGTATCTGCATATAGCGGACTCACATTAGTATGAACTAAGTGACTGAATGATTGAATGAATGAATGAATGGTGAGGCTCATTGAGCAGGCAGAACAATCCCTTAGGAAACATTCAAACCACTAGCCTGTCAAAACCTGTGTTTTCTAACCCCTTCCTACCTCCTCAACCTTATAATCTGCACTCCCCCTGGCCCTTCAATTCCTCTTACACATCATGTTCTTAATTCAGGGTGTCACATGTGTGATTTCATTTACTTAGGATGCTCTTCCCTGGCTTGGCAACCTCTCACCCATCATTCTTATTCTAAAAGTCACCTAAGTGAGACTTCCTTGGCCATACAATCTAAGTAGTACCCCTTCCCACTCCCCCACCGTGTTATTTTCTTTCACTGTGCCCTGTTCTATTTCCTTCAAAGCAATTTTTTTGGTAATTTGTGATTATATATCTATTTGCTTTTTTTAAATTTTATTTTATTATGTTATGTTAGTCACCATATAATACATCATTAGTTTCTGATGTGATGATCCACGATTCATTGTTTTCATATAACACCCAGTGCTCCATGCAGTACATGCCCTCCTTAATACCCATCACTGGGCTAACCCATCCCCCCACCCCCTACCCTCTAAAACCCTCAGTTTGTTTCTCAGAGTCCATAGTCTCTCATGGTTCATCTCTCCCTCTGATTCCCCCCCTTCATTTTTCCCTTCCTTCTCCTAATGTCCTCCATGCTATTTCTTATGTTCCACAAATAAGTGAAACCATATGATAATTGGCTTTCTCGCCTGACTTATTTCACTTAGCATAATCTCCTCCAGGCCCATCCATGTCGATGTAAAAGTTGGGTATTCATCCTTTCTGATGGCTGAGTAATATTCCATTGTATATATGGACCACATCTTCTTTATCCATTCATCTGTTTGTTTTTTTAAAGATTTTATTTATTTATTTGACAGAGAGAGACACAGTGAGAGAGGGAACATAAGCAGGGGGAGTGGGAGAGGGAGAAGCGGGCTTCCCACAAAGCAGGGAGCCCGACACGGGGCTCGATCCCAGGACCCTGGGATCATGACCTGAGCTGAAGGCAGACGCTTAACGACTGAGCCACCCAGGTGCCCCTATCCATTCATCTGTTGAAGGGCATCTCAACTCTTTCCACAGTTTGGCTATTGCAGACATTGCTGCTATGATTGGGGTGCATTTGGCCCTTCTTTTCACTACATCTGTGTCTTTAGGGTAAATACCCAGGAGTGCAATTGCTGGGCCATAGGGTAGCTCTATTTTTAATTTTTGGAGGCACCTCCACACTGTTTTCCAAAGTGGCTGTACCAACTTGCATTCCCACCAACACTGTAAGAGGGTTCCCCTTTCTCCACAACCTCTCCAACATTTGTTGTTTATTTCCCTGTCCATTTTTGCCACTCTAACTGGTGTAAGGTGGTATCTCAATGTGGTCTTAATTTGAATTTCCCTGATGGCTAATGACGATGAACATTTTTTCATGTGTCTGTTAGCCATTTGTATGTTTTCTTCAGAGAACTGTTTGTTCATGTCTTCTGCCCATTTATTGACTTGATTATTTGTTTTTCGCATGTTGAGTTTGAGAAGTTCTTTGTAGATCTTGGATACCAGCCCTTTATCTGTAGTGTCATTTGCAAATATCTTCTCCCATTCTGTGGGTTGCCACTTCATTTTGTTGAATGTTTCCATTGCTATGCAGAAGCCTTTTACCTTTTTTTAAAATTTTTTATTGCTATGTTAATCACCATACATTACATCATTAGTTCTTGTGTAGTGTTCCATGATTAATTGTTTGTGCATAACACCTAGTGCTCCACGCGAATGTGCCCTATTTAATACCCATCACCAGGGAAACCCATACCACACCCTCCTCCCCTCTAGAACCCTCAATTTGTTTTTCAGAATCCATCGTCTCTCATGGTTCGTCTCCCCCTCCGACTTACTCCCCTACATTCTTCCCCTCCTGCTATCTTCTTTTTTTCTTTTTTCTTAACATATGTTATATTAATTGTTTCAGAAGTACAGATCTGTCACTCAACAGTCTTGCAAAATTTACAGCACTCACCATAGCACATAACCTACCCAATGTCTATCACCCAGTCACCGCATCCCTCCAACCCCATCACTCCAGCAACACTCCATTTGTTTCCTGAGATTAAGAATTCCTCATATCAGTGAGGTCATATAATACATGTCTTTCTCTGATTGACTTATTTCACTCAGCATAACACCCTCCAGTTCTAACCAAGTCGTTGCAAATGGCAAGATCTCATTCCCTTTGATGGCTGCATAATATTCCATTGTGTATATATACCACTTCTTCTTTATCCATTCATCTGCCGATGGACATCTTGGCTCTTTCCACAGTTTGGATATTGTGGACATTGCTGCAATAAACATTGGGGTGCACGTACCCCTTCGGATCCCTACATTTGTATCTTTATGGTAAATACCCAGTAGTGCAATTGCTGGATCCTATGGAAGCTCTATTTTCAACTGTTTGAGGAACCTCCATACTGTTTTCCAGAGTGGTTACACCAGCTTGCATTCCCACCAACAGTGTAGGAGGGTTCCCCTTTCTCCGCATCCCCGCCAACATCTGTCGTTCCCTGACTTGTTAATTTTAGCCATTCTGACTGGTGTGAGGTGGTATCTCATTGAGGTTTTGATTTGGATTTCCCTGATGCCGAGTGATGTTGAGCACTTTTTCATGTGTCTGTTGGCCATTTGGATGTCTTCTTTGGAAAAAAGTCTGTTCATGTCTTCTGCCCATTTCTTGATTGGATTATTTGTTCTTTGGGTGTTGAGTTTGATAAGTTCTTTATAGATTTTGGATACTAGCCCTTTATCTGATATGTCATTTGCAAATCTTTTCTCCCATTCTGTCGGTTGTCTTTTGGTTTTGTGGACTGTTTCTTTTGCTGGGCAAAAGCTTTTTATCTTGATGAAATCCCAATAGTTCATTTTTGCCCTTGCTTCCCTTGCCTTTGGCGATGTTTCTAGGAAGAAGTTGCTGCAGCTGAGGTCGAAGAGGTTGCTACCTGTGTTGTCCTTTAGGATTTTGATGGACTCCTGTCTCACGTTTAGGTCTTTGAACCATTTGGAGTCTGTTTTTGTGTGTGGTGTAAGGAAATGGTCCAGTTTCATTCTTCTGCATGTGGCTGACCAGTTTTCCCAACACCATTTGTTGAAGAGACTGTCTTTTTGCCATTGGATATTCTTTCCTGCTTTGTCAAAGATTAGTTGACCATAGAGCTGAGGGTCCATTTCTGGGCTCTCAATTCTTTTCCATTGATCTATTTGTCTGTTTTTGTGCCAGTACCATACTGTCTTGATGATGAGATCTTTGTAATAGAGCTGAAAGTCCGGAATTGTGATGCCGCCAGCTTTGCTTTTCTTTTTCAATATTCCTCCGGCTATTCGGGGTCGTTTCTGGTTCCATACAAATTTTAGGATTATTTGTTCCATTTATTTGAAAAAAGTGGATGGTATTTTGATGGGGATTGCATTGAATGTGCAGATTGCTCTAGGTAACATTGACATCTTCACAATGTTTGTTCTTCCAATCCATGAGCATGGAACGTTTTTCCATTTCTTTGTGTCTTCTTCAATTTCTTTCATGAGTATTTTATAGTTTTCTGAGTATAGATCTTTTGCCTCTTTGGTTAAATTTATTGCTAAGTATCTTATGTTTTTGGGTGCAATTGTAAATAGGATCGACTCCTTGATTTGTCTCTCTTCTGTCTTGTTGTTTGTGTATAGGAATGCCACTGATTTCTGTGCCTTGATTTTATATCCTGCCAATTTACTGAATTCCTGTATGAGTTCTAGCAGTTTTGGGGTGGAGTCTTTTGGGTTTTCCACATACAGTATCATATCATCCGCAAAGAGTGAGAGTTTGACTTCCTCATTGCCAATTTGGATGCCTTTGATTTCTTTTTTTGTCTGATTGCTGTGCCTAGGACTTCTAATACTATGTTGAATAGCAGTGGTGATAGTGGACATCCCTGCCGCATTCCTGACCTTAGGGGAAAAGCTCTCAGCTTTTCCCCATTGAGAATGATATTCACTGTAGGTTTTTCATAGATGGCTTTTATGATATTGAGGTATGTACCCTCTATCCCTATACTCTGAAGAGTTTTGATCAAGAAAGAATGCTGTACTTTGTCAAATGCTTTTTCAACATCTATTGAGAGGATCATATGATTCTTGTTTTTTCTTTTGTTAATGTATTGTATCACGTTGATTGATTTGCGGATGTTAAACCATCCTTGCAGTCCAGGGATAAATCCCACATGGTCGTGGTGAATAATCCTTTTAATGTACTGTTGGATCCTATTGGCTAGTATTTTGGTGAGAATTTTTGCATCCATGTTCATCAAGGATATTGGTTTGTAATTCTCCTTTTTGATGGGGTCTTTGTCTGGTTTGGGGATCAAGGTAACACTGGCCTCATAGAATGAGTTTGGAAGTTTTCCTTCCATTTCTGTTTTTTGGAACAGTTTCAGGAGAATAGGTATTAATTCTTCTTTAAATGTCTGATAGAATTCCCCTGGGAAGCCATCTGGCCCTGGGCTTTTGTTTGTTGGGAGATTTTGATGACTACTTCAATTTCTTTAGTGGTTATAGGTCTGTTCAGGTTTTCTATTTTTCCTGGTTCAATTTTGGTAGTTGATACATCTCTAGGAATGCACCCATTTCTTCCAGGTTATCTAATTAGCTGGCATAGAGTTGCTCATAGTATGTTCTTATAATTGTTTGTATCTCTTTGGTGTTGGTTGTGATCTCTCCTCTTTTTTCATGATTTTGTTGATTTGGGTCATTTCACTTTCCTTCTTGATACGTCTGGCCAGGGGTTTATCAATCTTGTTAATTCTTTCAAAGAACCAGCTCCTAGTTTCCTTGATCTGTTCTACTGTTCTTTTGGTTTGTATTTCATTGATTGCTGCTCTGATCCTTATTATTTCTCTTCTCCTGCTGGATTTAGGCTTTATTTGCTGTTCTTTCTCCAGCTCCTTTAGTTATAGGGTTAGGTTGTGTATTTGAGACCTTTCTTGTTTCTTGAGAAAGGTTTGTATTGCTATATACTTTCCTCTCAGGACTGCCTTTACTTTATCCCAAAGGTTTTGAGCAGTTGTGTTTTCATTTTCATTGGTTTCCTTGAATTTTTTAAATTCTTCTTTAATTTCCTGATTGACCCATTCATTCTTTAGTACGATGCTCTTTAGCCTCCATGTATTTGAGTTCTTTCCGACTTTCCTCTTGTGATTGAGTTCTAGTTTCAAAGCATTGTGATCTGAAAATATGCAGGGAATGATCCCAATCTTTTGGTACCAGTTGAGACCTGATATGTTACCTAGGATGTGATCAATTCTGGAGAATGTTCCATGGGCACTCGAGAAGAATGTGTATTCGGTTGCTTCGGGATGGCATGTTCTGAATATGTTTGTGAAGTCCATTTGGTCCAGCGTGTCATTTAAAGTCTTTATTTCCAACAAATGGTCTTGGGGAAATTGGACAGCCACATGCAGAAGAATGAAACTGGACCATTTCCTTACACCACACACAAAAACAGACTCCAAATGGTTCAAAGACCTAAACGTGAGACAGGAGTCCATCAAAATCCTAAAGGACAACACAGGTAGCAACCTCTTCGACCTCAGTCGCAGCAACTTCTTCCTAGAAACATCGCCAAAGGCAAGGGAAGCAAGGGCAAAAATGAACTCTTGGGATTTCTTCAAGATAAAAAGCTTTTGCACAGCAAAAGAAACAGTCCACAAAACCAAAAGACAACCGACAGAATGGGAGAAAAGATTTGCAAATGACATATCAGATAAAGGGCTAGTATCCAAAATCTATAAAGAACTTATCAAACTCAACACCCAAAGAACAAATAATCCAATCAAGAAATGGGCAGAGAGATGAACAGACATTTTTCCAAAGAAGACATCCAAATGGCCCACAGACACATGTAAAAGTGCTCAACATCGCTTGGCATCAGGGAAATCCAAATCAAAACCTCAATGAGATATCACCTCACACCAGTCAGAATGGCTAAAATTAACAAGTCAGGAAACGACAGATGTTGGCAGGGATGCGGAGAAAGGGGAACCCTCCTACACTGTTGGTGGGAATGCAAGCTGGTGCAACCACTCTGGAAAACAGTATGGAGGTTCCTGAAAGAGTTGAAAATAGAGCTTCCATAGGATCCAGCAATTGCACTACTGGGTATTTACCACAAAGATACAAATGTAGGGATCCGAAGGGGTACATGCACCCCAATATTTATAGCTGCAATTTCCACAATAGCCAAACTGTGGAAAGAGCCAGGATGTCCATCAACAAATGAATGGATAAAGAAGATGTGGTGTATATACACAATGGAATATTATGCAGCTATCAAAGGGAATGAGATCTTGCCATTTGCAACGACTTGGTTAGAACTGGAGGGTGTTATGCTGGGTGAAATAAGTCAATCAGAGAAAGACATGTATCATATGACCTCGGTGATATGAGGAATTCTTAATCTCAGGAAACAAACGGAGTGTTGCTGGAGTGGTGGGGGGTGGGAGGGATGGGGTGGCTGGGTGATGGACACTGGGGAGGTTATGTGCTATGGTGAGCGCTGTGAATTGTGCAAGACTGTTGAATCACAGATCTGTATTTCTGAAACAAATAATGCAATATATGTTAAGAAAAAAAAGAAGAAGAAGGTAGCAGGAGGTGAAGAATGTAGGGGAGTATGTCAGAGGGGGAGAGGAACCATGAGAGACGATGGACTCTGAAAAACAAACAGGGTTTTAGAGGGGAGTGGGGTGGGGGTATGCGTTAACCTGGTGATGGGTATTAAAGAGGGCACATTCTGCGTGGAGCGCTGGGTGTTACGCACAAAAATGAATCATGGAACACTACATAAAAACTAATGATGTGATATATGGGGATTAACATAACAATAAGAATTTAAAATTAAATAAATAACTGACAAATTAAAAAAAAATAAAGTCTTTATTTCCTTGTTGAGCTTTTGCTTAGATGATCTGTCCATTTCAGTCAGGGGTTGTTAAAGTCCCCCAGTATTATTCTATTGTTTCTTCGCTTTTGTTATTAATTCCCTTATATAATTGGCTGCTCCCATGTTAGGGGCATAGATATTTACAATTGTTAGATCTTCTTATTGGATAGACCCTTTAAGTAGAATATCGTGTCCTTCTTCATCTCTTATTACTGTCTTTGTTTTAAAATCTAATTTGTCTGATATAAGGCTTGCCACCCCAGCTTTCGTTTGTTGTCCATTAGCATGGTAAATGGTTTTCCACCCCCTCACTTTCAATCTGGGGGTGTCTTTGGGTCTAAAATGAGTCACTGGCAGTCAGCATATTGATGGGTCTTCTTTTTAATCCAATCTGATAGCCTGTGTCTTTTGATTGGGGCATTGAGCCCATTTACATTCAGGGTAACTATTGAAAGGTATGAATTTAGTGCCATGTATTGCCTGTAAGGTGACTGTTGCTGTTTATTGTCTGTATTCCTTTCTGATCTCTGCTGCTTTTAGGCTCTCTCTTTGCTTAGAGGACCCCTTTCAATATTTCTTGGAGGGCTGGTTTCGTGTTTGCAAATTCCTTTAGTTATTGTTTGTCCTGGAAGCTTTTTATCTCTCCTTCTATTTTCAATGAGGGCCTAGCTGGATATAATATTCTTGGCTGCATATTTTTCTCATTTAGTGCTCTGAAGATATCTTGCCAGTCTTTTCTGGCCTGCCAGGTCTCTGTGGATAGGTCTGTTGCCAATCTAATATTTCTACCATTGTAGGTTACATATCTCTTCTCCTGAGCTGCTTTCAGGATTTTCTCTTTGTCTCTGAGACTCGTAAGTTTTACTATTAGATGTCGGGGTGTTGACCTATTACTATTGATTTTGAGAGGGGTTCTCTGGGCCTCCTGGATTTTGATGCCTGTTTCCTTCCTCACATTAGGGAAGTTCTCTGCTATAATTTGCTCCAATATACCTTCTGCCCCTCTCTCTCTTTCTTCTTCTTCTGGGATCCCAATTGATCTAATGTTGTTTCGTCTTATCATAGCACTTATCTCTCGAATTCTGCCCTCGTGATCCTGTAGTTTTTTCTCTCTTTTTCTCAGCCTCTTTATTTTCCATCATTTGGTCTTCTATATCGCTGATTCTCTCTTCTGCCTCATTTATCCTAGCAGTTAGTGCCCCTATTTTTTATTGCACCTCATTAATAGCCCTTTTGATTTTGACCTGGTTAGATTTTAGTTCTTTTATTTCTCCAGAAAGTGTGTCTCTAAAAACTTCCACACTTTTCTCAAGCCCAGCGAGTATCTTTCAAGTCATGATTCTGAACTCTAGGTCCGACATCGTACTCATGTCCATATTGAGTAGGTCTCTGTCTGACGGTACTATCTCTTGTTCTTTTTGCTGAGGTGATTTTTATCGTCTTGTCATTTTGTCCAGAGGAGAATAGATGCATGAGAGAACAAAATGCTAACAGGTTAACAACGTCCCCAGCAAATATACACTATACATATCAGAAAAGACCTGAAACCAGGGGGAAAAGAAAGGGAAAGAAAGAAAAAAGAAAGAGAAAAGAAAGAAAAAAACAGAAAAAGATAAAAACAAAAACAGAACTATACAAAAAAAAAAAACAGAATATGATCAAATATGATCAGGCTAGTGCATAGATCATTGCCACACACTAGATTTTGGACATATTTTGGTCTGTTCGAAAAAGTGCCTCCTAAAATTTTAAACAAGAAAGACTTATATATATACAAAATAAGGGTTGATACAATGAAGGGATGGAAGATGATTGTAAAGATGAAAATTATAACATTTTATAAAAGGAATTGATAAGATAAGAAGTTGTTTGAAAAAAGAAAGAAGAAGATTTAAAAAAAAAAGAAGAACGAAAAAAAGAAAAGGGAGAGAATGTGATTACGCAGGAGCCTAGAACAAAGCCATACACTAGTGATTTAGGATATATTTTGATCTGTTAGAGGAAACAGTATCTCAAAATTTTAAAGAGAGAACAACTTATATATATATACCAAAAATAAGGGTAACTACTATGAAGGGATAAAATATGACTCAAAAAATGAAAAATAAAAAATTTTTAAAAAAAGGTATTGATATGATGTTGGTTGAAAAAAGGGAAAAAGAAAAATTAAAAAAAAAACAGTTAAAAAAAATTAAGTTTGAAAAACTCATGAATCATGGTAAAAAAAAGGCATGAATTCTATGTGCACTATTCCCCTAGTGCTGGAGTTCTCCCGTTCTCCTTGATCGGTAAACTTGGTCTTGGCTTGCTGGCTGTTCAAGCTGATCTTCTGGGGGAGGGGCCTGTTGCCATGGTTCCCAAATGTCTTTGCCGGAGGCGGAATTGCCCCATCCTTGTCAGTCCGCGCTAAGGAAGCTGCTCGGGTTTGCTCTCAGGAGCTTTTGTTCCCTGCAAGCTCTGGTACAGCTTTGGAGGACCAGGGGAAAATTGTGGCTTCCCAATCTCCACTCGGAGGAGCTGAGAACTCGGGGCCCCACTCCTCAGTGCGCCCCCATAGAAAAGCAATCACTCCCGTCTCCCTGGTCTCCGGCCGCACTGCGTGCTCACCCGGCCTGTGACCAAGCATTTCCATCTCTGGCACTCGACCCTGTGTGGAGTCTCCAATCCCAGCAGATCCCTGCGGTGCGCTTCTGTGCCACTCCTCACGGGGGAGGGAGGTGAGTCTCCCCAGTTCTGCTGCTTGTTGGGTCCCTCCTGGTGGAGCAGTGGCCCGACTGGGCCGCAGATCACAGCTTATGGCAACCCCGAACTGAGAGCCCATGCCTTGGCTCCGTCTCTGTAGCCGGCTTCCCTGCTCCAATACTTGGGTGCTCTGCTGTACTCAGGCACCCCCAGTCTTTCTGTGACCCCGAGGGTCCTGAGACCACACTGTCCCGCGAGGGTTCCATCCCCCGCTTAGCCACTGGAGCGACGTCCCTCAGTGGAGCCAGCTTCTCAAAGTTCCGATTTTGTGTTCCATGGCTCTATCACTTGCCAGAAGCGGCCAACAGAGACCCCCTCCCCCGCCATCTATCCTCCCAAATATCGCCTCGGATTCACTTCTCCACAGGTCCTACCTTCCAGTAAGTGGTTGCTTCTCTGTTCAGAGAGTTGTTGTTACTCTCTTCTTCGGTCTCCTGTTCAGTTCGTAGGTGTTCAGAATGGTTTGATCCCTATTCAGCTGAATTCCTGAGACCAGATGAAATCCAGGTCTCCTACTCCTCTGCCATCTTGCTCCGCCCCCCAGAAGCTTTTTATCTTGATGAAGTGCCAAAAGTTCATTTTTGCTTTTGTTTCACTAGCTTTTCGAGATGTATCTTGAAAGAAGTTGTTGTGGCGATGTCAAAGGGGTTATTGCCTATGTTCTCCTCTAGGATTTTGTTGGATTCCTGTCTCACATTGGGGTCTTTCATCCATTTTGATTTATCTTTGTGTATGATGTTAGAGAATGGTTGAACTTCATTCTTCTGCATGTGGCTGTCCAATTTTCCCAGCACCATTTTTTGAAGAGACTGTCTTTATTCCATTGCATATTTTTTCCTGCTTTGTCGAAGATTATTTGACCATAGAGTTGAGGGTCCATTTCTGGGCTCTCTATTCTGTTCCATTGGTCTATATGTCTGTTTTTGTGCCAGTGGCATGGTGTCTTGGTGATCACTCTTTTGTGATATAGCTTGAAATCAGGCAACATGATGCCCCCAACTTTGTTTTTCTTTTTCAACATTTCCTTGGCGATTCAGGGTCTTTTTTGATTCCATACAAATTTTAGGATTGTTTGTTCCAGCACTTTGAAAATTGTCATTGGAATTTTGATCAGGATGGCATTGAAGGTATAGGTTGCTCTGGGTAGCATAGACATTTTAACAATATTTATTCTTTCGATCCATGAGCATGGAATATCTGTCCATCTTTTTGTGTCTTCTTCAATTTCTTTCATGAGTGTTCTATAGTCCCTAGAGTATAGAACCTTTACATCTTTGGTTAGGTTTATTCCGAGGTATCTTATGGTTTTTGGTGCTATTGTAAATGGAATCATTTCTCTAATTTCTCTTTCTACAGTTGCATTGTTAGTGTATAAGAAAACAACTGATTTCTGTGCATTGATTTTGTATCCTGCCACATTACTGAATTGCTGGATGAGTTCTAGTAATTTGGGGGTGGAGTCTTTTGGATTTTCCACATAAAGTATCATGTCATCTGCAAAAAGAGAGAGTTTGACTTCTTTGCCAATTTGAATACCTTTTATTTCGTTTTCTTGTCTGATTACTGTTGCTAAGACTTCTACTGCTATGTTGAACAATAGTGATGAGAGTGGGCATCCTTGACGTGTTCCTGTTCTTAAGGGAAATGCTCTCAGCTTTTCCCCATTGAGGATGATATTCACTGTTGGTTTTTCATAGATGGATTTTATGAGCTTGAGGTATGTTCCCTCTATCCCTATACTCTGAAGAGTTTTAATTAGGAAAGGATGCTGTATTTTGTCAAATGCTCTTTCTGTATCAATTGAGAGGATCATATGATTCTTCTCTCTCTTCTTATTGTGTTCTATCACATTGATTGATTTGCGAATGTTGAACCACCCTTGCATCCCGGGGATAAATCCCACTTGGTCATGGTGGATGATCCTTTTAATGTACTATTGGATCCTATTAGCTAGGATTTTGTTGAGGATTTTGGAATCCATATTCATCAGGGATATTGGTCTGAAATTCTTCTTTTTGATGAGGTCTTTGCCTGGTTTGGGGATTAAGGTAATTCTGGCCTCATAGAATGAATCTGGAAGCTTTCCTTCTGTTTCTATTTTTTGAAACAGCTTCAGGAGAATAGGTATTATTTCTTCTTTAAATGTTTAGTAGAGTTCCCCAGGGAATTCATCAGGCCCTGGACTCTTGTTTTTTGGGAGGTTTTTGATCACTGCTTCAATCTCGTTGCTAGTTATTGACCTATTCAGGTTGTCAATTTCTTCCTGTTTCAGTCTTGGCAGCTTGTAGGTTTCCAGGAAGACATCCATTTCATCCAGATTGCTCAGTTTATTGGCATATAGTTGTTGATAATAATTTATAATTATTGTTTCTATTTCCTAGGTGTTAGTCGTGATCTCTCCTCTTTCATTCATAATTTTATTAATTTGGGTTCTTTCTCTTTTCTTTTGGATAAGTCTGGCCAGTGGTTTATCGATCTTATTGATTCTTTCAAAGAGCCAGCTTCTAGTTTCATTGTGTGAATTCATACTGTGTTTCTGGTTTCTAATTCATTGATGTCTGCTCTAATCTTAATTATTTCTCTTCTAATGCATGGCTTAGGCATCGTTTGTTGCTTTTTCTCTAGTTCTTTAAGGTGTAGTTAGTTGGTGAATTCAGGATTTTTCTATTTCCTTAACCAACTGAGCCACCCAGGCGCCCAGGATTTTTCTATTTCCTTGAGTGAGCCTTGGATGGCTATGGATTTCCCTCCTTAGGACCACCTTTGCAGTATCCCATAGGTTTTGGAATGATGTGTTTTCGTTCTCATTGGTTTCCATGAATTGTTTAAGTTCTTTGACTTCCTGGTTGACCCAAACATTCTTGAGCAGAGTGGTTTTAACTTCCCAGTGTTAGAATTTCTTTCAAATTTTTTCTTGTGATTGAGTTCCAGTTTTAAAGTTTTATGGTCTGAGAATGTGCAGGGAATAATCTCAGTCTTTTGGTATCAGTTGAGACCTGATTTGTGACCCAGTATGTGGTCTCTTCTCTAGAAGAATGAGTATTCTGTTGTTTTAGGGTGGAATGTTCTGTATATATCTATGAGGTCCATCTGGTCCAGTGTGTCATTCAAAGCTCTTGTTTCTTTGTTGATATTCTGCTTAGATGATCTGTCTATTGCTGAGAGTGGAATATTGAGGTCTCCTACAATTAACGTATTGTTACCAATATGACTCTTTATTTTGGTTAACAGTTGTCTTGTGTAGATGGCTGCTCCCATGTAGGGGGCGTACATATTTACAATTGTAAATTGTAATTGTAAATTGTTAGATCTTCTTGTTGGATAGACCCTTTAAGAATGATATAGTGTCCTTTTGTGTCTCTAACTTAAAATCTAATTTGTCTGATACAAGAATTGCTACCCCAGCTTTTTTTAGAGGTCCACTGACATGGAAGATGGATCTCCATTCCTTCACTTTCAGTCTGGATGTATCTTTAGGATCCAAAATGAGTCTCTTGTAGACAGCATATGGATGGGTTCTGTCTTTTTATTCAATCTGCAACCCTGTGCCATTTTATGGGAGCATTTAGACCATTCACATTGAGAGTGATTATTGAAAGATATGAATTTATTTTCATCATATTGCCTGTGGAGACCTTATTTTTATAGATTGTCCCTGTAAATTTCTTTTCTATATCACTCTTGGGATCTTTCTCCTTTTATAGAACCCCCCTTAATATTTCTTGCAGGGCCAGCTTAGTGGTCACGTATTCTTTCAGTTTCTGCCAGTCTTGGAAGCTCTGCATCTCTCCATCCATTGTAAATGACAGCCTTGCCAGATAAAGTATTCTTGGATGCCTGTTCTTCTCGTTTAGTACCTGAATATGTCTTGCCAGACCTTTCTGGCTTGCCAGGTCTCTGTGGATAGGTCTGACGTTATTCTGATGTTCCTCCCTCTGTACATAAGGAATCTCTTCCCCCAACTGCCCTTAAGATTGTTTTGTCGTTTCTAAGATTTGCGAGTTTTACTATTACATGCCAGGGTGTTGACCTGTTTTCCTTGATCTTGGGAGGGGTTCTGTCTGCCTCTAGGATACGAATGTTTATTTCATTCCCCAGATTAAGGAAGTTCTCAGCTACAATTTGCTCAAATATATCTTCTAGTCCTCTCTCTCTCTCTCTCTCCACCCCCTCCAGGATTCCAATAATTCTGACACTGGAATGCTTCATGGTGTCACGTATTACTGATTCCATTTTCATGGATTCTGAGTTGTTTTTCCCTGGCCTCCTCTTTTCCCTTTTTATCTATTAAATGATCTTCCAGGTCACTAATTCGTTCTTCTGCCTCACTTACCCTAGCTGTTAGATTATGTAGATTAGATTGGATCTCATTGATAGGATTTTTAAATTCTGCCGATTCAGCTTTCATTTCTTCCCTTAGAGACTCTATGTTGCCATTAATTGATTTCTCCATTCTAGCTATTGTCTTCACAATTGCTAGCCTGAATTCCATCTCCGACATCTTGGTTGTATCTGACTGCATTTGTAAATCTGTGGCATAAGTCATAATCTCTGAGTCTTTCCTATTTTGGGCATTCCTCCTGCTAGTTATTCTGTTGATGGGTGGTTGAGGGAATGTATAGAGTCCAAATTATTGACCAGAACCCAAGCAAGATGCATCTGTTTTCTAGGGACCTTAAGGTTGCTGGCCTCTTGTTTTCCCAGCCTGTCTTCTGGGGGAGGGGCCTGCAAAGCTGTTACTCAGCCAGCCCTCTTTGGGCAGAGTTGCCCTGCCTCCCTGTGACAGGGGATGGGCTCAGTGGGAACCGTTTTGGGGGGGGGCTTTTGTTCTCTTGTGGCTTTCCCTGGCAGCTTTCTGTGTCTCTTCAGAGAGTCAGAGCAGAAGAGACCGTTTCCAACCCTCTGCCTCAGAGCAGAAAGATTGCTGTCTGTTCTTCAGTGAGCTCTCTAGGCCACACTATCTTCATTTCTGTCTGTACTGCTATAAACTGCAGCGTCCAGGGTTGTGCGCCCCTCAGCAGCACCTGCTCCCAGTCCTCACCTCCAGGTCAGGGCTCATCTCTGCCCTTGGTGCTTCTAAAACTGCCAGCTGCCCTCAGTTCACACATGTGACCTCACTGTTCCTGGTTTCCCTCCAGTGGGCTGCCCTAAAGTCCCTTCCCCACAGCTACCAGTCTGTGAGTCTGTGTCCCGTCCCCAGCACGAGAGACTGTCGCTCACTGGCAGTGTAGGATCCCGGTGGCCAGGCTCCCTCCTGCTGCTATTTATCCTCCTATATCTGCCCACAGAATCAAAGCTCCCTGCTTGGTACCTTGAAACCAACCACCTGCGGTATTCTTTTTTTTTTTTTTTTTAAGATTTTATTTATTTGACAGAGAGAGACACAGCGAGAGGGGGTACACAAGCAGGGGGAGTGGGAGAGGGAGAAGCAGGCCCCCCACTGAGCAGGGAGCCCAATGCGGGGCTCGATCCCAGGACTCCAGGATCATGACCTGAGCCGAAGGCAGACGATTAACGACTGAGCCACCCAGGCACCCCTGAGATATTCTGTTTGTAGAGATCCAGATCTTCTTACATCTCAGGGTGATTTCGTGGGTGCTCAGAGTGGTCTGGTAGATATCCAACTCAATTCCGGGGACCATTTGAAATAGGGTCCCCTACTCCTCCACCATATTTTCCCCTCTATTTGCTTCTTTATAGTCTGCTTCCCTCTTTTGTGGTATCCATAAGGACTGGGACTGTTTCTCTTTTTGCTCAACTCTGTATCTCCAGCACTTTATACAATCTTTAGTATAGGGTTGACAAATATTTGCTGATTATATGAGTGAGTGAAGAGATGGATAAATCAATTACTAGTATTCCTTCCCCATCCCTCAATGTGCAGAAATGCCATCGTGAGGCTTGGTGTTTTAATAATGTTCTAGGCATGGCTCTGTGCTCCTAGCCTACATAAGAGGTTGGGTTAGAAAATCTTGATAACCTCAATTACACATTAGTGATTTGCAATGAAGTTTACAAAAATAATTTATTTTGAAAGGAAGAAATATAAGGAAGGGATACACTTTTGTTTTCATTCCTTATGCACAAAATAGTTTGGGTCCAAAGCTGGATTTTCTTTTTAAATATACTACACTTACAGCATCATCATATACCATGCTATTTTTGTCATAAGCAGCAAATTCCCAATTGGGTGCCACAAAGCCCTTTGGAAATTTGACTGGCTGGGCCTCATAAGGCGTTTTAATTGGATCACCTCATATTGGTTTCTGTCCCTGGGCTGGGTTCCATTCTTCCTCATGCTGGTTTGAGGGGCAGGGCTTGTACAGGCTCCTGGTCAAGCCTCCTGCTGCTAGCACTAGCTGTTTCCCTCTTTCTTGATTCTTCGTCCTCCCACCTGTTCTGAGACTCTCTAACACCCCATGACTTTGAGCAGCTGTTGTCTCTGCCTCTGAGTCAAGCATGTGTCCAACAGGGGGTTTATATAACTAGGCCCTGGGAGGGATTTTTCCCAAGTGGAGCCACCTCAAATATTTTATTTACTTTAGGATATATCACTATTGTCTTCTTAGACTTCCTAGTAACTATCATGTCTCTAAACTTTCTGGAGTCATGTTTCTAAATGCAGCATCTATGTGTACTACATATAGATTGCTGATTTGTAGCTCTTGGCACCACTCCTTCTCTTATACCAGACATTCAGTTAGTATTGTTTAATCAACTTGGATCAATCCTGAAAACTTATTGGTGTCATTAGAAGAGGTAGAATCCAAAAAGACTGTCTTCCTAGGAAGGAAATATCTTCATCCCCTTGACATTTTGAGAACTACATTTGTGTGGACAACATGTTTAGGTGAGATTTAGATTATGGTTTAAGACTAATTACTAACTGCTGGCCTCTATCTATAACAGGAAGGGTCTTTTAGCAAATTGGTGACTGAGTTTCTAATTCAGTTACTATTGAAATTATCTAAAATAATACATATACAAAGTCATCATAAATAGATGTAGGTTTGGAATATTCCAGTAAGGATTCTGGTTTAAAATATTGAAATATATGTGTTTAATATACATAAATTCAAAGAAGTATATGAAAAAATTGAAAAAATAAAAATCATAAGCAGAACATTTTAGTTAATTTTACAACAGAAAGTAAAATTGGATCATATAGCAACATCTAGTTTTCTTTATTTTCAAAAAGTAGTATCAGAGTATCAAAATGAAGGAGATAATAATATCTCAAAGTAAAAAACTGCAAAATATTTGATGCGCTAAATAAATTGAACTATCAAGAATTTTCAAAGGCTTAAAGTTTCCTACATATAGGTACTGGTGGTCTAAAATTTATGTGAGTTTTAAAAACTCCCCAGTTCCAGACTCCAGGGAGACAAACAAATAAATATGGTAGCTTTCCCTTTCTCTGTTGAAACTGAATTTCATTAATTCTCAGCATTATCTTCATTTCTGGATCATCACTTTGCTAACTCAGATTTACTTTTTGTAAATGCCATTTGTTTTGATAATCTCAGAAGCCATTTCCCACAGAGTTCCTGACAGCAGCAGTCAGTTCTGAGACTTCTCCTGAATTTCTAGGGGTCATTTGACTTCACCTTCACCTTGCATCTGCTGTTCCTTTCATTTACCCCTGCTAAGAAAAGGAGCTTCACTCACCTTATTTTTGAATTTGGCAAAGGATACCAAACAATAGTATTTATAATTTTTGACATACATACTTGAAAAAGAAAGCAGAAATGATTTTCCAAGATTTAGTCAATACTAAATCTGTGGTGCATTTGTATAGTCTCTTGATTTGGGCATTTCAGGGATGTAGTGTTCCTCTTATAGAACTAGCCATTCATGCTTAGCCCTCATTTACTTTCTTACTCCCAAGATCACTGTGATTTATGTCAAATGAGTGCAAAAAGGTCAGTTGCCTTGAGAATTCAGATCTGGTTAAGAGATTTGGAAATTAGGTGGAATGTGTGTGGTTCCCCCCACCCCAAATCTGAAAAGACTGTGATTTTCCTATCACTGGAGGCAATCGGCTAGATTAGATATAGACATGTTCTGCCCCAAAGACAGAAACTCAAGAACACCTAGAAATATCTTGATCTGACACAAAAGCCATGCTAAGCTTCATGAAGAAAGCTTTGGAATATAAAAATCAGATTAGAAAAAGAATGGCAGAATCTTACCTTAAATCTTACCTTTTATCACAGAAATTGTATACCACTTGGCACATGGTCTAGTGCTATATATATTCTAAATAAAAATGGGATTACATAAATTAGTATATTGATCAAAAATTGTGAAAATGAGCTTTAAGTTATACATGAGTTGTAGCTGAACCTCAACACGGGCAGAATGCTGAATATCCAGGACAGAAACATGGAATTTCTGTTATTTAGCTCTAGGAACACCATGAATATATTTAATCAATCTGGCAGGTGAAAGATACTATAGGCATCACTCATTGTCAAGAGATTTGATTTAGAGACTATATTTATAAAATCTGGTGACACAAAACAATGGTTTTCAAAATTTAACATGCTTCACAATAAAATGCCATGCTTGATAAAGTGCAAAATTTTGGTCCCTTACCAAAGAGAATCTCATTCACTGGATTTGGTGTTGACTCAAGAATCTGCATTTTAACAAACAAAGCAAGTTGACCGTAGACTACCTTTGGCAGCTAACTCAAATATGCCCTTGTAGCATGAAAGCATCCATAGACAATATGTAAACAAATGAGAGTGAATGTGTTCCAGTAAAACTTTATTTACAAAGATAAAAGGCCTAAAGCTGGATTTGACCCATGGGCTGTATGTAGAATGCATAGTTTTCAGGCCCTGAGCCCTGGCTCAAAGGATTAACTCTTCTTACATACCTAAAACTTCTAGTCTCAGAATTTTGTTTTTGAGCTGGTTTGCAGTTTATGTCTAAGGAGCACTTATTGGTCAACTGTGGTATTGAAGCTCATTTCCATTTACTGTTGTAAATATGAAATAAAGGGGAGAACAAATTTCCTTGAGTTGTGTACACAAAGAATTCTCATGACCCATTTTCTCCAGAAAAATCTTCCTGGATTAATGAAGCCCAGTCTCCAGTTAGTTAAAACATTCTCTTGCTTATGTTTTCTCCATGATTCACATTTGTAATTTTGAATTTCTATGATAATAGTATGGGGCAACAGGATTGAGTAAGACCATTTTGACAGAGCAAGGATGGAACACACCTGGCATTTGTGCTGCCATTTCCATTTCTTACACCATGGCAGAAATGCCAACCACTTATAGTACTCTTTCCTTTTGGTTATTCTGTTTGAGGGCACATAATATTACTTCTACTATAACTTTTTTTATTCTACTATATCTTAAAGTAATTATGAACCTTTCCCAAAGGATTTACATAGTATATTTTGACTAGTTGTCATTGTTTTCCTCTTAGAGCATAAGTATTTTAAAGATTTTACTTATTTATTTGACAGAGAGAGACACAGCAAGAGAGGGAACACAAGCAGGGGGAGTGGGAGAGGGAGAAGCAGGCTTCCTGCGGGGCAGGGAGCCCGATGTGGGGCTCGATCCCAGGAGTCTGGGATCATGACCTGAGCCAAAGGCAGACGCTTAACAACTGAGCCATCCAGGTGCCCCATAGATCATAAGTATTTTAAATTCATGGGCTATGCCTAGTTTATCATGTTATACCCTGAGATCATTCCAGAAACACTTGTTGAAAGGTAAATACAGCATCTTTCTCATTAGAATGTCAATGTTAATTTTGATATCGTTAGTATGATACAAACTCCTGCTAATAGTTAACTAATTAAAGTACATTTGAAACTATAAAAACTGGTGTTGCCAATTTGGAAATTGAAGATACTTGTAGTCTGGTTTTGGGTCAGATATCTATAAACTATAACATAGTTTTTGCACTTGGTCTTACCCAAAAGGCCAAGAAGTGATAAAATATAACATATTCTTTGAAATAGTGTTTTAGATCAATTTGGGTTAATACTTGCTGTTAAGGGATTACTTGGGTTCATAATCAAAGTGTTTGCTTACCAAGTACAATATAGTGTATAGCATTAAATAGACTCACTTGCATAGCATAGTACTGACTCTGCAAACTTGTTATGTCATATGCTGGCTATTGTAGTAAAACTTGTTTAATAGAACTTGAAGAAAATTACCATTTAACAAAAACGAAACAGTTTCAAAGGATTTTCAATTTATCCTGGTACTTAAAGCTCATGTGTAATATGACTATATCTATATACTAAGTTGGTAGTCAGTATTTTATTGTTGGTAGGATTGGTTACAAAGAAGCATTGACCAGAAACTCAAATTGAATAGGATTAAAAACTATGTGCAGAGGACTAATGCAGTCCTACTGGGTAGCTTGTCCTAAAATTTCTAGAATAGGACAACTGCTAAATGGGACTTTTCTAGTGGTATGTGATCTGAGAGGTAATCTCCATCAGACACCTAGCTTTTTACCTAGCAAATTTGATAGAGGTCCAAATATCAAAATACACTAGATGGATAAGAGCATCCCTTTATATCTCATATGTGTGTTTCAGCACAAAAACCTCCCTTACAGACAAACCACGTTCTTCAAGCTTTTCCTACAGTCCCATGTTAGGCCTTGGGAAACATTATCTGACCTCTGATATTTCCAAAGCTCTATGACAGGATCTGACTGTTTTTAAATTTAACCAACTTGCTTCTCTTAAAATATGGAAAGATTCTTCTTGCTGCTCAAAAAAAAAATATCAACAGCTTTAGGCAAAGAGAGGGCATTTGTTAGAGAGTCTAGGGAGAGCCATCTCCAGAAATAACACGTTTCCCATCTTTATAGTTGCGATGTCTATCTTTGAGATAGATAAGAACCTGTCTACCCTAGGTATTCTCTAGTCTTGGCACTTACAAAAGCACACAGGAAGTAGGGAGAGTTTATAACTGAATGTAGGTGAATGATAGATCTGGAACTCATGTGCAAATTACAGGGAGAGAAGAGACAGTGGAAAAGAAATGTTGGTGCAAAGGGGATCTTGTATAAGAATCTGAGGTTAAAAAATCTGTGATGAGAGTTTTGAGTATATTGCAGAAAATCAGATCCAGATGGTTTTTGGACATGCTCTGGTCAAAATTTGACCAGGCTTGTAAATTGCTTATTGACAAGTTCAGTTTACCAAACCAAGAACCCTCATGTTCCAAGGTTTAGGTGGGCAGGACTAGCCCCCAGCAAATTTGGGCAATAGATTAAGTGTTCTCAGTCTGCATTTTCTATACTTTTCTCAGCCAAGAGTGTTCCCACCATAACTATCATATCTGATGCTCAGTTGCCTTCCCAGTTATTCAACCTCTCCCCCTGGAAAATCACAACATCTGGTAAAGATTTGGAGAGATCATGTACTTTAAATTGTTAATGATGGTTGACAGGGTTCAGTGTATTTCCTTTCCCAGGGGAATGTGTTTTTGGTCTAAGAAATGATCTATTTGAGCAATTTTGAATATTCCTCAGTTACATGGGAGAGGTTTTGGTGATGTAGCCTACCTTCTTATTCTCCTTGAAATAATGGTACCTATCAGCAATTGACTACTCATAAAGTCTGCCCTGTGGCTGGCTAAGAGAATACAGGTAGGGAAGTTGAGAAAAGTTGGCTCTCCCAGTGTTTGATTCGGCACCATCACTAAGCCTTTATTTTTTATTTTGTTACTTTGAATATAGTTTTCTTGAAATGAAGCTCTGATAAGAATACTAGAGAGTCCTAAAAGACTTATCCCAAGATTTCCTAGAAAAACAATGTATATTTTCTTCTTTTGTTCAAGGTTATTTGGAAAGTGGGATGGGGGACCATTCAGAGTTCAGGAAAAACCCTAGGATATAGACACCAATTATAAACTGTCAGCCAGGATTTGGGGAAACTACTTGCCAGACCCAGGGAGCTCATTGCTAAAAAACAAAGGACCAATTTGTTGTTTTTTTTTTTTTAAAGATTTTATTTTTTATTTATTTGCGAGAGAGAGAATGAGAGACAGAGAGCATGAGAGGGAGGAGGGCCAGAGGGAGAAGCAGACTCCCTGCTGAGCAGGGAACCCAACATGGGACTAGATCCCGGGACTCCAGGATCATGACCTGAGCCGAAGGCAGTTGCTTAACCAACTGAGCCACCCAGGCGCCCCAATTTGTTGTTTTTAACCCAAAGTAATTTCTCATCAAGTTATTTTATCTATCTAAACAATTATCTGACCATAGGTGTAATTGATTTTTTTTGTTTTGGTGACAGATGGGAAACTAATACTTGGAATGTTATAAACCATGCCTGAGCAGAAACCATTAGATCAACTTGAATTTTAATATACAAAGCTATTCTTGTTTTTTAATAAACAGTTTGTTCATTGGTATAGAAGATACTTTTATTATCCTTTTTATTACTTCCACATAGTTCAGGTTTTAATATTCTAGTCTAGCCATGCTTAGCTATAAAATTGACACACATTCTTATCATGGAGCACGATATAGTGACTATCAATATGTTTTTTCCCCACAGTGACTATATTTGTATCTAGTGAGAATTGAAAATCATCAACTATTTATTTGGCTGGTCCCATTTCTCTTAGCTTATTAAAACTACTGCTCATGTTGTTGGGACCCCTAGTTTATTTTACTGCAGCTAAATAAACCAACCTAAATGAATTAAGTGCTTCTGTTTGTTGCTGCATCTATGAAATTAAGAAATTGGATAGGATGAATTTAAGGTACCATAGATATGTCCTCTAATATTCCTTTAAACACTAAACATTTATGAATCTATGTTTATATTTGATTCCATAACAATAATACCTTACATCTGATAACACTTTCCAATTTACTTATATGAGCCTAATTTATTCTTACAATTATGCATTTAGGAAATTTACTGAGTTTCTGTTAAGTGTCTGCAGTGTCATTAGTCTCTGAGAATATAAAGCTGAGGGAGACAGTCCGAGATTATTATCCCCATTTTAGAGAGAAAGAATTGGAAAATCAGAGAAATTTAGTGATTTACCAAAGGTTATAGTTGTGGAGCTGGGACAGAATTGCAAGTATTTTGACTTAATCTTTTGATACTTTCATTCTACCTCTTGTGTACAAGTACATGAAACAGCCTGAAATGTAAAATTTAATGATATGGATATGGCACTAAAAGCATCATCCACAAAAGAAAAAAATTGGACTTTTTCAAAATTTAAAATTGCTCTATAAAAAACACTGCTAAAATAAGGAAAATACAAGTCACAGAGTAGCAAATACTTGAAAATCACATATAAAATAAAGTTCTTGAATCCAGAATATATAAAGAACACTCAAAACTCAATAATGAGGAAAACAAAAATAGGTTGAATGGACACTGAACCAAAGAAGATAGCAAATAGACACAGGAAAAGATGTTAAACATTATTACTTATCAGGGAAATGCAAACTAAAACCACACATGCTACCATTACATGCCCATTAAAATAACTAATATTAAAAAAATATATCGACAATACCAAGTGCTGACGCAGATGTGGAGCAACTGGAAATTTCATATAGTCTTGATAGGAATGGAAGATGGTTCAGCCATTCTGGAAAATGGCTCATCAGGTTCTTATGAAGTTAAACATATGCTTACCATATGACCCATCAATCTTAAAAAGAAAACTTATGTTTGCACAAAAAAATCTGTACATGAGTATTTATAGCATTATTCATAATTCATAATTGCCCCAAACTGGAAATAGTCCACATGCAGTGTAACAAGTGAATGGATAAAGAAACTGTGGTGCATCCACTCAGTGAAACGGTATTCAACAATGAAAAGAAATTAATCATTGATGTATGCAACAGTATGAATGAATCTCAAATGCGTTATGCTTAATGAAAGAAACTGGACACAAAAGATTACATTCTATATGAATCCATTGAGACAACATTCTGCAAAATGCAAAACTGTATGAAGGAAGAAGGTATCAGTGGTTACCAAGGGCTTAAGTACAGGGAGAGAGACTGATTTTAAAGGGACAGCACAAGGGAAATCTCGGAGGTGTTGGAACTGTTTTGTATCCTGATTTATGGTTGTGGTAAAATAGTCTATGCATGTGTTAAAACTCATAGAACTCTACATGCAAAAAATGTTAAAAAGATAATTATTATACATTAATCCTTATAGCCAAGATTTAAAAAATAAGTGAGGATTGGCAAGCAGCTATGCTCACCACTATACCACCAACAATTCAGGACTTCAAGTTATATTGTAAAGCTGTAGTAATCAAAACAGTATGGTACTGACACAAAAAATAGACACATAGATCTATGGAACAGAATAGAAAACCCAGAAATGAACCCACAACTATATGGTCAATTAATCTTTGACAAAGCAGGAAAGAATATCCAATGGAAAAAAGACAGTCTCTTCAACAAATGGTTTTAGGAAAACTGGACAGCAATATGCAAAAGAAAGTTGGACCATTTTCTTATACCATACACAAAAATAAATTCAAAATGGATTAAAGACTTAAATGTGAGACCTGAAACCATCAAAATCCTAGAGGAGAACATAGACAGTAACCTCTTTGATATCAGCCATAGCAACTTTTTTCTAGATACTTCTCCTTAGGCAAGGGAAACAAAAGCAAAAATAAACTACTGGGACTACATCAAAATAAAAGCTTCTGCAAAGTGAAGGAAACAATCAACAAAACTAAAAGGCAACCTCCAAAATGGGAGAAGATATTTGCAAATGACATATCTGATGAATAAAGAAGTGTTATATATATAATGCAATATTACTCAGCCATCAAAAAAGAATGAAATCTTGCCATTTGCAATGATGTGGATCGAGCCAGAGAGTATTATACTAATGAAATAAATCAGTGAGAGAAAGACAAAAACCATATGACTTCAGTCATATGTGGAATTTAAGATACAAAACAAATGAGCAAAGGGAAAAAATAAGAGAGAGACAAAGTAAGAAATAGACTCAATTATAGACAACAAACTGATAGTTACCAGAGGGGAGGGGTTGGGGGATGGGTAAAATAGGTGATGGGGATTAAAAAGTACACTTACCATGATAAGTGCTGTGTAATATATAGAATTACTGAATCACTATATTGTCTACCTGAAACTAATATTACACTGTATGTTAACTAACTGGAATTTAAAAACTTAAAAAAGCAACAACAAAATGAAAATGTAAAAAAATAAGTGAAATTTGAATTCAGCACTACACACTTCTTTTATCTTACTGGCAACACTCCTCTAGGCAACTAGTCTCTCCTCAGTTCTTTCTCTCAGCTTTCATGAGTTGGATTCTAAGGATTGGTCAGTGAGTAAAGGAGCCATTGTAGGGAGAATAGAGCCAGAACAACCTTCTATGCATTTCTGAAACTGAAGCATATTTGCTTAGCTTTTCAAATTTTATTTTGGAGATTGTGTAAGAGTATGGCATAGTCTATGTGGTGCTATAGATGAAAATATATATCTGATAAAAGTTTAGTATTCAAAATATATAAAGAACTTATAAAACTTAACACCCAAAAATGAACAACCCAATTTAAAAATGGGTAGAAGACATGAATAGACATTTTTCCAAAGAAGACATACAGATTGCCAACAGACATATGAAAAGATGCTCAACATCACTCATCATCAGGGAAACACAAATCAAAACTACAAGGAGAGTATCACCTCACACCAGTCAGAATAGCTAAAATTAACCCTGAGATGTCCTTCAATAGATGAATGAATAAAGAAGATGTGGTTCTTATTTACAATGGAATATTACTCAGCCATCTGAAAGAATGAATACCTAACATTTATATCAACATGGGTGGAACTGGAGGGTATTATCCTAAGTCAATCAGAGAAAGACAATTATATGGTTTCACTGATATGTGGAATATAAGAAACAGCACAGAGGATCATAGGCGAAGGGAAGAAAACTGAATGGGAAGAAATCAGAGAGGGAGACAAACCACGAGATACTCTTAACTATGGGAAACAAACTGAGGGTTGCTGGAGGGGAGGTGGGTGGGGGGATGGGGTAATTGGGTGATGGGCATTAAGGAGGGCACATGATGTGATGAGCACTGGGTGTTATATGCAATTGATAAATTACTGTTCTCTACATCTGAAACTAACAATGTACTATATGTTGGCTAATTGAATTTAAATTAAAAAAAGTAATAAAGGACCTCAAAATAAGTTAGAGTTGCAGTTCTTTCCAAAATAACCCCTGCAACAATGTGTCTGATTTGGAATATTTTACCTGTATTGATTTTCATTTTCATGTCAGCTTTGAAAAATATTTCAAGGTACACATCACGGGTGCATAGGACATATGATCTTAATTGTACTTTTTTGCTTCTGTCAAAATCAGATGAAGTGGAAACACGAGAATTACTAAAACTATGATAGAATGTTTACCCTATCTAGAGACAGGTACTAGTAATACCCAATCTTGGATTATATCCACTGAATCCCAATATCACTGATCAACTCTATTTAAAAGCACTCCAATCAGAATCTTCCTTGAGAAAACTAATGATGTATTGTATGGTGACTAACATAACATAATAAAATAAAATTAAGAAAATAAAGACACTCAGATTGATAATAAAAGAAGAACAACAATAAAACAGAGAATGTTACAGTGGGTTAAGAAAGTAGTTGAGTGGTTGAATTTTTAGTCACATTCATTAACCTTCAATTTGGATGATATGGATAGAGGAAGAGGGTTTTGTTTTCAGCATGACACTTGAATAAATTAATAATTTGATGAAAGTGTGCTATTAGAGTTTAAAAGTATGAGATGGATAATACAGTATCAGAGAGGCCAGTAAAGCCATGGGAGAAATTATTTCAACCTGAGAAAGAGAACTCATCAAAAGTAATAGCCAGAACAAGACTAAATATTTGCATTTTATCAAAATTAGATGGCTGTGATTCAGTGTTTAAATATTATCAGCTGTTTGTTCTTCCAGGTATTCTACGCCCTACCCCCCAACATTAAGCATCTTCCACCTTCCTCCAACAACTCCAACTAGGGAAATGTCTAAGAGTAAATGAAATTTGAGCAATGGCACAGAGGTGGATTACTTGAGAAATACTGATTTCGTTAATAAGCACCAGATAAGGGGTATATGCCAAGGATTAAGGAGAAGCTTTAGCTAGAAATGAAGGAAAGATTGAAATGACATAATACATAAGATCCTGAAGCAGCCAGCTCCAAATAAGGGGGAGAGGAATATTAAATCAGAATTTTACCAAAGACCAAACTTGATAATCCAAAGGAGTAACTTTTGAAAACTCTGTTTTGGGGTGACTTTAGGAGGTGAGTTAGGGATTAGGTATCTGTGTGCATCAGAGAGAAGTGCTGTGTTGGAAAAAGTGAGTTACAGAGCTATAGAATCCCTTTTTGTGCCCATTCTCTATACTAAGCTGATATTGCAGCTTTTGCCCCTGTCAGATGGGCTGGTTTGTGGTGAGCTGCAACAAAACAGGCTTTACTTAAAATGAAGTCCTTTAACACATCAGAGTGGGGCCATTGAGTGGTATTGCTGTGGCATCCCTCTTCTCCCATTAGTCCTTAAAACCCCAAACAGAAAACAAATAACTGGGAATAAGGAAGTTATGCAGATCTCAGGTTCATGTAGAAAATGAGAAGCCACATAGTACCCTCTCTCTTGTCAGTTAGTGACCCACCTTTCTGTCCTGTTGCCATTTGTAAGCTTGAACCCTACCTCTTCTGTCATCTTGGCTTGACTATTGATCCAGCTCTTGAATGTTTATGACTTCACTTCCTTTGTGCTGCATCTGCTTCACTTCATATTCTGATTAGATCCTGTGTTTCTGAGCCTAAAAGCCCAACCACAAATCCTAATTGCCCCTCGCACGAATGTTTGGTTTTGGAATTTTTACTTGGACTGCACTATGATTCCTATTAATACCATTACAGTTGCTCAGCCAAAAGTACCCGAGACCCTTCCCCTAGCAATAGAACTTTTATTGAACAAGAAAAATAGGAGAGAAGGATAGAAGTGAAATGATACTAAGGAGACATTAGGATAGCTCAGAGATCCTATTTAGCATTTTGTATTTTATTTCACAGGGAACAAGAACCATCTTCTCCTATAAAATATTTCTTGGCTAGAGAAAACATACTGCATAGGATGGATAATTGCCCTGGTGCAAAGTAGTGTTATGTGGGAAAGGAGCCAAGCCCAATGAAAACAGAAAATATCAATGACAACAGGATAGGAAGTTGAAATTTAAGATTAACATGCATAATGAAAAACATCTGGTGACCTTAGCGGACTACTAAATTAAATTTGGCTTAAAAAATGATGATTTGGGTTTTTAGGAACAGGAGTTCTCAGGTATATTTCCCTTTTGACAACTATTTGTAACTGCAGAAACAAGGTGAGCACTGCCCGGGTCAGTGTTTTTCACAGCAAAATTGAAACATTCAGACTCATGTAGAAAAAAGTCACGGAGATTTACCTTACCAAATAAATTCATATAACAACCCAGAAAACATCCCCCAAAATGACAGCACGTGAAGGGTTGTCCCCTTGGAAAAGGAATTCAGTTTTGAATTATCTATACTATAGACCTTGAAAGTCTTTAGTCACTTCATCCAATGAAAAATGGAGATGTTTGACTTATGACAGATGATCTGCCCAAGAGTGTTTTCTTTCTTCTATTGCTGCTTCAATTGTATATTTAGTGAATTAGCTGTGATTGATGATAGTATTTTAAGTCCTTGCTAGTTTTTCTGGTGAAAAGATGGCATATTTTAACTATATTAATAGTTTTAGGTTTAAGTGTAGCACAATATATTTTTATAATCTTTCAATAGTGAAGCCACAATTTATACAAATGGATTCATTCTGTCTTTAGCCCAAGCAACTCTGACAAAAAGATGCCATTTAAAGTAGTGTTGCTCATCATTCAAAGATGCAAAGCTGAAGGCTACATTGCTTTGATATGAAATAACTTTGTAGTTTTGAATGCCTGGCAAAATCTGTATACGCCACTTAAGTAGGTTGTACAACTGGGGCCAAATATACTCCTAGGAGAAAAACATCACCAACAGTGGTAATTTTAAAATAAAAGAGCTAAAGAAACAGTTTTGTTCAGAAACACCAACTTCCCTAAAAACTGGTTATGGAATATTTAATCAGTTTAAAAGTTTATTAATATAATTGTGAAAAATATGAAGTGTTGGTAATTATAGCAGGCTGTAGGGTTACTGTTTTACCTTAGGCGGTTTTTTTTTTTTCCTTAAGCAGTCTTATTTGGAGTTTGGTGTATATTAGATTTAGGGTGAGTACCCTAAAACTTTTTAGGAAATAATATCAATTGAATATTATTTTCTACTTGGCCTATTCCTCATTGAAGAATAGTTTATACTCTTACTTAATAAATATGATTGTGAAGGAGAAAATACAAGGGTTTGCCCATATTGTCTCCTTTAGCATATCTACTATATTGCAGTATTGTGTGGCTCTTAGTGCTATTTGAATGCCAATAGCTCAGTTCTGTAAATGCAGAAGAAAGATAATTTGGGAAACTACTTGATAAGAGATGGGATTATCTGTCTGTAGTACTGGATAATGAAGTATTCACTTAAGCCTCTAGGCCTTGAAAAGACCTCTCAATATTTCTAATGTTGAATAAACCTAGGCCTCCTAAAACATGCCAATTTATATGTCACAAGATTCAAGCCATTTTCTCATAGCAACAGCCTTAAACTGAAATATACTTAGTTTATAAAAGTCAAACTAAAACATGACAGGTTCCCAGAGACATGTAAATATGACCTTGACTGATGAATGTGCTGAAAGCTGGATCTAATTTACAGGTTGTTAGCCTCCATTCTGTTCTAGATCAGGGGTGTGTGTGTGTGTGTGTGTGTGCATGCGCATGTGAAGTTGTTGATTGAATAAGTGTGTGAACTTATCCATATTTTTTAGGGAGGGGGAGAAGGGGCAAAGGTAGGGGGAGAGAGAGAATCTTTTTTTTTAATTTTAAGATTTTATTTATTTACTTTATTTTTTTGGCATTTTTTTATTATGTTATGTTAATCATCACATGTTACATCATTAGTTTTTGATGGAGAGAGTATCCTAAGGAGGCTCCACACCCAGCGCAGAGCCCGGCTGGAGCATTGATCTCAGGACCCTGAGATCACGACTTGAGCCGAAATCAAAAGTTGGATGTTTAACCAACTGAGTCACCCAGGGGCCCCAACTTATTTATACTTTTGATAAGTGTTTCTGTAGAGGCTTTGGATGGTGCCTCACCAAGTACAGGGAGATAATAAGGCACCCAGAATCAGTTCCTTTGCATGTGATGTATATAGTAGTACCTTGGTTGATCCCTGCTGACTTGGGCTTTTGAAGTATACTTTTAATACTGTTACGGTTTTCCACACAAAGTATTTGACCTATAGTATTCATAAATAAGAACTACAAAAATAAGCTCATTATTATGAATTGGGTTCTTGTATACCTGGGGCTTAAGAATGTGCGGTCTTCTGACGATAGGCCCAGGTAAACAAATTCATAAGGCACAAACTTCGTTTACTCTCTTCAGTATTGACCTCTATTGCTATCCACAAATGTTAACTCCCTATTATTCTCAAACTTGGCAGCATATTTAAAAGCCATCTTTGACTTTTAATGACCCCAAATAGTACGAACTTCTCATCTCCTGCTTGATTATAGCTCTCAGCTCCGACAAAAGAAAACCTAGAGTTATGCCTACATTTCCATTATTAACACCCCTGCCTTTGTAGTACTTCCCCATCTGAGCTCCCTAATAATGTGTAGCAAAAGCTCTATGCCCAGACTATTTTGGCATAGGGTCATGTGCTGTGTCCTCTCTCCTTTAAAGGAGAACAATGAGTCTTCATTTCAAAAGGTAGATCATAACATATGAGCACTTCATATGTAGTGTCTTCATTGAATTGACAATTTAAACCTATTTGGATGTTTTCTAATTCAGTCTAACAGCCTATCAGTAGCCAATTAAATCCATTAAACCAGTACTATGTTTAGACTTTACTTGTCTAAAGGCTAGCCTCATATCCTCAATTGTCCTCATTGAATACCTTATAAATAATCCAGTGAAGAACTCTGAGAGAAAGAAGCAACACTTTGAAGTTTTCAGTGTGGGTTTCAAGGGAATTTCCATAAATGGAAGTTTGTGAATTAAATCAGCTTTGCATAATTTGCAATAATAATCTCTTCTGTTTGAGTAAATTGGTTTATTTACAGAACACATTCATACACATTTACGAATTTGATTTTTTACAACAACCTTATGAGGACAGTAAGTAGGATAGACATTGCTATTCCCATTTTACAGATGAGGAAATTTAACAAACTTTGTCAAGTACACACAGATATAAATGATGGAGACCACAACTCAATCCTAAATCTGTTTTTTTTTTTGTACTTCCCTGTTAGAATTACAATAGTAACTGTTGGTATTTTTCTTTAATGAGGTGGATTAATTAGTGACATTACTCATTTGCATCTCTGTGTCCTTTCACAGTGTGTTCTCTTGCCCAGAATGTCTCTTACCTTTTCTCCTAGGCCTATCTCAAATCCTACCTCCTTCAAGAAAACTTCTCTGGTTACTCATGGATCTCTTCCTTCTCAAACTTGTACAGAACCTCTAGCTTATACTCTAAAATCTAGCACTTAATTTTTACTGTTTTATATTTTGTCCAAACTGACCTGTGGGAATGAAGCAGAAATTGCACCCTTTGTATAAATGATTTCTTTTTTAATTTTTTTAACTTAAAGTTGCTTTATTTATGATTTATGACTGTAGGAAGTACAATGATAAATGTTGATTACTAGAAGTTTTTATTGCTAAATTGTATATATTACAACTTTAATGCAATATTTTTTAAAGTTTTTATTTAAATTACACATCGTTAACATACAGTGTGATATTAGTTTCAGGTGTACAATACAGTGATTCAACACTTCCATACAATACCTGGTGCTCATCACAACAAGTGCACTCCTTAATCCCTATCACTTATTTAACTCATCCCACCCACCTCCCCTTTGGTATCAGTTTGTTCTCTATAGTTAAGAGTCTGTTTCTTCGTTTGCTTCTCTCTTTTTTCCTCCCCTTGCTCATTAGTTTCTTAAATTCCATATGAATGAAATCATATGGTATTTGTCTTTCTCTGACTGACTGATTTTGCTTAGCATAAGGCTCTCTAGCTCCATCCATGTCATTGCAAATGGCAAGATTTCATTCTTTTTTATGGCTGAGTAATATTGGCTATTGTAGATAATGCTGCTATAAACATTGGGATGCATGCATCCATTTGAATTATATTTTTGTATTCTTTGGGTAAATACCCAGTAGGGCAACTACTGATTTGTAGGGTAGTTCTAATTTTAACTTTTCGAGGAACCTCTATACTATTTTCCAGAGCAGTGGCAACCAGTTTGCATTCCCACCAACAGAGCAAGAGGGTTCCCCTTTCTCCACGTCCCTGCCAACACCTGTTGTTTCTTGTGTTGTTCATTTTAGCCATTCTGACAGATGTGAGGTGATATTAAAAGGCAACCTATGGAATGGAAGAAGATATTTGCAAATGACATATGTGATAAAGTGTTAGTATCCAAAATTTATAAAGAACTTTAAAAAGTCAACATGCAAAAAACAAATAATCCAATTAGAAAATGGGCAGAAGACATGAATAGACATTTTTCCAAAGAAGACATACAGATGGCCAACAGACACATGAAAAGATGCTCAACATTACTAATCATCAGGGAAATACAAATCAAAATTATAATAGATATCTTTGTATAAGTGGCTTTTAAACATCTATATTCCTTGTCCTCTCCCCTTTCTCCCATGGGCTTATCTGATGGCCCATACCCAGAATTATCCCTTCACAAGGAGATTGTCAGATGTACATTTCTTTAAGTTTTCTTGCCTGCCAGACGGAGATAATAATTACTATTTTACAGGACTGTGACAGTTGAATGAGAATGAATACAAAAGTGCCTCCATTGTTTCTGGCACCAGGTAAGGCACTCAACAAACAGTGTATGATGAAGATATCAAAGTGTTAAAAAGAGTGAGAAAAAGAGAAGTCGGTATTTTAAGTCTTTTTTAGCCTTTTTAGTGATTCCCCTTGACTTTAGGCATGCCTGCATTTCCACCGCTCCCTCTATGAACATCTGTGCTTTGATTACATAAACATTCTTGTTTCCCAGATTAGTCTATCCATAATAACATCTGTGAAAATATGAGGTATGTTTGTAAGCATAATATCTATAAAGAGAGGTTAAAACCACTTTTGCATACATACTGTCTGCAGGTACCCATGTCATCCAGTCCAATTTAATGCTGCCTTTGTGTGTATGCTGAATGAAAGACACAAAAATACTTAGTGAATTACCCATTAACTACATTCAACAGAGGGATGGGCAGAGTTTTTCCCCACTGATAATCATGAATTTATGCACATTGTATCCCGATTGCCTGTGAAAAGTCCTCCAGTATATAAATACTAATCCAAATATAGTCATATGTGACCTTAAAAAAAAAACCCTTTAAGACACTTTTAGATACTTCCTGAGGTTACATTTTCAATTGTACCTTTTGATATAGGAGGTACTTAAAAGTATGCTTCATCCCTGGCAAACTCTCTGGTGTTGAGTTCTTCCTGTTTTGCTAAATAACACCTTTGGAAGAATTTTACGTCATCTTGTGATGATCTAAACTTGATGTGTACATTAAAATAAGGGTTGGAAAAAACAGTTTATATACAAAAGAAGAAACCCCTGCAATTTGGGCCAATTTAGAACCAAATCGAAAATTTATCTGATTTTTGAGGGTATTATTTATCTTTTTAAACTTACTTTTTTAAATGATAAGGTGAAAAACAATACAGTTAGCAGAAATCATAGATTTTGGCTTTAAGAAAGTTTCAGAGGTGGTAATATGTATCTTCCTGCCCAAACTAGTGAATAAAGTTGCATAACTAACTGATTATTTAGGAACACTGCTTATGGAAGCCCCAATAAAATTCCTATGCAGAGAACTTTCCAGCAATTGGCGTTCCCTATAACAAATATTATTTTGACCCATTGTATGCTAGGACAATCATAAAAGGGTCCTTGTGGGGAAGACTTGGTTTTGTTGATGTTTTTGAAATGGCTTTTCTACTTTTATTGGGCTTTGTTTCTGTTGCTCCTGGGAGATCAGGAACTGTTTCATTTTGCACTTATATCTAGTAGATATTAAAAGAAGTGTTTACTGTTTTATAGATTCTCAGTATTATAAATAATGATGTTAAGCTCTCAAATGACCAAAATTCTCAAAGATTTTTCCAGACTCAACTCTACATGTCATGTGTGCCTTGTATGTTCTAATTGTTCATCCCACTTGAAGAATAAAAATTGAGAATCCTGACAGATTTGGTGTTGTGTTTTAGACTTCAATAACCTTAGCCCTACAATTGGATATTTTATTAGCATTTTGAAAACTATTTTTTAAAATTTTTTATGTTATTTTAATCACTGTACATTACATCATTAGTTTTTGATGTAATGTTCCATGATTCATTGTTTGCGTATAACACCCAGTGCTCCATTCAGTACATGCCCTCTTTAATACCTATCACTAGGCTAACCCATACCCCCACCCGCCTCCCCTCTAGAACCCTCAGTTTGTTTCTCAGAGTCCATAGTCTCTCATTGTTGGAACCATGAGAAACTGTTTTTAAAAACTTATAAAACAAGGATTTGAAGTGACCTGGCAAGGACAGTAAGTTGAGGCATGGTGCACATTTACTGCAAAAACACAAGTTGAACGTTGTAGAAAGACTTTAAAAGATTGATAACTACTTTTCAGGAGGAACGCTAAGAAATTCAATATACCCTACCTCCACTGGAAAGTAAAATTGGGAAATATCCTAAGTATGTTCTTAGGATCCTATCATCCCACTCTCCATACTTATTTTTGATGAACTCCCATCTATCCAGTGTCTTATGTCTTACAACTGACACAAGAGCACACACAGAATCTTCCACATCTTAGATACAAGGTAAACACTTGGTAAATATTAGCTAATGGAGTAGATGAAGGTCCCTTTGACTATTTTAGCCACTTTCCCTCATTTGCAAAACTGGCTTCATCAGGAGTTCTAGGTTCATAGTTCCAAAATAATTTAGGCTGTGTATACTCCATGTCAAATGAATCACCTGAGTTCTGTTTATTCTTTCTGATCATTGACAGTGAATCCAATCTAAGCCACTTGTTCAGTCTTATTTCATCATTAAAGCAAATCACATGACCTAGCCAAAATTTGCATCCTCTTGATTTTGTATGTCCAAATATTCAAATCAGACTGACTTTTTTTGCACTCTATCACTGAACAGTTGACCTGTAAATAGCCAATCCACCCAGAGTAAAGATGCAGCCTTATGCAGATTCATAATAGCAAGTCCCACTTCCCTTTTAGATTCTCTCAGTTCCCTTTGTCTATGGTAAGGAAATAACACTCATACATTCTATGTGTTGAGCACTTCACAGTCTCCCTCCCTCCACCATATATATCTGCTGCTCCTCCAGTAATTTCTCTAAACTGAGATTATAGTGCCAAGTCAGCAGGGAAGAAACAAATACCTGAAATGTACAAGTTGTTTAAAATACCATAATAATATCACAATACTGTATATTTATTATTTTTTGTAACATGTAGATTGGAATGGGTCTAGGCAACCTGTGGTCCCTGTTGTTTTCAGTTTGATTTCAACCACCTTAGCCTCTTTAAAAAACTACCTGTTTTATTTTGAAATTATGCAGATTCATATGTACCTATAAGAAATAATACAGAGATCTCATGCATTCTATATCCAGTTTTCCCCAATTGAGACCTCTTGCAAAACTATAGTACAATATCACAGATGGGATATTGACATTGATACAATCCACCAATTTTATTTAGATTTCCGAATTTTACTTGTACTTATTTGCATATGTGTAGTTCTATGCAATTTTATTATACCGTTGAGTTTGTGTAACCACCACCACAGTTAAGATACTGAACAATTCCTTCACCATATGTTGCTCCTTTTAAGTACATCAACCTTCTTCTTCTCCATTTCTAAATTTTTTTATTTTGAAATGTTTTATCAACTGAATCATACAATATGTAACCCTTTGGGGGTGGCTCTTTTTTCTTTCAGAATAATTCTTTGGAGATTCATGCAAGTTGATGCATGTATCACAAATTCATTCCTTTTTATTGCTGAATGGTATCCCATGTTATAAATGTATCACAGTTTTTTTTTTAACCATTTATCTGTTGTAGCTCTTTCCAGTTTTAGGCTATTATGAATAAAGCTGCTATAAACTTTTGTGTACAGGTTTTTGTGTGAAATAAGTTTTTATTACTATGGGATGAATGCCCAAAACTGAAATTGCTGGACTATATGATAGTAGAATATTTATTTTTATAAGAGACTAACAGTATTTTCTAGAGTGGTTATTACACTTTACATTTTTGACAGCAATGAATGGGTGATTCATCTTCTACACATCCTTACCAGCATTTGGTGTTTTGAACATCATTTTATTTTACATTCAGATTACTGTGTAGTGATGGTTCATCATGGTTTTAGTTTGCATTTCCCTAATGATTAACAGTGAACATCTTATGTGCTTATTTGCCATCAGTATATTCCTTTGGTGGAGTGTCTTTTCATGCCTTGTGCTCATTTTATAATTGAATTGTTTTTCTTTTTCTTTTTCTTTACTGTTATTTTGAGAGTTCTTCATATATTCTATACTTTTCTTTTGTCATACATATGGTTTGCAAATATTTTCTCTCACTATGTAACTTGTCTTTTTCTCTTTAAAAGGGTCTTTAACAGAACAAGTGTTTTTAATTTGGTAATGTCCCACTTATTGTTTCCTTTTATGGATTGTGCTTTTGTTGTCAAGTCTAAGAAGTCTTTGCCTAACCCTAAATTCCAAAGACATTCTATGTTTTTTATAAAGAATTTATACTTTAAAATTTTATATTTAAGTCCATGAGCCATTCTGAGTTATTTTTGTACAAGATAGAAGTTTTAGGTTGAGATTCATTTTGGGGGGCTATAGATAGCCAATTGTCCTGGCATCATTTAAAAATGCTATCCTTCCTTTATTGAATTGCTTGTCACTTTTGTCAAAAATCCATTTTGAATGTATCTGTGAGTCTGTTTCTGGGTTTTACATTTTTCCTTTGATCTATGTTTCTATTCCCCCACCAATGCCACACTGTCTTGATAATTGTAGCTATATAATAATCCTTAATATCAGGTACAGTGTTTCTTCTTGGTCAAGAGGAACTAATTTGTCTTGGTCAAGATTGTTTTCACTAGGGCTGTGCCTTGTCACATAAATTTCAGGATAAGCCTGTGTATGTCTGAAAAATACCTTGCTGAGATTTTTAAGGGAAATGAATTACACTTAAAAATCCATTTGGGGAGAACTGATATCTTTACTATGTTGAGTCTTCCAATTTATTAACATGGTTATTTCTATTTATTTGGCCTTTGATTTTCTTCATCAACATTTTATAATTTTCCACATACAGATCATATACATGTTTTGTTGTGTATGCCCTAAGTATATCATTTTCTTTTTTGTAAGAGTTATTTATTTATTTGAGAGAGAGAGAGAGAGCAGGGGGAGGGGCAGAGAGGAAGAGAAGCAGACTCCCTCCTGAGTGGGGAGCCTGAAGCTGGTCATCCCAGGAGCCTGAGATCATGACCTGAGCCAAAATCAAGAGTTGGACACTTAACCAACTGAGCCACCCCCGGTGCCCCAAGTATTTCGTATTCTATGGAGAGATTGTAAATGGTATTGTGTTTTAAATTTCATTTCCCACATGTTCACTATTAATATATGGAAATACAGTTGTGTTTTTGTGTGTTGATCTTATATCCTGTGACCTTGGTGGACTCATTTATTAGTTCTAGTGTTTTATTTTTTTTGTAGATTCCCTAGGATTTTCTATTCGGACAATCATGTTATCTGCAAGATTATTTTTTCCTATGCATGCTCCTCCTCCCTGCTTTTCTTGACTTATTGCAGTAGCTTTAAATTCTATTACTATGTTGAATAAGTGTGATAATAGAAGACATCCTTGTTTTGCCTTAGTCCTGATATTTGGGTGAAAACATTCAGTTTTTGTCAGTTAAGTGTGATGTGTAATGTTAGCTGTAGGTTTTTGGCATTTGTTCTTTATCATTTTGAGGTAATTCCCTTCTATTCTTAACATTCTGAGAGTTTTTATCATAAATTGGTGTTGAATTTTGTCAAATGCTTGTTCTTAATCAATTGACATGATCTTACGATTGTTATTATGCCTATTAATATGGTAGATTACACTGAATTTCAAATGTTGAATCATCTCTATGTAGTTGGTATCGATACCGCTTGGTCATTGTGCATATTTCTTTGTATATATTTTTTAATTTCATTTGATATTTTGTTGAGGATTTTGCATCTAACTTTTTTATTTTTTACTTTTTTAAAATTTTTATTGTTATGTTAATCACCATACATCATTAGTTTTTGATGTAGTGATCCATGATCCATTGTTTTCATATAACAACCAGTGCTCCCTTCAGTACATGCCCTATTTAATACCCATCACCAGGCTAACCCATCCCACCAACCCCCTCCCCTCTAGAACCCTCAGTTTGTTTCTCAGAGTCAATAGACTCTCATGGTTCGTCGCCCCCTCCGATTCCCCCCATTCATTTTTCCCTTCCTTCCTACTTATTTTTTATTTTATTTTATTTTATTATGTTAGTCACCATACAGTACATTCATTAGTTTTGATGTAGTGTTCCATGAGTCATTGTTTTCATGTAACACCCAGTGCTCCATGCAATACATGCATCTAACCTTTTGAGAAACATTGGTATATAGTTTTCTTTTTTGTACTTTTTTTCAGGCTTATTATCAGGGTAATACTGTCTTAAAAGGATGAGTTGGTAAATGTTTCTACCTCTTTATATTTTGTAAGATACTGTATAAAGCTAGTGTTTCTCTTTCAATGTGTGTGTACAACTCTTGATCTCAGCTCAGGTCTTGATCTCAATATCATGAGTTCAAGCCTGGCATCGGGCTCCACACCCAGTAGGAGCCTACTAAAAAAAAAAATTGTGTAATATGCTGTTGGGTAGAGTAGTCTGTTGATTGCAATGAAATCTTATTGGTTGATTGTGTTTGCAGTTTTTCTATATAATTGTCTGATTTTATGTTCTATCAATTGCTGAGATGAGTGTGTTGAAATTTCCAACTCCAATGTTCATTTGTCTATTTTTCCTTACAGCTTTATCAGGTTTTGTTTCTTGTTTTAAGACTCTTTTGTTTGGTGCATACCTGTTTTAGGATCATTTTATTTTCCTGATGGATTCATTATTTTATTATTATGTAATGTACCTTGTTATCACTAGTAATTTTCTTTGCTCTGAAGTCTACTTTCTCTGATATAAGTAACCATTTCTGCTCTTTTTTGGATAATCATTGCATAGTATATCTTTTTCCATCCTTTTATATTAAGCTTATCTATACTGTTGAAATTCAAGTGAATACTTGTAAACAGCATATATTTAGATTCTTCTCTTTATCTCTTTTATCTACTCTTTCAGTCTTTTTTAAATTAATTTATTTATTTGAGAGAGAGAGAGAGAGAGAGAGAGCATGAGCACAATTGAGGGGAGGGGAAGAGAGGGAGAAAATCTCAAGCAGACTCTCTGCTGATCTTGGACCCCAATGTGGGGCTTGATCTCATGACTCTGAGATCATGACTGGAGCTGAAATCAAGAGTGAACACTACATCAAAAACTAATGATGTAATGTATGGTGATTAACATAACAATAAAATTTAAAAAAATTAAAGTTAAATAAATAAAATCTTTAAAAAAAAAGAGTGGATGCTTAACTGAATGAGCCATCCAGTCGCCCCTCAATCTCAGTCTTTTGACTGATGCACTTAGACCATTTATATTTAAGATAATCATTGATTTTTATTATTTTTTTAATTTTTATGCCTCAATCTTTTTTATTGTGGTAAAATATATATATAATATTTCTCATTTTAATAATTTGTCAATGTATAATTCAGTGACATTAAATGCATTCACAATGTTTTATACTGTCACTACTATCTATACCCAAAAATTTTCACCATCCTGAACATAAACTCTGTACTCATTGAGCAATAACTCCCTATTTCTCCTCTCCCCATCTTCTGGTAACTTTTATACTACTTTCTGTCTTTATGAATTTGCCTATTCTAGGTACTTCATACAAGTGGAATCATACAATATTTGTTTTTATTTCTCTGGCTTAATTAGCATGATTTTTCAAGGTCCATCCCTGTTGTAACATATATCAAGATTTAGTTATTTTTTTCTGGCTCAATAATATTCCAGCATATGTATACACCACATTTTGTTTTTCCATTTATTGATGGATGGGTACTTGGGTTGTTTCAATCTTGTTGAAAATAATGCTGCTATAGACATTGGTTTACAAGTACCTGTTTGAATCCCTGCTTTTAATTCTTTTTGACATATTCTCAGGAGTGGAGTGGAGTTGCTGGATCATGTGGCAAAACACATTGTTTTCTGTTTAAATCTTTGAGAAACCACCAAGCAATTTTTCACAGTGTCTGCACAATTTTCATTCCCACTAGTAAGGCACAGATTTCTAATTTCTCCACATCCTCACCAATGCTTATTTTATGTTTCCTTGTTTTTAATAATAGCTATCCTAATGGGTATGAACTGGTATCTCACTGTGGTTTTGATTTGTATTTATCCAGTGATTAATGATGTTGAGTATTTTTTTTTATGTGCTTATTCACCGTTTGTATATCTTTTTTTAGAGAAATATCTATTCAAGTCCTTTGTTTATTTTCAAAATGGGTCTTTTGTTGTTTAGTTGTAGTTCTTTAAATATATTCTGGATATTAATCCTTTAGAAGATATTCAAGTATTTTCTCCAATTATGTAGTGTCTTTTGATGTGCACAAGTTCTTAATTTTAATAAAGCCCTATTAATATATTCTTTCCTTTTGTTGCCTGTGCTTTTGGTACTACACCAAAGAAATCCATACTAAATCCAATGCTGTAAAGATTTTCTCCAATGTTTTCTTTTAATGACTTTATAATTTTAACTCTTAAGGTGATGACTTTGATCCATTTTTAGTTACTTTTTGTATATGGTATAAGGTAAGGATCTACCTTCATTCTTTTGCATATGGTTAGCCAGTTTTCCCATCCTAATTTGTTGAAAAGATTGTCCTTTCCCCATTGAGTGGTACCCTTGTTGAAAATCAACTGACCAAATATGTGAAGGTTTATTTGAGGACTCTATTCTATTTTATTAGTTTATATGTCTGTCTTTGATTTTATTATTTATTATTGATTTTATTATTTTGTTTCCTCTAGTTCTCATTCTTTTGTTTCTCTTTTCTTGCCTTCTTGTGGGTTACTTGAACACTTTTTAAGATTACATACTGATTTATTTATAGTGTTTTTGAGTGTACCTCTTTATATAACTTTTGTACTGGTTGCTTTGTGTATTACAATATACATATGTTACTTATGACAGTCTCTTGGTATCAGTGTTTTACCACTTTGAGTGAAGTACAGAAACTTCACCTCCATTTAGGTCCCTATACTTTTCCCACTTTTAAACATCATTGTTTTTAGTATCAAACAATATTATATTTCCTACCATCAAATCTGATACATAAACTCATAAATAAAGATATGCTATTGTATGTACTCATATTGTATGTACTCATCTTTTTGTTGTAGCTCCTTCCTTCCCAATACTGTAAGATTCTTTCATTTATCATTTTCTTTGTTTGAAGAACATCCTTTAACCAAGCTTTAAGGGAAAGTTTGCTAGCAACCAATTCTTTAATTTTCCTTCATCTGAGAATGTCTGTATTTATCCTTCATTACCAAAGAATACTTTTCCTGAATATAGAATCAGTAAGTTTTCCCATTTGGGGAAATATTCAGCCACTGTTCCTTTAAATGCTCTTTCAGCCCTACTTTCTTTCTTCTCTCATTCTGAGACGCTGACGATACGAGTATCAGATCTTTTGTTATTATCCTACAAGTCTTTGAGGCTCTGTTCATTATTAGTCTGTTTACTCTCTGTTGCTTAGATCATGTAAATTATATTATTTTGTCCTCAAGTTCACTGATTCTATCAGCTGCTGTCTCCATTCTACTGTTGAGTCTATCCATAGTTTTTATAATTCCTTGTATTATATTTTTCAGTTCTATAATTGTCATTTTTTAAATAATTTCTATTCCCAGGGCACCTGATTGGCTCAGTCAGTAGAGCATGTGACTCTTGACTTCAGGTTTGTAAGTTCAAGCCCCATATTGGGTGTAGAGATTACTTAAAAATAACATCTTAAAAATAATGAATAAATAAATAAATCCATTCTATTTCTTTGGTGAAATTTTATTATTTTTCATTTGTTTCAGGATGATTTGTTATTGATTGTTTAAGTATTTTTTGATGCCTGCTTTAAAATTCTTTTCAGATAATTCCAACATCTAATTCATCCCAGTATTTTCAATTCATTGCATTTTCTCATTCAAGTTGTGATTTCTCTGGTTCTTGAAATGGTGGGTAATTTTTTATCATTCCCTAGACATTGTGTCTGTTATAGTAGGAGAATCCAAGGCCTATTGCTTTCGTATAGCAAAGGAAATGGTGAAGAAAATAAAAAGATAACCTACTGAATGGGAAAGATATTTGCAAATGACATATCCAATAAGGGGTTAATATCCAAAATATATAAAGAACTCATACAACTCAACACCAAAAAATTCTAAATAATCCAACTAAAAATGGACAGAAGACATGAACAGATATTTCTCCAAAGAAGATATACAGATGACTGACAGACACATGAAAAGATGATCAACATCACTAGTCATCAAGGAAATGCAAATCAAAATCACAATGAGACATCGCCTCACACCTGTCAGAATGGCTAAAATTAAAAACACAAGAAACAACAAGTATTGGCAAGGATGTGGAGAACAAGGGACCCTATACGCTGTTGGTGGGAATGCAAACTGGTGCTGCCACTCTGGAAAACAGTATGGGGGTTCTTCAGAAAGTTAAAAATAGAACTACCCTTCAATCCAGCAGTTGCTGGATTTAACCAAATATATAAGTACAGTTGCTATATTAAACCAAAGAATACAAAAATATTGATTCAAAGAGGTACATGCACCCCGATGTTTATAGCAGCATTATTTACAATAGCCAAGATATGGACACCCTAGTGTCCATTGATAGATGAATGGATAAAAAAAAGTGGTGTATATATGCAATAGAATATTACTCAGCCATAAAAAAAGAATAAAATCTTGACTTCTGCAACAACATGGATGGATCTAGGGGGTATAATGCTAAGTGAAATAAGACAATCAGAGAAAGACAAATACCATAATATTTTACTCATATGTGGAATTTGAGAGACAAAACAAACAAAGGGGAAAAAAGGAGAAAGAGACAAACCAAGAAACAGACTCTTAACTTAATAGAGAACAAACTGATGGTTACTGGAGGGGAAGTGGGTAGAGGAATGGGGCAATAGGTGAAAGGGATTAACAGTACACTTATCCTGATGAGCACTGAGTAATATATAAAATTGTTGAATCACTCACTGTACTGTACACCTGAAACTAATATAACACTGTATACTGGAATTAAAAATAGCTAAATAAAAAATTTAAAAAATAAAATAAAATCTTGAACCTGTTTAGGTTCAGTCCCTAGATCCTGGCCTAATTTTACAGGCTGTGTTTTCCATAACTATTTAATATTTAGAGCCTTTATGGAGCTATTTTAGTCTGCTTGGTTCATCTGGTACTGCGGAAATGAAAGCATATGTCTATACAAAAATGTACATGGATGCTTACAATAGCTAAAAGGTAGAAATAACCTAAATTTTTATCAGCTGATTAATGGGTGATGAAAACATAGTATACCCATGCAATGATGCAATGAAGTACTTTTTGGCAATAAAAAGGAATGAAGCACTGATGCATGAATAAGCCTTAGAACAGTATGCTATTATGTGAAAAGAGTTGTGCTACCATCAACACAATCGATTTTAGGATACATTCAGCCCTCCAAAAAGAAACCCATGCCCATCAGCAGATCTTTTCAGGTTTTTCCTGGTCTTGTGCACAGTCTTGCTCATGTGTGTGACCTTCACTTATTAATGAATATCTCAGAGCTTTTCAAATCTCTCTTTGAACATCTTATTCTCCAGTATTTCTTTTTACATTTTTTTGGTTAGCTTCTTGTTAATTTCAACTATTAATGTCATCCTAGGCAGCTGAGGTGTTAAACAATCACCACTGATCATTTTTTATAAAGTCCCTATAGATCAGACTGTTTTCACAGAGTAAGCTCCGTGTCTGGTCAAAGAAATCAAGCCCTAAAAATGGAGTTTTTCATGAAGCTTCCAGACATGTCAAATAGTATCAGTTATCTGTTATCTGTTACCCTCCAGTTCCATGCATGGGGATGAGGCTTTTGGATTGCTGGAAATCTGTTCTGCTTTCTCCACTCCAGTGGCTGCTAGACTGCTGATTTTTAAGCTACCATAATTGTGAGCTGCTGGTTTTTAAAGGTGTGATGCAGTTTGGGATTAGGGCAAGTTAAAATGCCACAAAATTCATTGGTGTTACTGAGATTCAGTTATTTGTCTTTAATAAAAACTTGGATTGTTGCAAGCCTTTAGTTAATTTCCAGCATTATGAAAAAAGGTGACTTTAACCATTTTTGCCACTGTTGTCATTGCTTTTATAAAGGAGTGGATTTTAGGGGTTCTTTTACTCTACCCTTCCAGAAGTTCTCTCTGGTGAAGAGTTTTAAAATAGTTCAACATAAAATGAATATGTGTGTGTATGCATATGTGTTTGTGTCTATGTATTAATCTCTCTCATATATATGTATGTAATTTTTATTTGATTAATCTAATTAGACTGCATATCTTCTGTCTGTGTTTTGGTTCTGAAATACTTATTATTTTATTTTTATTTTTATTCTTTAATTTAAATTCAATTAGCCAACATAGAGAACATTGCTATTTTCAGAGGTAGAGTTCAGTAATTCATCAGTTGCATATAACACCCAGTACTCATTACATCAAGTGCCATCTTTAATACCCAAAACCCAGTTACCCCATTCCCCCCACCACCACCCAGCAACCCTCAGTTTCTTTCCCATAGTTAAGAGTCTCTCATGGTTTGTCTCCCTCTCTGATTTCTTCCCATTCAGTTTTTCCCTCCCTTCCCCTGTGATCCTCTGCACTATTTCTTATATTCCTCATATAAGTGAAACCATATGATAATTGTCTTTCTCTGATTGACTTATTTCGCTCAGCATAATACCCTCCAGTTCCATCCACGTCAATGTAAATGGTAAGATTTCATCCTTTCTGATGGCTGAGTAATGTATCCAAGATCTGTAAAGAACTTATCAAACTCAACACCCCAAAAACAAATAATCCAGTCAAGACATGGGCAGAAGACATGAAATATTTATTTTAAATATATATTATTTTTACAAATCATTTTGGTTCCCCCTTAAAGATCAGCTTCCTTTCCCCTGACATAATCATCCATACCTCTGTGTTTGTCTTTTAGCATCAGTGCAATATTCAAGACTTTGTCCTTCTGGCTTAGACATGTGAGCAGGACACAAAGGATAATAATACAACATGTCTTGAAGAGAGCAAGAAGGTTGCTCTAATAATAGGAAATCTATTTAAATATATTTGACAACCCTTCATATAGAAACCGAAGAAAATCCTACATAAATAGCATGAGTGTTTAGGACATGTGTACATGAGTGTATATTTTCTTTAAAAAAAATAAAACTATTACAAATGCCCTCTAAGTTTCTTTTTCCAATTGTCTTGGCTATCCCAGCCAGGATCATGATCCAAATCAAGTATCCAAATTCACAAATATAAGCAAAAAGTAATATACACTCATTAAATTACCATAGGGAAAATTTGGTTGGCAAAAAAATTATACTAATCTATGTGTGAATATATCCACCTTACAAATATGATTCTGTACTTCAGTTATTTTGGCCATACTAAGTTAAAATTCCACTATTACCCCTTGGAATATCAAAGGATTCTTCACTATCAGATTGGTCCAACAGCTAATCATATTTTCTTAGTACTTATTTTGACAAAGTGGTAAACAGGCAAATTCGGTCTTCAGTACCCAGAAATCCCCCAGATTAAATTCCTTGTGTTTCTTCTGCCACAGTACATGGGGAAGCAGGTAATCCTTCTCTATATGAGGCTCTCTAGGTGACCACAAACATGTTTTAAGAAGAGTCATTTTCATTGAAGAAAGTAGACAAAAACTGAAAGAGGGAATGCATCTCCAACCTGAAGAATCTTACCATCTCCTTATAAACAAAGGACACTGATGTTCTGATGTCTTTTTCCTCCCACCCTCCATCCTTTCCTTTATCCCTCCCATCTTTTCTCTTCCCCTTCTTCCCTCCTTCTCTTCCTTGTTTCCTTCCAGGTATGTAAAACATTTTCTTTTTTACATCGTATCTCTCAAATATGGAGTATCAATCACATAAGTGCATAAATAATGACATGCTGTTCATCTGGGATTTTTTCCAAGCAGTGGAGGCTAGCAAGCTATATAATGAGCTTGCTGTATCTCGTCCTCTTTCCTCACCCTGAAATGAAATGGCAGGATCTGTGACTAAAATATTATAATGCTAAACAGACCAAAACATTTGATATTATTTAGTCACTGATGAGCACTAAGAGTTGCCCTGGTCTCTTCCTTCTTCATTAAAAAAAAAAAATTTCCTCTTAGAAGACCATCTGTATTCAGCAGGATATGGGCTTTTATATAGATACGTGCTAAAATTCTGTCACCTATCAACATAGGGACCCAATAGCAGGCAGTGATTCATCCATTTATCCAGAATAATGCCATGTCTGTGTGCATCCAAGGGCAGTGTAGTTAAAATGGGTCCTTTCAGTTTGTCTTGAGAGAGAACATCCAAGGGACACAAGCATTTGAGTAAGACAGATATAGCTTTAAATCTGTGTTCTGTTATATATTTGCTAGTTTCTGTATATATATATATATATATATATATATATATATATGAATTCCCTCTGTTATATTGAGGTTGAAATGTTTGAGGTCTATAAGATTAAATGAAACAATATATGCAAATTACCTGGCACATAGGCAGCACTCAGTGACTATTGTTGGTTGCTTCTGACATTCAAAGAAAATGTCCAGAGCCTCAAGTTCTGTGGATTTCCAAATGGATTTGCTCCATGCTTTATAGAATTTTTTTTTCTGTAGTGTCAGTTGTCCTTAGTGCCTTTTAGCAGGAGAACACGGTCTCCTTCATCTTTGCTGTATAGAAGGAGATTATTAGAGACTGAGGCAAGGAGAAGCTAGGGCTGATGATTTTTTCCCCTCATAGACACTTTTATTTAAGTCTTTTAATCAACAAAATCTGAGTTAGAATTTCTATCTTACTAAATGTTACCCTAGTGTCTTAAAAGGGTTAATGCCACTTCCACATTGAGTATGTTAGGCCCTAAAAAAAATCTGAGCACAAATCCATACACATCTGTGTAAATTAATCTCAGCCTGTTTTTCTTTACCCTTGAAGGCTCAGGCTGTCTAAAAAGAAAGCTTCTAGATTCTCTTAAGCAATCAATGTTTAAGAAAATTACTGAACCTTCCTTCATAAGTAATCCCTTTCATTGTGGAGAACAATACTATCCTGTCATAAATCCACTATAAGAGAAATGAGGTAAGTAATAATAGTATAATTTAGTAGCAAGAAAGAAGGCTGAGGAGAACTGAAGACAAGTATGTGAATGCTTAAAGCAAGACACAGAAGAAGGAAGCAATATCTTGGCATGTGTGTGTTGAATGTGTAAAAATGTATGTGAATATGTGTGAGTGTGTGTGTGTGTGTGTATAATTTATAAAAGGCAGCCCCATAAGAAATAAGTATCCTGGGGCACCTGGGTGGCTCAGTCAGTTAAGGGTCTGCCTTTGGCTCAGGTCGTGATCTGGGCTTCCTGGGATCCAGCCACACATCAGGCTCCCTGCTCATCTGGGAATCTGCTTCTCCCTCTGCCTCTCCCCCTGCTTGTGCTTGCACATGTGCGTGCACTCTGTTTTTCTGTCAAATAAATCAATTAAAAAAATCTTAAAAAATATAGAAAGAAAGAAGTATCCTGTTAGAGATGTTGCTCTTTTGGTTCCTAAACAAGCAAGACACTGGAAAACATCCACCTTCAGCTGTACTCTTGGTTTGCATAGCCCTCTCTCCCTGCCACCGCAAACAAATCTTTCATAAGGGTATCTTTAATTCCTCCTGCCTGGGGATAGTCCCCAAATTATTTCATTACTGGGCTGCTTGGTGCTATCAAAAGTTGGATTATTAAGGAGCTATGTGAGGCCTTGTTTCTTAATAATAAAAGCACAATGGCCATCTGGATGGGGATTAATATCTCACTTGGGGTTATGTAATAGTTTCTTTATTCCATTCCAGTTGCAGTTCCCCTTCCTAATTTTTCAAAATGCCACTGAAGCCCATTTCATGAAATTGCAAAGTAATCTGACAGTGATGAATCACTTTTAGAAAGGGAAAATTTGCTGAAGCTATGGATTTGCATTCACTGTGTCATTTTAGTTAAAATGAGAAATGCTTGGAATTTATACATAAACAGCACTGCATTTTGGCCTTATTTATTCAAGTAGGCTCTTGAAATAGCGGCTGGTTTTAATTATGCGTTGCCATTATGTGAAGAGAGAAAAATTGTCTTCTTGAATTTAGCTATTTGTTATCAGTTTAGGACTTTTAAGGAATAGTTTGTTAAAATCCTATTGAAAAAGTAAAGGTCAGAATGATTATTCTCAGAGCCAAATCTATGAATTCTCTTTCTACCTGGCAATTCATCAAATCTGGGCCTCTGAGAAAGGCAGCGTGGTTGTTTTAGCATCAATGCATTCCCTCACTTTTTCCCCACTCCTCTTTTCCAATATATTTCTTCAGTCCTGCATCAAAATTAAGAGGTTGAATTCTTGTATCCCAGCATACATGGCCTTTTGTCCAACTCAGTCAGTCCACACTACTCATCTTTGTTTCAAATCCCTAGAGCACTCTCCTGATCTGCCATCTGTGTCCTGATTCCCATTTTCTCTTCCCTCTAGTAGGTGCTGGAGAGACAGATTCACTATTCTGTATCATGAAATCCCTACCTTGAAATCACTGGGTAATCCACTTAGCTGAATGGTTTCCTCTGTGAAATGTGATTCTTTGATATAAAAACAGATAAGAATCTCATTAATTTGATATGTTTGGGATAGCAGAAAGGATCACTAACCTTTTCTTTAGCAACAATACATTTACTCTGTATGGAATAGGCAAGAATTTTTTTTTCACCAATGTTGAATTAAGCTATAATGCTTTCCCTTTACCTAGATAAGCATCTATTGAACACTCAATGTACCATCCATCCAATGGACAGTAAGAAGTGAGAAAGTGGACTGAGGCAAAGGATGTCGAAGATATGTGCCCTGCTGTGGTACCTGGGTGGCTCAGTCTGTTGAGTGACTGACTCTTGGTTTCAGCTCAGGTCATGATCTCATGGATCCTGGGACTGAGCCCCATGTCGAGCCCCCCTTCCAGCTCAATGCTCAGCATGGAGTTTGCTTGGGTTTCTCTCCCTCTACCCCTCCCTCTGCTCGCATGCTCTCTCTCTCTCTCTCTTTCTCTCAAATAAATAAATAAAATCTTTAAAAAAAAGATGTGTGCCCTGCTCATAAAGTTGAATAAGCTTTTGACTTCCTTTGAAGGAACTGGGTTACTGATTTGATAATCCTTCCAGAACCTCAAGAGGTACTCCAACTCAGGGTTCTAATTCTGGTTTTGCTAATAAATAGGTATTTGACTCTAGGCAACATCATTTTACCTCTTTAGGTTACCATTTATATAAAAATAAGGGATTGACTTCATGCTTAATATCTCTCACACACACATACACACATGTGCCCACCTAGAATACATGCAAAGTATGTGGTCAGTAGAGAGAATGAGTCAAAGAAAATTCCTTCTAGGACATAAGTCTTATTTATTTTATCCCTTAAATATACAGAGAAATGACTGTACAGAGAAGTTTTGCCTCAACTAAAGCTTTCAGTTTTATCTAAAATCTGCAAATAGGGGTGCCTCGGTGGCTCAGTCAGTTAAGCGACCGACTCTTGGTTTTGGCTCAGGTCATGATCTCAGGGTGGGGAGGCTCCATGATCAGTAAGGAGTCTGCTTGAGGATTCTCTCTTTCCCTCTCCCACTGCCCCCCCAATGCTCTCTGTGTCTGTCCATCCCTCTCTCTCTTTCAAATAAATAAATAAATCGTTAAAAAAATAAAATCTGTAAATAAATTGCTTTTCAACAAGATCTTAGTATTTGTCCTTCCACTTTAGTTCTGCATGCAGAAAGCAATCTAGGATAGTTTCATATTCTAATCCTGAGCATATCCCACTCATTATAGATTAAGCATTTCTGGTTTCTGCCAGAGACCATTTATAGCATTTTGCCAAAACTAGTTTACATCTCCAAATTTGACTATATATGCCTTGAAGGCAGGGTCTATAAAATTTTCTGTTTCTTTACAGTATCTAGCATGATGTCAGGCACAAAGATACAGGTATCTTTGGGAAATGACCTTGAGGTATGGCACCAATGCTTGGGGATTCCTATTTAAATTTTGTAAAGATTATAAATTGGACCAACAGAATAAGACTGTGGTAATAATCAAAATCATATGAGCTACAATTTATCAAGTGCTTACTATGTGCCAGGCATTTTGCATATATTATCTCATTTAATCTTTACAACAATCATATAAGAAAACTTCTAATATTATCACTTACTTATGGAGAAACTGAGACACAAGTGGTTACTTCATTTTTATAAGTTCATATAGCTAACAAGTAGTGGAGCTGGGATTTTTTATCCATGTCTGGTCAGTAAAACTTTCACTACTGTTGTATTGACTTCTTGACATTAAAGAAAAGCCCTTTACCAGGTACTGTGAGCTGGCACTTATCTAATTCCAAAGTCTTCACTTCTCCTCCCATCTAGAAAGAAAACAACATAGCATTCTCTTCTTTTTCAAGTTTCAATCTTGAGAGACATCCATGTTCTCCTTTTTTGAAATTGATTATATAAAAGGCTTTTTTTTTTCCTAAGCAAGTAAAGTAAACAGCATCAAAAATCTCTTTGAATGGGAAGATGCATTATCATTTTGTACTATCAAGTCATGGAAGTGAATAATTATGGAACTTGAAAGCTGTTTCTTATTTCTGAAATAGATTATTAATTATGAACTATTGTTGATTTATTCTCCTCTGTTATTACTTAAAGATAGACTTGCTTTTATGTTAAAGGTGTTAAATGTAAAGGATATTAATATTCTTCTCAAAATTCAACTTTTTATACAGATATTTGTAGGCAACTAATCAGTCCAACCTGTGAGAACCACTTTTCCTACCACTGAATTTTAACCTGATTCTGGATAGCTAGGGGCAAACATCCCTGGATATATTTGCAAATTTAAGGAGTAAGGAAATAAACCGTTCCCCTAGTTAGTAGATTGCAAGCCCAGCAAGGAAAGTGCTGTCAACATTTCAGAGCGGGAAGATTGACCTGCCTTTTCTGTGGAAGGGGCTTTCTCACTTTGTTCAAGGACAGTGGGCTTTTAACAGAATACGTCTCTGACTCAGTTTCATTTTCAAGCTGCTTGTGACTGCTTGTTAGCTGTCAATAAGCCTGTTATCTTTGTTCTCTAGCTTTTCTATCTTCTTTGAGCATAAGATCTCTTGAGCATTCTGAATGGGCATACTTTATCCCTGACATTATTGATGCTGCACATATATCTTCCTAGACCATCCAAACTGGTATATTCCAAGGATTTGCAAGAGATAGAGGTAGCACCACTGAAAGCCAGAATTGATGTTCTAACTTACCCAACCAAGTGATGACTTTGTCTCCTGAATCAGAAATCAGAATTCTGTAAGTCCCCAGCCATAGTATGGTCCTTAAGAAGTTGACCCTTTAGGGGCTGAACTCCTTGGTGGCATTACAGAATGCCTAATATCAAATAATTTAGGCCTTTTATTCAGCTGCTTTTCATTGTCAAGACATATTCAATCAAAATATTTTTGGAAAATACATGCTTTTAGCATAAATTAATATACTGACTCAAGTTGGTTGAAAATCACACGTTAAAACTGCGCTATCTTCTGTAGCTAATAATTTTTGGCACTGGAATTATGTTTCAGGGTGGAAGAACAATCTGTATGAATGCTCTGATTGGTCATGGAATATTAATTGGCTGCAGACATAGTGTTTAGAGCTCCAACTTAAGAATGATAAGAATGATAGTTTTCATTTGTATGCAGACACTATAACTGTCCCTTCAAGACAGATGACTGGATCCTGCTTCATCTGTCACTCTAACGTTTTAGTAGATGAAAAAGAAAGGAGAATGGAAGCCAGAACCTTTCTTATACATGCTTTGCAAAATCACCTTGAGCCAAACAGGGTGCCTCAGTCATATTGCTTCTCCAAAGCCCACTTATTTTCTCTTTAAATTTTTTTATTTGAGTATAGTTGACACACAGTGTTACATTAGTTTCAGGTGTACAGCATAGTGATTCAATATCGCTATATGTTATGCTATGGTCACCACGAGTGTAGCTACACCATACAATGCTATTACAAAGCATTGACTATATTCCATATGCTGTAACTTTTATTCCCATGCTTTATTCATTCCATAACTGGAAGCCTGTATTTCCCCCTTACCCATTTTGCCCATTGGCCCACCTCCCTTCCCTCTGGCAACCATCAATTTGTTCTCTGTATTTATAGGTCTGTTTCTGCTTTTTGTTTGTTTATTCATTTGTTTTTGTTTTTTAGATTTCACATATGAGTGAAATTATATGATAATTGTCTTTCTCAGCCTGACTTATTTCACTTAGCAGAATACCCTCTAGGTCCATGCTTGTTGTCGCAAATGGCAAGATCTCATCCTTTTTATAGCTGTGTGATAATCCGGTGTGTGTGTGTGTGTGTGTGTGTATCTCACATCTTCTTTATTGATTCATCTATTAATAGCCACTTGGAATGCTTTCATATTTTGGTTATTGTAAATAATGCTGCAATAAACATAGGGGGGTGTATATATCTTTTTGAATTAATGTTTTTGTTTTCTTTGGGAAAAAACCCAGTAGTGGAATTATTGGATCATGTGGTATTTTTATTTTTAATTTTTTGAGTAACTCTCATACTATTTTCACAGTGGTTGCACCAATTCACATTCTCACCAATAGTGCAATTGAAAAGCATGCTTATTTTCTTTTCATCAGATTAAGAAAGGCATGAGCTGTGTCTTAGTCTGTTTGGGCTGCTATAACTAAAATATCATATACTTGGTAGCTTCTAAACAATAGACATTTATTTCTTATAATCCTGGAGTTTGGGAAGTGCAAGATTAAGGCACTGGCAGGTTCTGTGTCTGGAAAGGGCCTGCTGCCTCATTGGCAGATGTCTTCTCACTGTGACCTCACGTGGCAGAAGGGGCAAGGGAATTCTTTGGTGTCTGCTTTATAAGGGCATTCATCCCATTCATGCGGGTTCCACTGTCATGACCTAAGCACCTCCCAAATGTCCCATCTCCTAATATTATCACATTGGACATTAGGTTTCAACATAGGAATTTTAAGGGGACACACACATTCAGACTATAGCAAGCTGGTATAAGGTGAATATTCATTGAAAAATATCAAAACACATATTCATCATCATCAGCCATCAGGGAAATTCAAACCAAAACAACACTGAGATACCACCTTACACCAGTTAGAATGGCAAAAATTGACAAGGCAAGAAACAATCAATGTTGGAGAGGTTGTGGAGAAAGGGGAACCCTCTTACACTGTTGGTGAGAATGCAAGTTGGTACAGCCACTTTGGAAAACAGTGTGGAGGTGCCTCAGAAAATTAAAAATAGAGCTACCCTATGACCCAGCAATTGCACTCTTGGGTATTTACCCCAAAGACACAGATGTAGTGAAAAGAAGGGCCATATGCACCCCAATGTTCATAGCAGCAATGTCCTCAATAGCCAAACTGTGGAAAGAGCCAAGATGCCCTTCAACAAATGAATGGATAAAGAAGATGTGGTCCACATATACAATGGAATATTACTCAGCCATCAGGATGAATACCCAACTTTTTCATCAACATGGATGGGACTGGAGGAGATTATGCTAAGTGAAATAAATCAAGCAGAGAAAGTCAATTATCATATGGTTTCACTTATTTGTGGAACATAAGGAATATCATGGAGGACATTAGGAGAAGGAAGGGAAAAATGAAGGGGGGGGAATCGGAGGGAGAGATGAACCATGAAAGCCTATGGACTCTGAGAAACAAACTGAGGGTTTTAGCGGGGAGGGGGATGGGGAGATGGGTTAGCCCGGTGATGGGTATTAAGGAGGGCATGTACTGCATGGAGCACTGAGTGTTATACAGAAACAATGAGTTGTGTATCATTACATCAAAAACTAATGATGTATGGTGACTAACAACATAATAAAATAAAATTAAAAAAAAATCAAAACACAGGATATTGTCTCTGAGATTTTTAACACTTTAAAGTGATATGTCTGGCCTTATATGAACTATTTCTTGATGACCAAAGAAAAATATGATCTGGTTCAATATCCTAGTGAAATGAAGTATTGATGTTCATTGCTTTCACCATGCCACTCAATTGCTTGGACAAGTTACTTAGGGAAGGCTTGGCTTTATATGAAGGCAGAGAACAACCATCTGCATAAGGAAATATATATAAGGGACCCTGAAAGAGCATCATATTCCAACATAATTCCCTTTGGGTTAGGATTAGATTCTACTATATATAATGGAAAATCCTACTTAATAGTTTTTCAAACACATAAGCACTTATTCTTCCAAGCAGTAAGATTTAGGAGTTAGTCCAGGGGTGGTATGGAAGCTGCAAGTAGTTATCAGGGACCTAGGCTTCAACTCTCTTTTGCTCCACCATATTTTGCATATAATTTTCACTCCCAAATTATAAGATGACTACTGGAGCTCCAGACATCAAAACTGTATTCCATGGGGCAGAGTAATCAGAAATATGAGGTAAATGTCACCTGGGAAACAAGAATCAGGAGAAAATTGAACATAGGGCAGAGGACATTGTGACAGGAAAAAGTGGAAGGAAAAGCCTATAGCAGTGGTTTTCCAAACTTGCCTTATCATAAGAATCAGCTGTGGTGGTCTAGGAGACTTCTAAAAAATATAGATTCACACTCAGACTTACTGAATTGTATTCTCTAGTAGAAGGACCCAGGAATCAGAATTTCTATTAGCTCTCTACATAATCCTGATAATCAGGTAATGTATTATCTAGAGTGACACTAGCAGCAGTAAAAAGCAAAACAAAAGATATATAATGGTTCAACCATAGTAGAAATTTATTTTTTCTCAAAGTCCTATAAAAGTATTTTTAATTCAAGGACCTAGGTTCCTTTATTCTTGAAATTTTACCATTTTTAGCATTTAACTTCCAAGGTTTCCAATATCATTTGTATCAAGCTGATGGAAAAGAAAATAGTATGAAAAAACTATGTGGGAGATTTTTATGGGCCAGGCCTGGAAATGGTATGTATCACCTCCATTCTCATTGCACTGACTAGAACTCAAGACTCATGGTCACACCTAACTGCCATGGAAGTTTGCACATGTAGTTTAAGTACATGTTCAGAAAGAAAAGGAAACAGATTTTGCAGAACAGGTAACAATCTCTGTCACAGGAGAGTCTGGGGACAGAACTGGCTTTATGGGCATGTGACCTGTGTAGTCACACAGGGCCACATGCTTAGAAGGGCCCCAAATTTGGTTTAATGATCTGCTATTACTATCTTGAAATTCTTAATATATTTTGAATGGAAGAATATATGGGCCCCACGTCTTCATTTTGCACTGGACTCTACAAATTATTTAGCTGGTCCAGTTTGAGTAAGAATGTCCCAGAGCATGAGGCAAAGCCAGAAAAATATGAATTGGTAGGGAACTTCGGGCACTCAGCAGGAACTATACTTCAGAAGTATTGATTAATGAACCAGTGTTGTTGACCACCAGAGAACCCTCTCTCAGGGTGCTGTCCTGTTCTTCATTTTTTATCAGTGACTTAGATGACATATAAATTATACTTATCACATTTGCAGATGAGAGGAAGTTGGGAGGGACAGTTAATTCTTTGGAAGACATAACTCTTATTCAAGAAGATCTCAGTAGTTTGGAATGATGGTTTGAAACTAACCAGATGACATTTAATCAGAAAAAAATGTAAAGTTTTTCATTCAGGTCCAAAAATCCAACTGCAGAAGTACAGTCTTGGGATTTTATTTGGCTAAGAGCACAAGAAGGGTGACTAGTTTGCCAAAAATGCTAATTCAGTCTCAGTCTGCATCACAGGAAGGTAGGGTCCAGAACAATAGAAGCATTGGTTCCACTGCACTTTAGATGACATCTGAAATTGTGTGTTCAGTTTACTGTGCCATATTTAAGAGGCCCAGTGACAGACAAGATTGTGCCCAAAAAAGGATGTCTACGATGGTAAAAGGTTTTGGAATACACATCACCTAAAAGACAATGGACAATTGAAGGAACTGGGAGTACTTAGCTTGGAAAGGGGACGATTTTCAGAAGGGCAGGGGGTGGAAAAATCAAGAAATCTGTCTGTAAATATTTTAGGCATTGGCATATAGATGTATTGGTTTATTGTGTGTTATTCCAAAGAGCAGAAATAAGACCAACAGATAAAACATGCAAAAGAGAAAAATTTACCTGAATATAAGGAGTACATTCTTAATATTTATTAAAAATTGAAATGACCAACCTTGTGAGGTAGTGAGCCTATTGCAAAAAAAAGTTATCAAGCCAAGGCTGAATGCTGGGGACTCTTTAGAGGGAATTCATGTGTTAAGAGGACTAGAGTCTTCACAATAATGATTTTGTAGGACTAAATGTGTGTTGAAATGATGCAAATTAATCAGGATTCTGTTAATCTTATATTTAACAAGGACTCTGGAGAGAGACTGCCTAAATTTGAACCTCAGCTCTGTTTCTTACTTGCTATGTAGCCTCAGGGAAGTCACCTAATTCCCTGAAGCCTCAGTTATTTATCTGTAAAATGAAGATAATAATAATATGTACTCCATACACAGAGGTGTTGTATTAAATGAATTAATATCTGTTAAGTCCTTAGAACAGTATCTGACTTATAGTAAGTGCCATATAAGTGTTATATATTATGTTTTCCAGAAGTAACTGATGATTCTTCTTCCCTTTTTTCAGTAAATGTAGCCTTTCATTTCAGTTAGATAAACTTACACTAGACATCAACTAGAATGCCATGGTGGCAAAACTTTTTAAAACACTGAACAAGCAACCAAAATTGTCCTGTAAGTTTCTTCCTCAGGGACCTCTAAGAATGGCATAAGACAGCTATATCTCTTGGATGCATTGTTCAGAGTTGTAACTTTAGGAGGATATTTTCCACTTTATAGCTTATATTTTTATTTTTTAACTTCATAGGATTTTTATATTTCTTATTTTATTTAATTCTCATACTAACCATATGAACTACACAAGACAATTATCCCCATTTTGATGATGTAGAATCTAAGCAACATAAAAGTTAACTGAATTGTCCAAAGTCACACAGTAAATTATTAGTGGAATTAGGATTAGAACTCAGGTCTCTTAAATTTTAGCTCAGGGCTCAAACAATGTCCCACATGGAGACTGAGCTGTTTTTAGTCTGTCCAATCTATGAAAGAAATTTCATTAAGCTGATGAAGTGGCTTTTTTCATTCTGCTAATAATTTGTGTACCTGCTTTGCAGCAGAATTGACAGCCTGAAACTCCATCCAACAAGCTTAATTTCCTTTTGGTTTTTCAGGGGCTAAGGGAGTCAATAAAATCACTGACTTAAGCTCAGTGTATTATCCACATAGATACTATTGAAACACACCTGCCAGCTCATCCATTTCCTTTTACATTATTATAGATAATTTTTAAGCTTGTAGAGAAAAATGAAATCCCCTTACCAAGGCGGAAGCTGGCCATGTGACTTTTAGATATGGCTCTCTATACACAAGTAGTGTGATGTCTCAAGGTATCGAAAAATTGAATTTTTGATGTGAGACTTGCTTTGGTGATCCTGATGTTCTGTCTCTACCCTGCCCCCACTTCTTCCCTTCAGTACCTCTACCCTTTCAATCCTCCTCTCTTTGCCATGCCTATTCTGAGTCATACATTACATTGGATTCCCTCCCTAGGGGTAGATACAGATCAATGTTCTCTTTAATTGGCAAAATAATAATTGCTATCATTAGTAATAACTGTGAGCCAGTTCTCTACTTCACACTTTAGAAACATGATCTCATTTAATCCTCATAACAATCTTAAAGAGTGGGTACTATTACCATCCACAGTTTTGTGTTAAGGAAGTGGAATCTTACGGGGGTTAAGAAACATGATCAAGGTCAAACATTAAGTGGCAGAGCCAGATTCAAACCTAGGTATTCCTAACCCAGAGCCTATGCTTTCAACAGCAATATTATGGGGTTTGTGACCTAGATAGGGGGCGGCAGATGTTTTTGAAAGTTGGAAGAGGCTTTTCTTATAAAATCATAACATATAAGCAGCCATCTGCTCCGAATTAGGGTGACATCAGCCCAATGCTGATGAGCACCACAGACATTTCCAAGATCTGGATCCTCATAAGATAGGCAAGATGAGAAACTTTTGTCATCACCAAAACTAAAACTCCCTCCTCAAGAACAAGGTAGGAAGAACTTAATCTTCTTTTGGGTTCTCTGAGACTAAACAGCTATATGCTAGTGAGCTCCGGCTGTCAAGCTAACGCACTGATGGGGCATCAGCCTATAGACAAAGATCCTAGAGCCCTGGGTTTTGGTCAAATATATAACTAGCCTGTCAGGCTAAAGTCAGCAGTAGACAGTCACCTAATGTAACATCTATCTGCAGTGTTTTCACTGGTTTATAACCCCAGGTAACACCCCCACAGAAGAGAGTTTCCTGAAAAGCCTTTTGTTCTCTCACAAATGACCCGATCACTTCTTGACTAAAGACACTATTAGAGAAAGTGCATGTTTAGTGTGGAAACATCCAATGGCACCAGATCAATGTGGCATAAGGCCAGAACAGCCTTGAGCACCTGGGTTACGATTTGTACTGGAATGTTCTGTAGGGAAACATTAGACCAGGTCAGGGGATTTTGGGGTGGAGAGGGGGATTTGCATATCCTCAGGTAAATTAGACCACACTTGGAAGCTGCTACATTTAAACCATTATAGAGAAAACTCTGGTAGGGAGTAAGAGGGAGTGACTATCCTGTCAAAACATTAGCCTGCCTTATGGTTTTCTTTTTTTTTTCTTTAAATTTTTTATTGTTATGTTAATCACCATACATTACATCATTAGTTTTTGATGTAGTGTTCCATGATTCATTGTTTGGGCATAACACCCAGTGTTCCACGCAGAACGTGCCCTCTTTAATACCCATCACCAGGCTAACACATCCCCCCACCCTCTCCCCTCTAGAACACTCAGTTTGTTTTTCAGAGTCCATTGTCTCTCATGGTTCGTCTCTCCCTCTGAATTACTCCCCTTCATTCTTCCCCTCCTGCTATCTTCTTCTTTTTTTTCTTAACATATATTGCATTATTTGTTTCAGAGGTACAGATCTGTGATTCAAGAGTCTTGCACAATTCACAGCACTCACCATAGCACATACCCTCCCCAATGTCTATCACCCAGCCACCCCATCCCTCCCAGCCCCCCACCACTCCAGCAACCCTCAGTTTGTTTCCTGAGATTAAGAATTCCTCATATCAGTGAGGTCATATGATACAAGTCTTTCTCTGATTGACTTATTTTGCTCAGTATAACACCCTCCAGTTCCATCCACGTTGTTGCAAATGGCAAGATCTCATTCCTTTTGATGGCTGCATAATATTCCATTGTGTATATATACCACTTCTTCTTTATCCATTCATATGTCGATGGACATCTTGGCTCTTTCCACAGTTTGGCTATTGTGGACATTGCTGCTATAAACATTGGGGTGCATGTACCCCTCCGGATCCCTACATTTGTATCTTTGGGGTAAATACCCAGTAGTGCAGTTGCTGGATCGTATGGTAGCTCTATTTTCAACTGTTTGAGGAACCTCCATACTGTTTTCCAGAGTGGTTGCACCAGCTTGCATTCCCACCAACAGTGTAGGAGGGTTCCCCTTTCTCCGCATCCCCGCCAACATCTGTCGTTTCCTGACTTGTTAATTTTAGCCATTCTGACTGGTGTGAGGTGGTATCTCATTGAGGTTTGGATTTGGATTTCCCTGATGCCGAATGATATTGAGTACTTTTTCATGTGTCTGTTGGCCATTTGGATGTCTTCTTTGGAAAAATGTCTTTTCATGTCTTCTGCCCATTTCTTGATTGGATTATTTGTTCTTTGGGTGTTGAGTTTGATAAATTCTTTATAGATTTTGGATACTAGCCCTTTATCTGATATGTCATTTGCAAATATTTTTTCCCATTCTGTCAGTCAATCACAAGAGGAAAGTTGGAAAGAACTCAAATACTTGGAGGCTAAAGAGCATCCTACTAAGGAATGAATGGGTCAACCAGGAAATTAAAGAAGAATTAAAAAAATTCATGAAACCAATGAAAATGAAAACACAACTGTTCAAAATCTTTGGGATACAGCAAAGGCAGTCCGGAGAGGAAAGTATGTAGCAATACAAGCCTTTCTCAAGAAACAAGAAAGGTCTCAAATACACAACCTAACCCTACACCTAAAGGAGCTGGAGAAAAAACAGCAAATAAAGCCTAAACCCAGCAAGAGAAGAGAAATAATAAAGATTAGAGCAGAAATCAATGACATAGAAACCAAAAGAACAGTAGAACAGATCAACGAAACTAGGAGCTTGTTCTTTGAAAGAATTAACAAGATTGATAAACCCCTGGCCAGACTTATCAAAAAGAAAAGAGAAATGACCCAAATCAACAAAATCATGAATGAAAGAGGAGACATCACAACCAACACCCAAGAAATACAAACAATCATAAGAACATATTATGAGCAACTCTATGCCAGCAAATTAGATAACCTGGAAGAAATGGATGCATTCCTAGAGATTTATCAACTACCAAAATTGAACCAGGAAGAAATAGAAAACCTGAACAGACCTGCCTTATGGTTTTCAAAATCTGCTTACTCAGGGATGCAGGTTCTCCTTCTGAGCATTGGGTCCAATCTCTTGAAAAAACTGCATCAGGAGATTAATTAATTAAGCTGAGGAAATGGTTATCCTATCAGAATATATGGAGCCATCTTTAAAATTTCAGTTAGAGGGAACATTTATGAGGTTGATTCAAAAAAGCAAGGCATTCTGTTTTGGGAGATGTGGATCCTACTTTGAAATTTCTGAGATTTTATATCTCAGTTTCTGGAGACAACAATCCTTGTCCTACTAGCCTCCCAGTTGGACTTAATGAGATAATAATTAAAAGGAGATAGTGCTTTGTAAATTCCATTGATTTTTTTCTGTTTTCTTTCTTCTGAATTTGATAATTGCATCTTGAAATCACCTAGCTTATATTTTTTCCTTGGAACTGTGAACAATCATAATTGGCTTCATTTGAAAATCAATTTCAACATTATAGGTCATCAACTTTTATTTGATTAATTAAATTAGTGCTCATCAATGTTACAAAGACAGGGAACAAGCTTCGAAACCTCCCAGAAGGCTGCCATCATGTAGGAAATTAATCAAGATTTCCAAGTGTTAGGTTCTGACTTCAGTGATGAAAATGAAAAACAAAATGACTTTGCTTTCAGATATTGTTCTAGTAGGATTGAGTTCATTTGAAATGCTATTACATATCTATCCTAGAGAGATTCAGGGCAGAAGATCCTGGCTTTAAAGTCAGATAAACATAGATTTGGTTTTGCTAGCTGGGTGACTTGATCAAATTACTCAACCTCTCTGAACCTGAATTTCCTCAACAATAAAACAGGAATGATAGTAGTACTCACCTTATAGGAAGTTGTGAGGATTGAATGAGACTAAGAGACTACAGAATAGGAGTCAGGGAATTGGAGTTTAAATCCTGGTTCTGGTCCTTTGTAGCTGTGTATCATTAGGTGAGTAATTTAACTTCCCTGAACCTGTTTCCTCATCTGCAAAGTAAAAATAACACTGCAGTTTATAGGTTTTTGATGACCATGCGTCTGGCTTACTCTCATGGAAACAAGTGGGTTACTCATGATAATGAAAAATAACCTGGAAATTCAAAGGTGACATTAAGGAGGGTAAAATGATAATGTCTTGTCATTGATACCAGCTCTATTTTCCACTTTAGACCCCAGAATTAAGTAATTTTTTATGTTAGGATGGCTCACCACTTAGGATAATTTCTTCCTGAGTTCTAGATATTACATCATGTTTAATGTCCACCAGAAGATTACTGTGAATTAGAAAATTATTCTTACCGGGCGCCTGGGTGGCTCAGTCATTAAGCGTCTGCCTTCAGCTCAGGTCATGATCCCAGGGTCCTGGGATCGAGTCCCACATCGGGCTCCCTGCTCAGCGGGAAGCCTGCTTCTCCCTCTCCCACTACCCCTCCTTGTGTTCCTGCTCTCACTGTCTCCCTCTGTCAAATAAATAAATAAAATCTTTAAAAAAAAATTATTCTTATCATGAAACTTTTGATTCTAAAGCAATTGCTAATTTAACATCCATAGTTGTAGTTTTCATTTGAACAATTAGCACATCCAAACAGTTAACATTTTTTAAGTGATATTTTGTTTTCCCTGTTACTTTGCATTACAAAATATGTTGATCGGCTATGGATGCCTAATGAGTTCAGTAGTGATAAATAAATATCATTAAGCTGAAAAGAAAAGCATCAATACCAGCCCAATCTATTCAGATAATTGCTTTGAATACACTTTGGTTGAAATACAAAGATTAAGTCTATATTTACAAGTTGATTTGGCTGAAGTGAGATCAGTGAAGAAAAGTTTGTTTCATAAAAATAAACACATGCAATGTATGTCATTGTTCCATATGACAACCAAGATATCATATTACTCTTTACATTTCATTTGTATTTTATTTTATAACCTTTTGTGACATTTTAGTAGGCAGAATAAGGGCCTCCTAAAGATGTCCACATCTTGATCTGTTAGGAATATGTTAGGTTATATAGCAAAAGCAAATTAAGTATCCAAATGGAATTATGGTAGCTAATCACCTGACTTTAAAATAGGGCAATTATCCTGAATTATGCAGGCAAACCCAATGTAGTCACAAGGGTCATTAAAAGTGGAAGAGGGAGACAGAAGAGAAGGTTGGAGTGACGTGAGAAGGACTCAGCCTGCCATTTCTGACTTTGAAGATGGAATAAGGTCAAGCACCAAGTAATGTGGGCAACCTTTAGAAGCTGGAAAAGGAGAGGTTAAATTCTCCCCTCAGAAGTCAGAAAAGGACTCAGCCCTGTATCACCTTAATTTTAGTTCAGTAAGACCCACATCAAACTTCTAACCTCTCAAATGATAAAATACTAATAATAAATGTGATGATTTAAAGCACTAAGTTTGTGATAACTTGTAACAATAACAATAAAAATAAAAACAGACCAGATCGGGTGTGTTCAGGTGGTATGGAATGGAGCACTGGGTGTTATATGCAAACCATGAATCATGGAACACTACATCAAAAACTAATGATGTGATGTATGGTGATTAACATAACATAATAAAATAAAAAAATGAAAACAGGCATTTACCACTTTTCGTCCTTTACCACAGACATTTATACATGTCTATCTCTTGTACTAGAGTAACCCTTTTGACATAACTTGGTGTATTCTTCAAATCTGTACTTTTTGTACAAATTTGTACATCCTAATCCCAGCACGGACACACACACTGTTTAGTAAAGTACTTTTCTCTAATAGAAGAACTATATTTGTTAACTGATTGAAAGAATGAATGACACCAAATGATTTAAGTTTGGATTTTCATCCCATTCTTCCACCTATAGAATTGTGTAGACACAACTAAAGGTATTCAATCAATTCATTCCAAAACTACATTAATTACATATCTATCTTTTTTTGGTGATGCTTATATGGAAACAGGATGTATTTTTTTAAAAGATTTTATTTATTTATTTGACAGAGCGAGAGAGAGAGAGAGAGAGCACAAGTAGGCAGAGCGGCAGACAGAAGGTGAAGGAGAAGCAGGCTCCCCGCTGAGCAAGAAGCCTGATGTAGGACTTGATCCCAGGACCCTGGGATCACGACCTGAGCAGAAGGCAGATGCCCAACCAACTGAGCCACCCAGGCACCCCAGAAACAGGATGTATTTTGAATTAAAAAGAAATACTCTTAAATGAAAAAACAAGGAAGAGAGGTGATAGTGTGGAATAGTGGCTATGAGTTCAAACTCAAGAGTCAAGTAGAATTAGGTTGAATCCTGGTCTATTTATATTTATCAGCAATATGATTTTAGGCAAATCATTTAATCTCACTGAGCCTCAGTTTTGTCATCTGTCAAATGTTGATAATATTAGGAACTACTTTATACATTGTTGTAAAGATTTTATGAGGGGAATGAATGTAAAAGAGCTTGGCATGGAATGCATGTATAATCAGTTTTAGTCATGGTGCAGTGGCAAGAATATTGAACTGTAATTCAGAAAAAGGGGATTTAGTCTTCTGCTTTATCACTAATTTGCAATATGATGTTCAGCAAATCCCTTCCATTTCTACCTTTAAGTTTCTTCATCTGTCAAAATAGCTACATGAATTAGACAATAAGAGCTTGTCTACCTCTAAAATTAACCATTCTTGAGTATCTTATTATATTCTTAGTCATCACAATCTGGGCCAAATTTCTAGAATCCTGCAGATCAGTAATCACAGAACCAAATGAAGATCTTGATGCAAGTTAAAAATTGATCTATCTCATAAAGATGTGGTATGTACACACACACACACACACACACACACACACACACACACACACAATGGAAAATTATTCAGCCATGAGAAAGAAGGAAATCCTGACATGTGTGATAACACAAATGGACCTTGAGGGCATTATGCTAAGTGAAATAAGTCAGGGAAAGACAAATACTGTATGATCTCACTTATACATAGAATCTTAAAAAGCCAAACTCATAGAAACAGAGAGTAGAATGGTGGTTACCAGGGGCTGGGGAGCAGGGGAAATGGGATATTGGTATAAAATTCCATTTAGAAATGCTAATTATGTGATGTGATGTACATGTTAGTTAACATTGTGGTCATAATCATATTGCAATATATGAGTATGTCAAATTAACAAGTTGTACACCTTAAATTTATACAATGTTATATGTCAAATATATCTCAATAAGGCTGGAAAGAAAACTTTAAAATCAGTGTATCTTCTATGTTTCACCTCTCATATTTATTTTAGTGCTAACTACTACCTAAGTCCTATGTGGAATCCAGAAGTATACTCTCTTGTGTAATTTCTTGGATTGTAACTACATTTGGAATATGTTAGACATCTGCAATGTGAGGGTCCAGGGTATACTATTTTAGAGAGAGAAGGCAAAATCTTACTTGAGGGGGAAAAGGCAAGAATGAAGAAAAAACATGCTATGTGAAGGGAAAAACAAAACAAACAAACAAAAAACCCCTACCATCACAATCTCTGTTTAAGTTTCCATTTGCCCCAAGGTTGTTTTCTTTTCAAGTTTGAAGGAGTTTTATGTCTGGGCAGATTTATGCTGAATAAACATTCTTCTCTCCAGAGAAAGGCCCTGTGTCAAATGGCATTGAGAAGAAATTGCTCTGCTTTTATGCTCAAGCTTTCCCAAAGTTCGCACATTGCACAAAACTCAAATATTAGTGGAAGTAAATATGGAATCTAGAAGAAACGGCACTTCAGGGTAACTTCACAGCAGCCCTGACCATTCTCCACCCTGAAGGCACATCCACTGAAACACGAGTCAGGACATACACTCTGAGCCAGATGCCCAGAGAGGTTGCTAGAGGAGCCCTAAGCTGTGCAGGGGCAATGGCCAAGTAGATTGCTTAGAATTTCCCTGGGAACTTAGCATCTGACTGTTAAAGGATCACTTATTCATTTGAAGAACTTAAAACTTTAATTTCTATGATAAATAAGTCAAATACTTGAAATGGCTTTAAATGATGTCAGGAATATTTTTAATACAACTAGAATGTGTTTTTTTTTTTTTTTAAGAAAACAATTTAATCTTATGAACATTACCTCTTATCTGTTTGACTCTGTGGTGCTCCATAATTTTATCTTTCAAATACACACATGAGGAACATGAGCCATCACCATCAGTAATAGTGACTTACTAAAGAAATTATTCTTTTTTTTTATTTTTTTATTTTTTTATTTTTTTTTTATTATTTTTTAATTTTTTTTATTGTTATGTTAATCACCATATATTACATCATTAGTTTTTGATGCAGTGTTCCATGATTCATTGTTTGTTCATAACACCCAGTGCACCATGCAAAACGTGCCCTCCTCAATACCCATCACCAGGCTAACCCATCCCCCCACCCCCCTACCCTCTAGAACCCTCAGTTTTTCAGAGTCCATCATCTCTCATGGTTCGTCTCCCCCTCTGACATACTCCCCTTTTCTTCCTCTCCTGTTATCTTCTTCTTTTCCTTTTTTCTTAAAATATGTTGCGTTATTTGTTTCAGAAGTACAGATCTGTGATTCAACAGTCTTGCACAATTCACAGCACTCACCGTAGCACATACCCTCCCCAATGTCTATCACCCAGCCATCCCATCCCTCCCACCCCCAACCACTCCAGTAACACTCAGTTTGTTTCCTGAGATTAAGAATTCCTCATATCAGTGAGGTTATGTGATACATGTCTTTCTCTGATTGACTTATTTCACTCAGCATAACACCCTCCAGTTCCATCCACGTCGTTGCAGGGGTAGGGAGATGTGGGAGATGCATATCAAAATATCTGAAAGTTGAAACACCAATGGTTTGAAAACAAATACCCAAATGAATCTGGGAATCACTGGCTTTATTTTTTACCTGAACCCATCACAGCCTTTCTCTTATAGCTGAAACAGAGAGAATACATATTCACCCTGGATGTTAATAAACAAAGAATACGTGTCAGTCTGCCCACTCCTGTTTTAAATAAAGCAGAGAATATTAGAGTTTTGGCAGAGAAAATATTTATAGAAAATAACTGGCTATAGTGCTTAGTTGATGGAGGTAAGAACATGCCAAAATTAAAACCAGACTTCACTTCTAATGGACATTAATGCATTTTTTTTAATTTAAAATATGTCTGGGTTCTCTTTCTTAGGGTCATTAAGAAGTCAAGGAATCACTCATAATAATGATGGTGGGATCTCCAGGAAAATAACATTGTCTTCATCAGCTTCTGCTGAAGGCCACCCTGTTTGTTGGTCAATACCAGTGTGAAAGCAGGAGTTCCCAGAAGGGTCCTCAGGCTCAATATGCATCTGCTGTTTAAACCCCTACTAAGGAGTAAAGCCTATCATTTCACATTTAGAGACAATCCTTCAAAAGTAATTAGCCTTAGGAGAGGAAGTAGAAATGTCTCAAGTTTATACTAAAGTTTAAATTGCAGAGACTTCTTTGTAGCAAGTTTTGATTAGGGAGACACAATTCCGGGTGTCTAAAAGCAGGCAGGAGAAGGAACTTCAAAGTAGGGCACCTGCACCCCAATGTTTATAGCAATAATTTCCAAAATAGCCAAACTATGGGAAGAACCCAAGTATCCATCAACAGATGAATGGATAAAGAAGGTGTGGTATATATATACATGGAATATTACTCAGCCATCAGAAATTGAAATCTTGCCATTTGCAATGATGTGGATGGAACTAGAGGGTATTATGCTAAGCAAAATAAGTCAGTCAGAGAAAGGCAGTTATCATATGCTTTCACTCATATGTGGAATTTACAAAATAAAACAGAGGATCACGGGGGAAGGGAGGGAAAAATAAAACAAGACAAAACCAGAGAAAGAGCCAAGATGTCCATCGACAGATGAATGGATAAAGAAGATGTGGAATATATATACAATGGAATATTATGCAGCCATCAAAAGGAATGAGATCTTGCCATTTGCAACGACGTGGATGGAACTGGAAGGTGTTATGCTGAGCGAAATAAGTCAATCAGAGAAAGACATGTATCATATGACCTCACTGATGTGAGGAATTCTTAATCTCAGGAAACAAACTGGGGGTTGCTGGAGTGGTGGGGGGTGGGAGAGATGGGGTGGCTGGGTGATAGACATTGGGGAGGGTATGTGCTATGGTGAGCACTGTGAATTGTGCAAGACTGTTGAATCACAGATCTGTACCTCTGAAACAAATAATACAATATATGTTAAAAAAAAAAAAGAAGAAGATAGCAGGAGGGGAAGAATGAAGTTAGGGAAATCAGAGGGGGAGACAAACCATGAGAGATGATGGACTCTGAAAGGCAAACTGAGGGTTCTAGAGGGGAAGGGGGTAGGAGGATGGGTTAGCCTGGTGATGGGTATTAAAGAGGGCACATTCTACATGGAGCACAGGGTGTTATACACAAACAATGAATCATGGAACACTACATCAAAAACTAAAGATGTAATATATGGTGATTAACGTAACAATAAAAATTTTTTAAAAAGTTAAAAAAAAACAGAGAGGGGGCGCCTGGGTGGCTCAGTCTGTTAAGCATCTGCCTTAGGCTCAGGTCATGATCACAGGGTCTGGGATTGAGCCCCATGTCTGGATCCCTGCTCAGTGGAGACCCTGTTTCTCCCTCTCCCTCTGCCTGCCACTCCTGCTTGTGCGTGTGCTCTCTCTCTGTCAAATAAATAAATAAAATCTTTTAAAAAAAGATGAAATCAGAGAGGGAGAAAAGCCATAAGAGACTCCTAACTATAGGAAACAAACTGAGGGTTGCTGGAGGGGAGGGAGGATGGGGAAACTGGGTGATGGGCATTAAGAAGGACATGTGATATAATGAGCACTGGGTGTTATATACCAATGATGAATCACTGAACTTACCTCTGAAACTAATAATACGCTATATGTTAATTAATTGAATGTAAATTAAATTAAATTAAAAAAACAAAGTAGGGTATGCAAAAGAGGGAAGTTTAGGGCACATTATAACCAACAATGGTTCTATTTGAGCTTATAGGTTTGGAGGACTAAAAATGAAATTAAATAATCATGTTTATTGTGTATTTTTCCTGTATGATCATCTAACTTAGGGGACTTTCAGCTTAGTAATCTTAGAAATAAAATACTTATATGTGACTTTAGATTCACTAAGTGTCCAATAAAATGTGTGCGTCATAATTCAGAATTAGGAAGTCTGTGTACTTAATTCAGAAAGAAATATTTCTTTCCAAAGATTAATAGTGTTTATGATGTTTCCAGAGATCAGCAATTTCTGTATTCATTCTATGTTCAAATTATGAAATCTTGAAACTAGTTGACTCTTTCAACTAGGCATAGCTAATTTCCATTCATGATTACGGGAAACTTTTATTTTTTTTATTTATTTTTTTAAACATTTTTTTAAAGATTTTATTTATTTATTTGAGAGAGAGAGAGAATGAGAGATAGAGAGCATGAGAGGGAAGAGGGTCAGAGGGAGAAGCAGACTCCCCACCGAGCAGGGAGCCCGATGCGGGACTCGATCCCGGGACTCCAGGACCATGACCTGAGCCGAAGGCAGTCGCTTAACCAACTGAGCCACCCAGGCGCCCTACGGGAAACTTTTAAAGATATTAACAATATCTCTGGCTCTCCCTAGATCTAATTTGCTTAGTTAGGGCCTCAATTTTGTTTCCCACATGAAGACCATTCCCAAGTCTTTTTTCCCAAGATCCTCAATTTCCTTAGAACACCAGGCAACCTAACTTTCCTTCAGGGCAATAGTTCTTTTTTTTTTTAACTTTTAACATTTCTTTCTTTATTTTTTTTACTTTATTATGTGATGTTAATCACCATACATTACATCATTAGTTTTTGATGTAGTGTCGCATGATTCATTGTTTTCGTATAACACCCAGTGCTACATTCAGTACATGCCCTCTTTAATACCCATCACCAGGCTAAACCATCTCCCACCCCCTTCCCCTTTAGAACCCTCAGTTTGTTTCTCAGAGTCCGTAGTCTCTCATGGTTCATCTCCTCCTCTGATTTCCCCCCATTTTTCCCTTTCTGCTATCTTCTTCTTCTTTTTATCTTTAACATATAAAGTATTATTTGTTTCAGAGGTACAGGTCTGTGATTCAACAGTCTTACACAATTCACAGCACTCACCCAGGGCAATAGTTCTTTACCATGGGTGATTTTGCTCCCCAGAGAGTATTTGCCAATGTCTGAAAACATTTTTGGTTGTAACAACTTGGGAAAGATGCTACTGCTTATAATGAGTAAAGGCCAGGGATGTTGCTAAACATCCTATAACCCACAAGACAGCCCCATGCAACAGAAAATTACCTGGCAATGAAAGTGCTGATGTTGAGAAATCCTGCTTTAGGGAATTCTTTTCCTCAACGTGTACATGCAGTCTTGGCTAGGGCTGGAGCACAAAACTTGTCTATTCACACCCAACACCACAGAAATACAAAGAATTATAGGACAATATTATGAAAAATTATATGCCAACAAATAAGACAGCCTAGAACAAATGGGTAAATTCCTAGAAACATACAATCTTCCAAAACTGAATCAGGAAGAAATTGAAAATTTGAAAAGACTGGTTATTGTTAATGAAATTGAATCAGTAATCAACAAAACTCCCAACAAACAAAAGTCCAGGACTAGATGGCTTCACAGGTGAATTCCACTAAATATTTAAAGAAGAGTTAATGCCTGTTCTTAAACTACTCCAAAACAAAGAAGAGGAAGGAAATTTTCCAAATTCATTCTGAGGCCAGCATTACCCTGATATCAAAACCAGAAAAAGGCACTATGAAAAAAAGAAAACTACAGGCCTGTATCTCTGATGAACATAGATTTAAAAATCCTCAACAAAACATTAGCAAACCAAATTAAACAATATATTAAATGGATTATTCACCATGATGCAGTGAGATTTATTCCAAGAATGCAAGGGTGGTTAAATATTCACAAATTGGTCAGCATGATGCATCACATTAACAAGCGGAAGGAGAAAAACCGTATGATCATCTCAATAGATGCAGAAAAATATTCGACAGAGTACAATATCCATTTATGATAAAAACTCTCAACAAACTGGGTTTAGAGCTTACATACTTCGACGTGACAAAGATTATATATGAAAAAACCTATAACTAACATCATACCCAATGGTGAAAACCTGAAAGTATTTCCTCCAAGATCAGGAACAAGAGAAGTATGTTTTCTCTTACTACTTTTATCCAGCACGGTACTGGAAGTCCTAGCTGCAGCAATCAGGCAAGAAAAAGAAATAAAATACATCCAAATTGGTAAGGAAAAAGTAAAACTGTCATTATTTGCAGATGACAAGGTCCTATATGTAGAAAACCCTAAAGATTCCATCAAAAAACTGTTAGAACTAATAAATGAATTTGGTAAAGTTGCAGGATACAAAATAATGTACAGAAATCTGTTGTATTTCTATAAACTATTAACCAAATAGCAGAAAGAGAAATTAAGAAAACAGTCCCATTAACTGTTGCACCAAAAAAATTAAATACTTAGGAATAAACTTAACCAAGGAGGTAAAAGTCTTGTGCTCTGCAAACTATAAACCACTGATAAAAGAAATTAAACATGACACAAATAAGTGGAAAGATATACCATTCTTGTGGATTGGAAGAATTAATATTGTTAAAATGTCCATAATACCCAAAGTAATCTACAGATTCAATGCAATCCCTATCAAAATACCAAAAGCATTTTTCACAGAACCAAAACAAATAATCCTAAAATTTGTATGGAACCACAAAAGACCCTGAATAGTCAAAGCAATCTTGAGAAGGAAGAACAATGATAGGAGTATCATAATCCAAGATTTCAAGATATACTACAAAGCTAGAGTAGTCAAAGCATCATGGAACTTGCATGAAAATAGAAACGTAGATCAATGGAACAGAATGGAGAGCCGAGAAATATACCAACACATATATAACCAATTCATCTCTAACAGAGGAGGCAAGAATATACATGGGGAAAAGACAGTCTATTCAATAAATGGTGTTGGGAAAACTGGACAGTTACATGGAAAAGAATAAAAACTGGACTACTTTCTTATACCACACACAAAAATACACTCAAATTGGACAAATAACTAAATGTAAGACCTGAAACCATATAAAACTCCTAAAAGAAAATAAAGGCAGTACTCTCTTGGACATCAGCCCTAGCAAAACATTTATGGGTGTGTCTCCTCAGCCAAGGAAAACAAAATGAACAAAAAATCAAAAGCTTATTTCACAGCAAAAGAAATCATGAAAACAAAAAGGAAACTTAATGAGTGGGAGAAGGTATTTGCAAATGATATATCCAATAAGAAGTTAATATACAAAATATATTAGGAACATATAGAACTCAACACCAAAACAACAACAACAACAAACAAACTATATGATTAAAAACTGAGCAGAGGCCTTGAATAGACAATTTTTTGTAGACATCCTGATGGCCAACAGATGCATGAAAAGATGCTCCACATCGCTAATCATCAGGGAAATACAAATCAAAACCACAATAAGGTATCACCTCACATCTGTCAGAATGGCTAGTATTGAAAAGACAAGAAATAACAAATATTGGTGGGGGTGTAGAGAAAAGGTAACCCTTGTACACTGTTGGTGGGAATGTAAATCGTTGAAACCACTGGAAAACAATATGAAGTTTTCTCAAAAATTTAAAAATAGAAATACCATATAATCTAATAATTCCACTACTGAGTGTTTACCCAAAGAAAACAAAAACACAAATTTGAAAAGATATATGCATCCCTATGTTTATTATGGCCTTATTTATAATAACGAAGATATGGATGCAACCCAAGTGTCTATTGATAGATGCATGGATAAAGAAGATGTGGTAGGTATATATATATACAGCTATATATTACTCAGGCATAAAAAAGAATGAGATCTTGCCATTTGTGACAACATGGCTGAAACTAGAAGGTATAATACTAAGTGAAATAAGTCAAAGATAGATACCATGTGATTTCACTCACATATGGAATCTAGAAAACAAAACAAACTCTTACTGAGAACAAACTGGTGATTGACGGACAGGTGTGGGATGGGGGATGGATGAAATAGATAAAGAAGATTAAAAAAAACAACTTGTGCATTCCTGGAATTTTGAATCTTGATCAAAGTGACACAAGGATGAAGAACAAGACACAAAAATGCAAAACAATTAAAAAGAAACACAAAACTAGTCGGAGTAATTCAATTTATTGATGAGATCAAGAAGAGATTGTTGTGTAGTCCTTTTTGCCTGTACATCTAGACCTGACCTAGTTGCTTTTCTATCTCTAAACTCAGTTCCTCAGACATCCTGTCCATCCTTGAGGTATCCTTCTGATAAATTCCCTTTTTGCTTAAATTTGCAAAAATTTGTTTCTGTTCTTTGTAACCTAAGGATACTATGGAAAGCACCTGTCTTTAGAGATAGAATATTATAGGAAAGTTAATTTTGATATTGTGTTTATTTGTTCCAAAGTGTCAGACACTATCTTAATTTCTGAGTTATGTGAGGTATGATTCTTGTCTTCCAGAAGCTTAAAAATCTAATTAGGGAGACTAGACATACCCATGTAAAGTGAGGTTTAATTTGTAGTCAAAGTAGTGTATGCTATGAACCAAATGAGTGGTTCAAAGAAATAGTAAATGTTTAGGATTTCATTTTCAGTCAAACCAGAGAGAGTAAACTTTAGCTTGGGCTTTTTTGGGGGGGAGGTTTTCTGGGGCATGTAGAACTGGCTTTTAGAGTTTATATAGGACTTGGGATGGTGAAAAACAAGGTAAAGTTCTTAGAGAAGCATGGTGAGCATGGTGAAATAAAACAAAACTCACTTCAGATCTCTGCTTTACTAGTCAAAAGCTGCTGGACTTTGGGAAAGTTATTTGTAAAATGTAATATAAAATGCCTTATAACAATGCTTAGCACACAGTAGATGCCAAATTAATGATAACTATGGTAACTGTTATTTGTTTTCAAGCTTAGGGAAAGTATTTAAGCCAAGATGCCGAGTTGGAAATTAATGCAATGTGTTAAGGGACAAATGAGGAAAGTAATTTGACCCTCACATTGATAAAGTAGAAGAGTGGGTAAAAAGGCAAGAAGGTTTTTTTAAAGGCTGTATTGTGGCTTTCTTTATACTCCCAGCTGACAGTTTCAGATTTTATCCTCTTGTTAATATAGGAAACATTGGTAGATTTTCAGTGGTTAAATGTTGTGATAAAAGTAGTGATTTTGGAATGTGATCAGTGTTGGTGTGTTGAATGGATTTGGAGGGATCCATTTCATTAACCTTAACATACACATTCCATAATGACTTCATTCATAGAAACTAATGAGTTACTTTATGATACTGGTGTGTTCATACATTTAGCGTCCTTTGCATATAGCTGTCCTACTTCCTCTCACTTGGTTCCCTGGCAAGTCTAATTAAACAGACAAATTAACAACAAAAGAGGACAATGAAACTTATAATAACAGTATGTAATACTTAGGCAGCATAGTCAAACTGATTTATTCAATCAAACAACTAATTCTACTGATCTTTTATACTATGCTCATGGAAATTGACCAATCATTTTAGTCAAACCAATTGATTTGTGCAGGTAGACATAAACTTTACCTATAATAGAAAAGAGAGAGCTAATTCTCCTCAGGAAAGTTAGTGTCAAACCCATAAAACTTAGCTTTAGGAAGAAGCAGGCAGAAACAGTAATAGTTTCACTAGCACATTAAGACTACTCTCATGGTATACTTAGTAGAGCAATTATATTTAAGGATAATTAAACATAAGCAGCTACAGAGGGAAATGCAGGGGAGGAATTATGGACTGAAACATTAGTACCAAACTGCATTGCTTGCTGTCCTTCTTTCAATCAAAACATGAAGCTTGAACAGGAAATTCAAAGACTAGCAAAGACCCCAAATTGGTCCCTGTAGAGGTCCAGGATCAGTTTTCTAATAAAATTGTAATCTTCACTCTGTTGTTCAGAGGTCCTGGTATTGACAGTTCTCCCCTTTCATTTCTCAAATAGTAACTGAATTTCCGATGAAATTTTTAAAGAGAAGAAAGAAATGAACTTGTCGGCCCGTGGCAGCATGTTCTCTAGCTAATCTGCAAATGCTATAATTACATTGAGTGCTGATAGATTTGTCTCTGGGCTGGTGGTCAGGATCCAGATGAACTGCTGCAGTTGCTGTTTTATCATCACAAATGTCCTGCACTTCTTGGCAATTACCAGGCCTAGACATGATATTGGAATTTAATGAGGCTCCACACCCATATATCCCATTGGGATGTGTTAGGGTAAGTGTAAAGTAATCCCCTTTCATTCATGGGTTTAGGGGAAAAAATGTATGTGTGTGGAATGTCCTACAGGAATCATGTCTCTGTTGGCTGTTTGCCACAAAGCCACTCCCATTGGCCTAGGAACCTTAGGTTAGTGTGGAGTCAAAGAGGCTAAAACCATTGATTCGGTATTGAGCATTTGTACCTGTCTTCTGCCTACAACTTTTGTCTTCCTTGCAGTTCTGTAAGTGGGGGCTTTTGGTCACAAGGGGGCACCAAATGAGACAATGTAAGCTTCATTTAGCTTCATCTCTAAATTGGCTATTATTGTAGCTATCTTCCTTACTTTCCAAGGTCATTGTGTAGATCACATGAGCTAATGTATCTGAAAACACTTTGAAAATTATGAGCCGCCTATAAATGTAAGGCACCTAAAATTATCATTTCTATTAATAAATGTCATGTCAGTAATTGACACTTAACAATGGAATCAGGGTAAATATACCTATAGTCCATGGCAGGAGGTAAGGATGAGGGACAGCGATGACTCCAAATTCATATCCCGATAAGAATTGGACAAGATGTTCATCTTTGAGCGTGAAATATATTTTTTTAAGATTTTATTTATTTATCTGATAGGGAGAGAGAGAGAGTACAAGCAGGGGAAGCGGCAGGAAGAGATCTGTAAGGCAAATTGAGAATAATTCTACAAAGAAATGAAAATTATTTTTAATAAATAAAATGTAGGTGGATTTTATTTAATTTTAATTTTATTCATGTTTTGAATACACAATATATGCATGCTGTTCAAAATGTAGAAAAAGTGTATAGTGAAAATTAAATTTTCTTCTGCCTGACCATACTGTCCTTACCCCCTCTACCTTTCTTCAGCCACCCAGTTCCTTTCTTCAGAGGATATCACTGTTATCAGTTTTACATGTATCCATTCAGAAATACTCCATACTTAAACATTTTTGTATGTGCATACACATGGGTACATACACACACATATAGTTTTCTTTTTACACAAAAGATAGTAAGCTGTGCACACTGTTGAACAGTATATCTTGGAGATCTTTGTATAACAGATGTACAGATGTGCCTAATTATTTTAAATGTCTGCATCATAATATATCATTATATGGAAGCACCATATTATTTAACTACTGTCCTACGAATGGACATTTTGGTTCTTTCCAATATTTTGCTATTACAAATAGTAACAAATAACAAAATCAAACACCTTTTATGACTGGATTTTAAATTCAAATATTTAAATTTTGTTTAAAGTATATCCTTTATGTTTCAAATAATATTTTAATATCAGATTATTAAGGGTAACTGAAATATTTAGGAAATGAAGACTATAGATATTGTATTTGTATGTTTGTCCACATTATGCCTAAATCAGCTCATAAAAGCAAGTGCATTCCTTAATCCCCATCATCTATTTCACCCATCTGCACATTCACCTCCCTTCTGGTAGCCATCAGTTTGTTCTCTATAGTTTAGTCTGTTTCTTAGTTTGTCCCCCTCTCTTTTTTCCCTCTTTGTTCCTTTGTTTTGTTCCTTAAATTCCACATATGAGTGAAATCATATGGTATTTGTCTTTCTCCGACTGACTTATTTTGCTTCGCATAATACTGTCCCGCTCCATCCATGTTGTTGCAAATGGCAAGATTTCAGTCTTTTATATTGTTGAGTAATATTTCACTGTGTGTGTGTGTGTGTGTGTGTGTGTGTGTGTGTGTGTGTGTGTGTATCCATTCATCGGTTGATGGACACTCAGGCTGTTTCCATGGTTTGGCTAATGTAGCTAATGCTGGGGTAAACATTGGGATATATGTATCCCTTTAGAATTAGTATTTTTGTATGCTTTGGGTAAACACCTAGTAGTGCAATTGCTGGATCATAGGGTAGTACTTTTGCATTTTATTTATTTCTTTAAGTAATCTCTACACCCAACGTGGGACTCAAACTCATGACCCCAAGACCAAAAGTCACATGCTCCTCTGAATGAGCCAGCCAGGTGCCCCAGGTTGTTCTATTTTTAACTTTTTGAGGAACCTCCATACTGTTTTCCAGAGCGGCTGCACTAGCTTGTATTCCCACCAACAGTGCAAGAGGGTCGCCTTTCTCCACATGCTCGCCAGCGCCTGTTGTTTTTCTATTGTTGATTTTAGCCATTCTGACAGTTGTGAGGTGATTATATCTCATTATAGTTTTGATTTGTATTTCCCTGATGATGAGTGATGTTGAGCATCTTTTCATGTGTCTGTTGGCCATCTGGATGTCTGCTTTGGAAAACTGTCTATTCATGTCTTCTGCCCATTTTTAATTGGATTATTTGTTTTTTGGGTGTTGAATTTTTTAAGTTCTTTATATATTTCGGATACTAACCCTTTATCACATATGTCATTTGCAAATATCCTCTCCCATTCTGGAGGTTGCCTTTTAGTTTTCTTGATTATTTCTTTTGCTGGGCAGAAGCTTTTAATTTTGATGAAATCTCAATAGTTTATTTTTGTTTTTGTTTCCCTTGCCTCAGGAGACATATCTGGTAAGAAGTTACTATGGCCGATATCACAAAAGTTACTACCTGTAGTCTCCTCTAGGATTTTGATGGATCCCTGTCTCACATTTAGGACTTTCATCCATTTTGAATTTATTTTGTGTACAGGGTAAGAAAGTGGTCCAGTTTTCATTCTTTTGCATGTTGCTGTCCAGTTTCCTCAACACCATGTGTGGAAGAGACTTTCTTTTTCTCATTGGATATTCTTTCCTGGTTTATTGAAAATTAATTGACGATGTGTGTTTATTTCTGGGTTTTCTATCCTGTTCTATTGATCTATGTGTCTATTTTTGTGCCAAGTTAGAAAAAATATATTTGATTGAATAAGGACAAGATGTCTTGTATTCCATCAACAAAAATTAGTTGGAAAAATAAGAACAATTCACTAAAAATTTCCCATTTCAAGTAGTTTGGGTATCAGAAGGATAAAGATGATGTTATGTAAAGCTCTTTTCTAAGTGAATTTCTAAGTGCATTTGTTTGTTCTCAACAACTATTTTGGGCATTTCACCAAATTTATATATTTCCCTAATCTTACCTGTCATCTGATAAATTTTTGTTTTTTGGGCTCCTGGGTGGCTCAGTTGGTTAAGCGACTTCCTTCAGCTCAGGTCATGATCCTGGAGTCCCAGGATCAAGTCCCACACCAGGCTCCCTGCTAAGCAGGGAGTCTGTTTCTCCTTCTGACCCTCCCCCCTCTCATGTGCTCTCTCTCTCTCTCATTCTCGCTCTCTCAAATAAATGGATAAAATCATTAAAAAAATTTTTGTTTCTTTTTCTCTTCTAAATAGCCTTATAAATATGAGATGAACTTTTCTCATGTCAGCATGGAATTCCTATACCAGTCAATTAATGATACTTTAATGGTGATCTCTTATATGCCCAGCTCTATTCTATGTCTCCTGTGAATTACAAAGACATATAAAACATAACCCTTTAATCAGTAAGAGTCTAGTTGGACAGCTGAAGCAAGACGTAAATATGGGAACAGTTAAAAGGAATTCAGGACATAAATAATAGCTTGATACAAGGTTTGCCATAAGCCATTTTGTATCTGTGTGCCAAGTGCTCTCATTTCTTTCTTCCAGGTGCTTCTCAAATTTGCCTTTTATTATTTTTTTTTTATGTTGTTAGTCACCATACAATACATCATTAGTTTTTGATGTGGTGATCCACGATCCATTGTTTTCGTATAACACCCAGTGCTCCATGCAGTACATGCCCTCCTTAATACCCATCACCGGGCTAACCCATCCCCCCGCTCTTCCTCCCCTCTAAAACCCTCAGTTTGTTTCTCAGAGTCCATAGTCTCTCATGGTTCATCTCTCCCTCCGATTCCCCCCCTTCATTTTTCCCTTCCTTCTCCTAATGTCCTCCACGCTATTCCTTATGTTCCACAAATAAGTGAAACCATATGATAATTGACTTTCTCTACTTGACTTATTTCACTTAGCATAATCTCCTCCAGTCCCATCCATGTTGGTGTAAAAGTTGGGTATTCATCTTTTCTGATGGCTAATATTCCATTGTATATGTGGACCATATCTTCTTTATCCATTCATCTGTTGAAGGGCATCTTGGCTCTTTTCACAGTTTGGCTATTGAGGACATTGCTGCTATGAACATTGGGGTGCATATGGCCCTTCTTTTCACTACATCTGTGTCTTTAGGGTAAATACCCAAGAGTGCAATTGCTGGGTCATAGGGTAGCTCTATTTTTAATTTTCTGAGGCACCTCCACACTGTTTTCCAAAGTGGGTGTACCAACTTGCATTCCCACCAACAGTGTAAGAGGGTTCCCCTTTCTCCACAACCTCTCCAACATTTGTTGTTTCTTTCTCTGTCCATTTTTGCCATTCTAAGTGGTGTAAGGTGGTATCTCAATGTGGTTTTGTTTTGAATTTCCTTGATGGCTAATGATGATGAACATTTTTTCATGTGTCAAATTTGCCTTTTTAAAAATTTTCCCAGACTCCACCACTAATGACTTTTCATCCTCTCTCACCTCCGCCCTGCACTACTGTGTTATTACTACATTCTCTTAGCTGTTTTTTTCTCCTCCAACCTGTCCTATATGGGAAGCCAATCATCTTTAGATAGCCCTTCCCTCGAGTCGTTTGTTGCTATTTTTCCAAGAATCTACAATAGTCTTGTAGGCTACTACATCATGTCCAAATTCCTCTGCATATTTCTCAGGATCCTCCAGAATTGAGTTCCATCCTATCTATTTTCATTTCTAATTACTCTGCATCATGAGCAACTTGCTCTTTACCCTACCCCCCCAGCTTCTTCTCACCAGATCATTTTCCTCTAGTCATATTATGCTCTAAGTTCTACCTCTCTTCCTTGGTTTGTGTTGTTAATCTTTCCTTCATTTCTTCTTCCTTGCTCTCTACCTTTCCAAATGTTTTCCATTCTTTAAGGTCTATGTGGAGACCCATTTCCTTCATAAAACTTTCCCCAACTCTGCCAGCCAATATTGGCCTCTCCTTTCTTCATTCCTTTACCACATACTCTTACAGCTCAAATGCTACAATTTTTCACTAGATGATGGTCTTTGTTCTATTATCTCTTTATTTGGATATAAGTTTGGTTCATAGTCATAGATTGTAAATTGAGGGTAAATATAAAGACTTTATTTCCTTCTCCCTTAAAACTTAGCACAGGACTTGGTGGACAAAAGATGCTCAATCAATATTTTTAATCATTATCCTAATGAAGGTACCAATGCTTTATTATAATTTTTCAGAGGCTGAGTGGGGAATGGGGCATGATTCAGAGGCGTGGAAGATTCAATCCACCAGACGTGTCTATTAGGGTTGTATTTTATTAAGAATATTTAGCACCACAAAGTACATATGGAGATATAATGTTTATCTGATTATACTTTTAAAATCTATATTTCTTTATACTTACAGGCTTATAAAAATCACTCAAAATAGTTCATTTGTTTGATCTTGTTTGAAAGTGTAGCTGTTGAAATGGCCTATTTACAGTGAATCAATGGGGCTCTAAATGTGCTGGGAAATAGATATTATATGGATAGAGTAACAAATCAAGTAAGAACACTGTCTAATAAATGTTTACACACCATCAAGTCTACAAATATCAAATATCATTCACAATAGAATCTTTCTTATCCTCCAATTTATCTCAATTTTTCCATTACCTTTTTTCATTTTCTCTTCTAGCTTTACTCACAGACAAGCCTCCCAAGCCATTGTTCCCCATGGAGAATCAGCCAAGTGTTATAGATGTCCAGCTGGGTAAGTCCCCTTCTGGGAATAATAGATCCTAAGCTTGCTCTCTGTTAACAGATGGGGAAGGTTGCATGAACCAGGAAAGGTTTACTGCCACTGTTATTACATGCAAATCAATTTGTGCCTGCTCATTTATAACCCTGGGGTTCAGTGCAATAGCAATTTAAGGAAATGAGTTTGTATTGCATCAAGGAATTGTAATACTAATTGGTTACACTAGGTGTTAAGTGTGCTATAGGACAGAGCTTTTTAACTCTGTGATTGATAGATCATAGATGTCATGCATTGGTGATTGGTATAAAAGACTTTTCATGCTTGCCAGCCCCAAATTTTCATTTAGATAACATTAACTTCTGGAGAACAGCACTTTTTAAAATAAAAGAGCCCCTCAGTACAATCCTTCAAATGATTTAATAATGTTATTTCCAATGGCACAATCCAGGGCTATTTAAAACTTGTTTTTAGGTGGAGATCCTGAATATTTATGAATCATACAGTGTTGGTAAAAGTAACAAGGTGACTTATTGGTGCTAATGTTTTTTTACAGACTCAAATAATGACACAAGGTGTTGAGACTTCCTTTTTAAGTCCCTACCAGTAATCCTTGTATTTCAAGAACTGTGAGCTTGAGATTCAGAAGTCTGTTAGTATCTCTTTCACACCATGGCCTTTACTCTAAACCATGTACTTTAATATTTGTGAGCTTTTATCCACCTTGGGTTTCATTCTATTCTTCAATTCTCAGAATTTCTTCAATTCTAAACAAGAGAAATGAGCAAATATTCTGGAAATGCACTAGGTTTATTTTGGGTATATGATTTATTGAAACCTGTGACCATAGTGGTACCTACCAATTATATAGCCAAGGAAGATGAATTGACCCCAATATTTAACCCTCTTTGGAAGGTGTTTTACTCAACTTTTGATCTTTCCAATACAATTTGGACTATTAGACGATTATTTCTTTTTTTTTAAATTTTTTAAAAAAGATTTTATTTATTTATTTGGCAGAGAGATACAGAGAGAGAACAGGTAGGCAGAGAGGCAGGCAGAGGGAGAGGGAGAAGCAGGCTCCCCGCCGAGCAGAGAGCCCGATGCGGGGCTCGATCCCAGGACCCTGGGATCATGACCTGAGCCGAAGGCAGCCGCTTAACCGACTGAGCCACCCAGGCGCCCCTAGAGGATTATTTCTATCTTGAGAATAGATGAGAGAAAATTATATTCCTAAAAACTTGTTCATTTTTCCAAAAGGAAATATAGTACATTGTAGTTAACGTAGCCTACAAGTATAAGTACCAAAGTTAAGTATTTTAAAATAAACAAACAAAAGAAAAGAAACATGTTGGTAATGGATTGTGGAAATGTGAATATTTTGTAGCTAATGTTGAAGTATTAGGCTATGTTTCTCCCCCTACCACTTCTGTTCTTTTGCAGAGTCATTATGTTTTGTTATAGCCAAATCTAGATGTGCTGACACATACCCTCAGTAATTTTTGCTTACATCTTTCCATCAATACTGGGATGAAAATACCTTGAGTTGTACTCTGTGGTTTGCCTGGGGTTACATGAACCATAAGATGATCTTATATCAGTAGTTTTCATGAAGATTAAAGTGGATAAATTATTTTTATATGAAAACATATTTTAAGGAGTAGAAAGCAAAATTTACACAACTATCTCAAATTTTGTGTTTGTGGCCTATAAATGGGGTACTTCTTCATTCACCTCTGCTATTAGTCAAGCTTTAACAAAAATGTTAGAGGAGTACTTTTCTAAAGCAAGGAGAGAGACCATTGTAGGGAGTACATTTCACTCAGATTCACTGGGTACAGAATTTGTATGTGCTATTTAGGACATCCCTAAAGTATGTGCTTGGTATAAATATGTATTTCAACATAGGTAGAGATGCCAAAATAGCCCACCACCAACACCACCCTGTAAAATTACTAAAGTAATTTGCTTCCAATTTACATTAGGTACAAGGCTGAACTTTTCAGTTTTTAGTTTGTGACACAGTTTGGAGAAAACTTTATTGACAGAAAGATGAAGACCTGCCCATTTTTCATCCCAGAAAGGCTATTTCTCTAAAATGCTACAGCAACCATGTAATTCAGAGAAAGTAAAACAAAATCAGTTAAACCAGATCTTTGGCATTTGAAAAAGTACATAACTGGTTAATTTTAGATGATTTTAACTTTTCTACATATTTATTTAGCATAATTTATTCACACCTGGGAGTCATTTTGTAACTTAGTCTTATGCCTCAATAGTAAAGTGATGTTAGGAGCACTGTAAATGTCAGAGAACTCCTAAGTGTCAGTGGGAGTTCTGCAGTCAGAATGTTTAGAAACTGCAAGTGCAAAAAAGAGAGAAAAATAATTGGGGTGATTGGATGTCCCTGCCTATATCTGGAAAACTTTCAGAGTTCAGTAAGATCATAAAAACTTATGGAAATTATTTTCCTTCATTTTTTTAAAGTTCATCAAGCAAATTCAGCTTTAGACATCCTCAAATTAGAACAAAAAGTAGAACTACCAAAGAATAGAATAATCCAATTCAAATGGCTAAGCACATTACCAAGTTAAAATTTCCCAAATCTCAGTACCTAAAATTCGAGACAACATTCTATTAGATTAAAGTTGGCCACAGACTTTTTGCTACTCTTACCATTTAAACATAGTTTATCATTCCCCTCTCCTTGAATCCAAGATGGCCTTAAGGACGTGATTGATCAATAGAGTATGGTAGAAGTGATATTCTGGGATTTTGGAGGCTGGGTCAAAGGAAACCTTGCAGCTTCTCTTCAAGTCTCTTGGTCTTCTCTGAAACTACCATGTTATGAGAAGCTCAAGCCACATGGAGAGGCACTAGAGGATGGGGCACCATTTGAAGATAAAGAGGTCAATGAGCACCAAGGCTGGTAAGTGACTAAGCCATGTTGGAAGTGGAATCTATATCCCCAGCTGACCTGGCTTATGCCATGTAGTTCAGGGACAAACCAATAAGGTAAAGTATTCTCATATTTCTAACCCAAAAAGTTGTGAGGAAAATAAAATTGTTGTCATTAGATACTAAGGTAGTTTGTTAAATAATAACAGATACCTAAAACAACCATTTTCTCTAAAGCATTGTAAATTCCATTTTCCCATGGACAAGAATCCCATGCAGGCATTTTGTGCAAAATGAGAAATATTGTGGGAAATACTTGAGTACTAGCTCCAGGATAGTTTTAGAAAACATGGTCGGAATAATTATTTATGTGATTGTTGAGGGTTACACTAAGTTCTCAGTTCTGCATATTTGTAAAGGCAATCCAGTAAATGAAATTTTTCAGTAGAAATGAATATTTTTTGTGCATGGTTGGCGTCAGTGCAGATATTTTGTTGTCTCTAGAGGAAAATAAACATCTTGACTTCCTCTTTTCTATAATGTAATCCATTAGTCATCCACAATGTTATAGAAATTTACATACTTTTTGCTGACATAGTGATGACAGTTTGGTTGTTGTTAAATTGTGTTCACAGTGTAATGCTGAAAGAAGATTAATCTTAACCAAATAACCATATATTTTGAGATGATAAACACATTCTTAACAAAGGAATATGAAAACTCTTGCTCTCACAAAGCAACCCTATTCCGTTAAAGCTGCCTGTAGTAATGTATGAAATATAAAGACAAAAGCAATGTATAAAACACACAAAAAATCCTATTTGGTCCTATTATCTTCCATTTATTTTCTTATTGTGAAGGTAAATTTAGTTTGAATTTGATGAATAAACTTTTACTATACAAGCACTAAGTCTTTTTTTTTGGCATGAATATATTTTCTATTTTTCCAAGAAAAAATAACACTGTATTACAGTATATTAATTCATATTGCACTTTAATACCAAAGTATTGAAGCATTGTAGCAACATGTGCTCTACTTGAAATGTATTGATGTTAGGTAGACCCTTCTTTGGATACTTTTTTTTTTTTAATAGAACCTAAAGAGATGCTTAAAGATTTTAACAGGATCCTAGAAGCTTTGAAAAAGCCATGAATAAATGTGGATGAAAAGATTTGAGATCTGACATCTAATTTCTTTTTTTTTTTTACATCTAATTTCAATTGAAGATAAGTTTGGAAATGTAACCTGTTCTTCTCATTGATGATAACTTTTTTTTTTTTTGAAAATTTCCTGACTTAAAATAAACCAGTCAGTATTATGCAGAAATAAATATAAACACTGTTTACTTTCTCTTTTGGTGTCAAAGAGTCAAAAAGAAGGTTTGGGGGCCTAAAACATATCAGAAAAACTCAGACCAGTGGGACAGTCCAAGCTAATTGAATACCTCAGATGTTTAAAAAAAAAAAAAAACAGATAGTCATCTCTAGATGAATCGGTTCCAGTATGAAAGATTCTCTTTATTTCTCTTCTATTCTCATTCAGAATTTATCTTATTTTTACAGGTTATTCAAATTCATATTTCATGACTGTGTTACGTGCTACTGGCTCAAACTTTCTCTGTGTATAAAGGAGTGTTAATCTTCATCAGAAATCGATTTCACCAGCATATCAGTTTCTACTGAAAATTGTATTAGTTCTCCTAAGAGACTACTATAAAAGACTATACAAGGGAATAAAGCAAAATATAATATTTAATGCAATATTCAAGACTACAAGGCAAAAATAAGTAACTAATTGAAGCCTTAAAATAGGAAATGAGCTTTTCAACCAAATCTATCTTTTTAAAACTATTTACATAGAAACTATTTTTGTGTTCTTAACAGATGTCAAACACTGTGTTAGATCCTGGGGATATAGAGGTGAATAAAATTAGGTCCTTGACCTTAAGGTATTCTCAAGTCTACTGGGGAAGACAGATGTAGAAACAGAATTACAATGCAATATGATCACTGCCAAAAAAGAGACGGGAAAAGGGAGAATGACTCATAAATTAACAGTTCTACACTATTTTACTCAATATAATGATATATCTGTGTAACCTTAAGTACTAAATTTGCATGAAAATAATTAAAATTGCAAAAGATATAACCTTTTGAAATAATAAATTATCCATCATTTGCTTCAATATGGCAATACTAAAAATGGAAGCTTTTTTTTTGTAGTTTTATGGTTTTATTAACACAAATATGACATGCACAACAAGCTGTCTATTCATTTTCTTCGCTGCACAGCCTGGCATTGGGATTGGTGATTCTGATTGCCAGTTGGGCTGCTCTTTCCACAATAGCTTTGCAATCCTTGGAGGAGACATTGTGAGCAATCTCTGCACAGTAAGATTTGTTGCACATCAGCAGCACTTCAAGCTCCTTGACATTGTGGACTAGGAACTTCTGGAAGCAACTGGGCACCGTGTGCTTTGTTTTCTTGTTGCTCCCTTAACCAATGTTGGGCATCAAGATCTGGCCCTTGAATCTTCTGCACACCCTATTATCAATGCCTCTGGGTTTCCTCCAGTTGTGCTTAATTTTGACATAGCGGTCTGACTGGTGCCGGATGAACTTCTTGGTCCTCTTTTTAACGATCTTGGGCTTTACCAGAGGTCTGAGGGCAGCTATGATGCCCAGTAACAGATGGCTGCCAAAGTGGAAACCTTAAAAAAAATTATTTATTTGAGAGACAGAAAGAAAAGAGAGAGAAAGAAAGCACGAGGGGTGGAGGGGCAGAAGGAGAGGGAGGAGCAGACTCTACACTGAACAAGGAGCCTGATGCAGGGATGGATCCTGGGACCCTGGGATCATGACCTGAGCTGAAGGCAGATTCTTAACCTACTGAGCCACCCAGGTGCCCCTAGAAAGGGAAACTTCTGATACCCTTGTATCTCTTCAGTTTAGCAAAAATATTCAACTCTTTCTAAAGTTGTCATAGAACAAACAATCCAAAGAAAGTCACCAACCAGTTGAGTGAAAATGTCAAGCCAGAATTACTATCAATATAAATAGCAACATGTGATAATTTCATTAGCTTGAGTAATGATTTGGTATATGCATTGTGGATATAATGGTGGTAGCAAGGGATTCCTTTGAACTCTGTGTTTTTGTATACTCCTCCTACCCTTTAGCTTCACATAACTCCTTGAAAACTTTCATTTAATTTGGAATAAGTGAAGACTTTGGAAAGCAAGTTCACTCAGCTTTCTTGGCACACAGTTGTAACTGGTTCGTGACAGCATTTACTTTCCCTTGTAGGCATTCTAGGGTGTTTCTTAAAGATCTATTTTTGCAGGATAACATGCATGAGCTTAGCATAGGCCACTCCAAACTGAAAACAATTCTATTACCCAAAATATACAAAATTATAATTTATGATTATTTACAACTTTGGAAAATCTGGCCCAAACCTTTTCCCTACAAGTTGGCTGCCATATTAGTGCTTGAGACCGAAACTGGTTTATTTATTTTGTCTTAGTTTCTATAACTTAGTTGTACTTGTTCTGAGACACTTAGTAATAAAAATTAAAAAAAGAATAAAAAGAAAAATTTAATAGTTTACTAAAGATTTGTCTGTAATGTGATAAGTTGATTATGAACATTTTAGGAATAACATGATTATTGACCAGACCTCTTGCATATACTGTTGTTTTGGGATGTTGCCAAAGTTTATGTCCCGTTGAGATTTAATATAAACTTGAAAGTATTTCATCACACTTTGTTAATACCAATATTGTGATTTTACACAAATGGAAACAAAGTTATTTGAAAATTCACTATGTACTAGGCATTGTAAAATGCATTTGTACGTACACTGTTTTATTTATTCCTCATAAGAGTCCAAAGAAGTAGTAGGTATTGTTGAAATATTTTGCAGATGAGGAAATTCAGTTTCAGACAGATAAAATACTTTCTTCAGTCTACATATTTAGTAAGTGGCAGAAATGAAATTTTCATCTGATTTGTTTGACTCCAAAGTTGTGTTATTTTTATTATAGCATACCGAGTGTGGTAAGATTATCTAGGCCTTAGAGGAGGGGGTGGGGGGAATGGCGTGATGGACTTTAAGGAGGACACATGATGTAATAAGCACTGGGTGTTATATAAGACTGATGAATCACTGAACTCTACTTCTGAAACTAATAATACATTATATGTTAATTAATTGAATTTAAATAAATTTTGAAAAATAAAATAAAAATATATAAATTAATTAAGCAGGATCATTGTGTAAAAAAAAAAAGATTATCTAGGCCTCATATTAGATCCTCAAAAGAGCTATCACTCTAACACAGACATTTTAATAATAAGTATATTATATATTTAGCTATATAAAATAATATTTATTTAACAATAGCTCTACAACTAATAATAGTTATTGTTATAATAATATTTAGTATTAATAATAGATCTACTTCTAGTAATAGTTGTTATAATAATAATATTTAGTATTATTTAATAATAGCTCTACTACTTCAAATAATATGATCAATTACAATACAGCATTATAATACTGATAATATTTAATCATATGATATCAGTATTATAATACTGATAATATTATTTAATAATAGCTTCAATACTACTTCTACTAGTAGTTATTGTTGTTAGTAGTAGTAGTAAAACTATCATTTATTGATTGCTTGAAAGATGCTAGACACTTTATTAATGGATTATCTCATTTAATCTTCCCAATAACTCCATGAGATAGATGAAACTATTTGTCCCATTTTAAAAAAGCATTATTAAGATATTATTCATATACCATACAACTGACCCACTTAAATCATATATTTCAGTGATTTCTAATACATTCAGAGTCATGCAAGCATCACCACAATCAATTTCAATATGTTGCAACATCCCCAAAAGAAACTCCATACCCATTCGCAGTTACTTCCCAGTCCTCCACCTCCACCCATGCCTACAACTCCAGGCAACCACTGATCAGTTTTCTGTATCTATAGATTTGCCTGTTATGGACATTTCATATAAATGAAATCATACAACATGTGTTCTTTTGTGATTGGCTTCTCACACTTAGAGTATTGTTCTCAAGATTCAGATATATACCTTGTATCAGTAATTCATCCCTTTTTATTGCCAAATAATATTCTATTGTATGGCTATATCACATTTTATTTATCCATTCATCAGTTGAAGGACATTTTGGTCATTTCCACTCTTCAGCTATTATAAATAATGCTGCTATATACGTTAGTGTATAAATTTTTGTGTGAACATATGTTAACACTTTTGGGTATATATCTAGAGTAGAACTGTTGGGTTATATGGTCACTCTATATTTAACCTTTTGAGGAACTGCCATATTTTTTACTAAAGCAACTGCACCATTTTACATTCCCAGCAGAAATGCACAAACATTCCAGTCTCTTCACATCCTTGGCAACACTTGTTATTTTCCACTTTTTTAAAATAGTATTTATCCTAATGGGTATGTAGTGGTATCACATTGTGGTTTTGATTTGCATTTCCCTAATGGCTAATGATACTAAACACCTTCTTGTGTGCTTACTTGCCATTTCTATGTCTTTGTTGAAGAAATGTCTATGGTCCATTTTTTAAATGAGGAGATTGTGCTCAGAGAAGTCATATAACTTACCAAGCTAGTAAGCAGTTTATGAGTAGTGAGGCCTAAGCTGGCACTCTTAACACTTACCCATAATACTCATTAATGTTAATACTGTTGTTTACTCAGTCTTCTTACACTGGGGGCTTACTTCTTTTCCCCTTTTTTAAAATAGATTTTTGGACAGAAAGTGAGTCATTCTATATGAATAAGTTAAAAGGGTATTGAGTGTGAATTGATTCAGTGGGAAAATAAAAAATGAGCAAGAGAGTATTTTTTTAACTTTTTTTACATTTGTAACTCAGGCCAAAACATTTTTTCAAATGGCAAACTAATTCAAAAGCTGCAGACATACCTGAAAACTGGCTATGAAGCACAAGGCCATACAGAAAAGTTTCTTGAGGGATGTACATTTAAATGGTTAGAAAGCTGCATGTACTACAGCATCTAAAGAGATATTAAGAAATTCATGTGGGACGCTTGGGTGGCTCAGTTGGTTAAGCGACTGCCTTCGGCTCAGGTCATGATCCCGGACTCCCGGGATCGAGTCCCACATTGGGCTGCCTGCTCAGCAGGGAGTCTGCTTCTCCCTCTGACCCTCTTCCCTCTCATGCTATCTCTCATTTTCTCTCTCTCAAATAAATAAATAAATAAATAAAATCTTTAAAAAAAAGAAATTCATGTGTCATTCAAGGATGGGAAGGATTAATTAGAAACTAAAAAACAAATTAGGGAACTCTCTGCTTTTGGAATTTATTAGGAACACATGTCAAATGAGGACATTATTCTCCAACAGTGTGCTCTGTTTGTATTGATATCAATGCCATTATCTTTATAGTACTTTTCAACAGTTCTGTCTTTGAATCCATTTTAGTCAGTGGATAATGGATGCTTTTTAAATATCTGAAGAGGGAAAAAATAAAACTACATATTCTATGTTTAAACATCCAACACAAACTGGGGGAAAACCAGAATAATTTAGACACCCCTTCCAAATCAAATGTCTTATATTATTTTATACAAATAATAGTGTATTTTATATTATGGTGTACTTGTAGAAAAGTGAGAGAAGTATCATCTGGATAGTTCATACATATGCCACTTTTAAGTGTTCTCATAATTGAGGAGGAAGGTTGACTTTGCATCATTTAGATAATTCCCTTAATTATTCTCTACACTTTATTTGTATAGATAGGGCTTAAACTTTGGATGACCTTTTGCTCCTTTAGAAATAGTTCTTTCCACAAATTACTTAGAGATATCAGGAATGATATATAAATATCTAGTCCTGTTAATAGGCACATGTATTGTGTAATTTAGAGAACAACAGAAATCTTACCCCTTCCTTTACCACCTTTACTCCAAATATCTCTGTATCATTATGGTTGGCAACAGTAGATCAGGATCAACACAAAATGGGGGTCAGGCAAGAGATCTGGAGGAAAATCTCAGAGGTTTGTAAAATCAGAGCTGATAGTGTAGAGTCAAGGTAGCAACCTGAAGCTTAGAAGCTTAGAAACTTAGCGCTTGCAGAGGTGTCAGCAAGGTGGTGAGCAAATAGGTCAGGTCAGAGAACACACCAATCTTGGGTTTCTAGTAAGATGAGAAAGTCAAAGGCTGAGAAGCCATCAGAAATCAGGCAACGAATGAATAGTGAAAGATCAAAGGCAGTGACATTAGACCTACAAGAGTTGACATTTGATTTTCACAAAAGTATTGTCACTGTGGGCAAAGTCCTTGAGAAAGAAAATTGGAAAGAACTAGGGCTTTGGGTGATGGAGAAGACACATTTGGCAATTAGGAGCAGTTTAAGACTTCTTACGTGAGAAAGGAACCTCCCTAAAAAGTGTAGAAGACAAACTTGGCCTAAGACCAGTTCTGATAGAAACAGTATAGTGTTTGCCAATATCTGGATTTTGAAAATTGAATTAATAATATATGCATCATATCAAAAAGTACACTTTGGTTTTGTTTACAGATGCAGCATAAAACCAGGAACTTCTTTTTTTTTAATTTTTTTAAAATTTAAATTCAATTAACCAATGTATAGCACATCATTAGTTTTTGATATAATGTTCAATGATTCATTAGTTGCAGAACTTCTTTATATTGAAATTTTGCATGTGAATTTGCACATGCAAAATTTGCAGGTTTTCAAGAACAAGCACTCTGGACCACTGAGGGTCTACTTCAGATAGTTTAATTTCTTTAGTTGCAAATATATTGAGAGTCCACCTATTGTTATAATGATGATTTTAATTTATGTATAATTAAGCTGTTTGATAAGATTTTAACTTGGTGAGATGACAACTATTTTGTGTCTCAAGGCTGACTGTGGTGATAAGTCATCAAAGGAATAAAAGAATGTGAAAGTGTGGAGTTGGTCAAGACTCAACTTGAAAACCCCCTTACCTCAATTATGGAAAAATGAACATACTTTGGAAAGGAATAGAATTATGCTAATTCTGGATAAGAGAATTGCAGAAAAGGAAAGGTTAATTTTAATAGTGATATATCATATTTATGCAGTATACTTCTTCAAGGACTCAAAGCTTTTATTTCAGGTACCATTTAATTAATTTCTTTAAACTTCTGTAAAATAGAATGAGCCATTATTAACCACTGACATGTGTGGGATTAAGGTTCTTTGTAACACCCACAGGCAGTTTAACTGAACATACTAGTGAAGAGTCTGCTGTATCAGTAATGAATAAATAATTATTAGCCTGACCATTATTAGCCCAGAATTATTGTTAGCTCTGCTTTTATGTATATAGGAATGTACAGCAGGAATGGTTTCTCTACTCACCCATAGCTGTGCTGCTACTTCCTTTCTCAGCCTAGTAATTAGCTTATTAACCTAGTAACAGATGTTCTCATGCCTGACCACTTAGTACATTAAACTAGTAGCTCTTAAGCTCTGCAGATTGGTACTCTGTGCTTGTGTTTATTCTCTAGTGCTATTTGTTGATACCAAGGATTTTAGTTTGTACATTCCTCTGATGTGCAAAGAATTCTTTTTTAAATTTTATTTATTTATTTTAAAGATTTTATTTATTTGAGAGAGAGAGAAAGAGAGACCCTCATGATCAAGGGGAGTCTGCAGGAGATTCTCTCTCTACGTCTCCCTCTGCCCCTCTCACGCAAGTGCTCTCTCTCTTTCTCTCTCTCCAAAATAAATAAAAAAGGGGCGCCTGGGTGGTCAGTTAGTTAAGCATCCAACTCTTGATTTTGGCTCAGTTCATGATCTCAGGGTTCTGGGATCAAGCCCCACATGGGGCTCTGTGCTCAGTGCAGTCTGCTTGTACCTCTCCCTCTGCTCCTACTCCTGCTCTCCCTCTCTCTCTCATAAATAAATAAATAAATAAATAAATAAATAAATAAATAAATATTTTAAAAAATAAATCTTAAAAAAAAATAAGAAACCGACCAAGACAATTCAACATGAAATGCCTGTTTTCTTCCATTCCATTTCAAAATATTTCTTAATTTTTATCCTTTCATTTCCCCTTTTCTCTATTCTAGGAAGAAGGAGTACCATAATTTCTTTCCACGTTTAAATTGTCTACCTTTACTTTTGATTTCACACCTTCCCATATGTTTTCCTAACCTTCAATTATCCCTTCTTTTTTTTTATTTTTTATTTTATTTTTTTTAATTTTTTTATTGTTATGTTAATCACCATATATTACATCATTGGTTTTTGGTGCAGTGTTCCATGATTCATTGTTTGTTCATAACACCCAGTGCTCCATGCAGAACGTGCCCTCCTCAATACCCATCACCAGGATAACCCATCCCCCTCCCCCCTCCCCTCTAGAACCCTCAGTTTGTTTTTCAGAGTCCATCATCTCTCATGGTTCGTCTCCCCCTCTGACATACTCCCCTTTTCTTCCTCTCCTGTTATCTTCTTCTTTTTCTTTTTTCTTAAAATATGTTGCGTTATTTGTTTCAGAAGTACAGATCTGTGATTCAACAGTCTTGCACAATTCACAGCGCTGCATTTTCAACTTTTTTCCCATAATAAATGCATTAAATTTCCCCCCATTCTAAATGAATATACATATTAAAAATACTTTCCTTATCCTGCTTTCCCTTCAAGGTATACTATCTCAATTCTCTTTTTCTTATTCACACTCAATTGCTTGAAAAAGTTTCTATAGACTATTTGTTTTACTATGTCTCCTTTAGTTCTCATCTTACTGAAATCTGACTTCAATCTCCCCATTCTGTCAAAACGCCTCTCAGTTATTTAATTAAATATCTTCTTATAATTACCTAATTCTGCATATTCCTGTATTCCCTCTTTCTTTTCAAGACCATTTTATACCCTTTGGCACCACTGAAAAGTTATTTCCTACACCTTGTCTGGCACACAATTCAATGTGTAATGGACACCTCCTCTTTCTTCAAAATCCTCTGTTTGCTCTCCTAGTTATCAAACTAATTATCTTCTTTCTTCTCAATCTTTGTTTCTGATCCTTGTCTCTACAACTACATCCTTAATTGGTTGTAGTTGGGAAGAGGATGAGTAGAATTTGAACCATAAGGAAAATTTTAAATCTTCACAATATTAAATTATGAGAATTAGGGTTTAGCTAACGTGTAGGCCTTTCTTAAAGAAGATAGAAAGAAGTGTCTGCTTTGGTTTATTTGGCAAAGAGGAATGCTTATTCTTATTTAATGAAAGTTTTAAGAAGGACCTCTTTTTTTTTTAAAGATTTTATTTATTTATTTGACAGAGAGAGACACAGCGAGAGAGGAAACACAAGCAGGGGGAGTGGGAGAAGGAGAAGCAGGCTTCCCACCAAGCAGGGAGCCCAATGTGGGGCTTGATCCCAGGACTCTGGGATCATGACCTGAGCCAAAAGGAGATGCTTAACAACTGAGCCACCCAGGCACCCCTAGGAAGGGCCTCTTATTCTTAACTAGGATTGTTGATAGGACTCATCCAGTCACCAAGATATTTATTGAAAACCAATTGTATGTAAGGTCCAGTGGAGACACACAGATGGCTAAGGTGCAGACATGGTTCTAGGGAGATTGAAATTTAGATGAGGTGATTGAGATAAACAATATTAGAAGAAACATTAGGATGGTAGAATAGGAAGCACTAGATCTTGTCCCTCTACAGAAACACCTATTTAACAACAATAAGCAGTTCAAAAAACCTTTATGAGAACTCCAAAATTCAGATAAGAATTCACAGTACCACAAGCAAGCTCAAACAGTTTCAAGCTCAAGAACAGTTTCACTGAAAGGGTAAGAAAAGCTGTTGTATTTTAACCATGTTAGCTCCTCCTCCAAGCTGGAATAGCTTGCAAATGGTAGGAAAAGCCCACCTTGCAACTTCTCCCTTGGAAGGGAAAGAGAAGAGTAGAGCATACATCCAATGTTCTGGCTTCTTGGGGAACTGTGAAATGGATTGGTTTCTGTGTCTCCAGACTTAGATTGCTGATGGGGAACCAGCATGCCTGAGATATCTAAGGGGCCACAGAAAACAAGAGAGCTCAGCACCTTGAGGCAGTACAAGGGAACCTGTGGTATTGCAGACAGACACTGGAGGGAGCAAATACTAAAAGCCCCTGGAAAAGAAACCAGCAACCCTCTCTAATTGGAAAATTACACAGCCTAGGGAAGATGCATCTGCAGAAAAGCTTTGAGAGGACCCCAGAATCTCTAGCCAGGTTGACTAATGAAGGTATTTCCCTATATGAAGCCTTTCTGTAAAGAGTGGGAGAGGTGGCTGTATTTTCCAATGCATGGATAATAACACAAAGTTTGAAGGCACACAAAGTAATAGGAAAAAAAGATCCAATTGAAGTAACAAGTAAGTCCAGAAAACAAACGTATAGAGATGGGGATATGTGAATTACCATACAAAAAACTAAAAACAGCAATCATAGAGATGTTCAGTGAGCTCAGGGAAATGATTCATGAACAAAGTGAAAATATCTACAAAGGGGTAGAAAATGAAAAGAAAAACAACACAAAATTTTGGAGCTGAAAAACACAGTAACTGATTTGAAAAATTTATTATAGAAGTTCCACAGCCAATTTGATCAAGCAAAAGAAAGAATCAGTGAACTCAAGACAGTCATTTGAAATTATCCAGTCAAAGGAGCAAAAGGAAAAAAAAAAGAATGAAGAAGAGTGAAGAAAGTCTGAGACCTAGGGAACACCAATAGGTGGGCCAATATACACATTATAGGAGTCTCGGAAGGGGAAGATAGAGAAAAAGGGACAGAAAATTTATTTGAAGAAATGCGAGAAAAATCGCCAAATCTGGGGAAGGTGGTGGACATCCAGATTCAGAAAGCCCAAAAGATTCCAATTAAGATAAATACAAAGAAGTCCACACCAATATACACTATAAGCAAATTGTCAGAAACAGAGAAAGAATTTTGAAAGCAGCAAGAGAAAAATGATTCATTGCACACAAAGAAGCACCCACAAGACTATAAATGAATTTCTCAGCAGAAACTCTGCAGGCCAGAAGAAAATGGAATGATATATTTAAAGAGTTGAAAGAAGAAAAAGAAAAACATGCCAACCGAAGATACTAGGTTCAGCAAAACTGCCCCTCAAAAATAAAGGAAAAATAAAGACTTCCCCAGATAAACAAAAGCTGAGGAAGGTAAATACCATCAGACCTGCCTTATAAGAATTAGGAAAGGAAGTTTTTCAGATTAAAATGAAAAATCACTAGGCAGTAGCATGAAAACCTATGGAAATATAAAGTTCACTTATAAAAGTTACTAAATAGACAAATACAGAATAATATTGCAATGGTAGCGTATAAATCATTTTAATTATGGTATAGGAGTTAAAAGACAAAGGTAGAAAAATAAATATAACTATAAAATATATTAATGGTCCACAATTTAGAAGGATGGAATAGGTGACATCAATAATAAAAAGTTTTTGTATGCAATTGTAGTTATCAGCTAAAATAGATTGTTATAACTACAAGATGTTTTATGTCATCCCCATGGTAACCACAAAGAAAATACCTGTAGAAGATACACAAAATTAAAGAGAGAGGACTCAAAACATGTCACTACAAAAGAAAATCAATGAAACACAAAGGAAAGCAGCAGCAAAAGAGGGAAAGAAGCAACAAGACAGATAGAAAATAATTAACAAAATGGCAATAGTTAAGTCTACACTATTAGTAATTACTTTAAGTCAAAAAGAATTAAACTCTCTAATCAAAACATTAGAGTGGCTTAATAGATAAGAACTAAAACCAAAACAAAACAAACCAAAAACCCAAGAGATAACTATACACTGTTTAGGAGACTCATTTTAGGTATAAAGACACACAGAGGTGGAAAGCAAAAAATGCAGAAAAATTTCGATGCAAAGGTTAGCTGGAAGAGAGCAGGGGTGACCATACATATATCAGACAAAAATAGACTTCAAGTAAAAAAAAAAAAAACAAAAACACCTGTCACAAGAGACAAAGAAACACATTACATAAGGATATAAGGATAAAAGGCTCAATTCACTAGGAACATATAACTAGAAATGTATGTGCACCAAACATCAGGACACACAAATATATAAAGTAGTCATTGACAGAACTGGAGGGAGAAATAGATAGCAACACAATAGTAGGGGGCTTTAATACTCCATTTTCAATAATGGATAGAACATCCAGACAGAAGATCAACAGAAGATCAACACTTCTGTTGATCTGAAATAAAGGACTTGAACAACACTATAGATGAATATACCTAACAGACATATACAGCACATTCCAAGCAACATAAGCAGAATACACAATCTTCTGAAGCACGCACATGGAACATTTTATGAGGATAAATCACATGTTAAGTCATAAAACAAGTGTTAACAAATGTAAGAAGATTGAAATTATACCAAGTATCATTTCTGACCCCAATGGAATGAAACTGGAAACAAATAGCTGAAGGAAAACTAGAAATTTTACAAATATGTGGACATCCAATAACAGTCTTGAACAACCAATGGATCAAAGAAGAAAGCAAAAGGGCAATTTGAAAATATCTTAAGAAAACCAAAAGTTAAAATACAACATACAAAAACTTATAGGATGCATCAAAAGCAGAACTGAGGGAAGTTTATAGTAATAAATACCTACATTAAAAAGAAGAAAAATTTCAAATAAACAACCTACCCGAAAAGCTTAAAGAACTAGAAAAAGTACAAACTAAGGCTAGATTAGCAGGACTAAAAAGGAAATTACAAAGATTAGAGAGGAAATCAATGAAATAGAGAATAGAAAAACAATAGAAAAAACAACAAAACTAAGACGTTTTTTATCAGCAAAATTGAAAAACTTTATGTAGACTAAGAAAAACATATAGTGTTCTCAAATAAGTAAAGTTAGAAATGAAAGAGAAGATATGGGGCGCCTGGGTGGCTCAACTGGTTGGGCATCTGCCTTTGGCTCGGGTCATCATCTTGGGGTCCTGGGATCGAGTCCTGCATTGGGCTCCCTACTCAGCGGGGAATCTGCTTCTCCCTCTCCCTCTGTGCTCTCGCTCTTTCTCTCCCTCAAGTAAATAAATAAAATATTTTAAAAAAAGAAAGAGAAAAATTACAGTTAATTCCACAGAAATAAAAAGAATTATGAGGACCACTATGACCTATTATATACTAACAAATTGGATAACCTAGAAAAAATTATAAATTGTAAAGATACAATTTATCAAGACTGAATTATAAAGAAATAGAAAATCTGAACAGGCCTATAACTAGCAAGGAGATTAAAGCAGTAACCAATAACCTCCCAATAATGAAAAGCCCAGGAGTAAATTACTTCACTGGAGAATTCTATCAAAGATTTAAAGAAAAATTAATGTTAATCCTTTCAAACTCTTCCAAAAATTTGAACAGGAAGGAGTACTTCCAAACTCATTTTATGAGGCCAGCATATCCTGATAACAAAGCTAGACAAGGACACTACAAGAAAACAGAACTGTAGGCCAATACCCATGATGGATATAGATATAAAACTTCAACAAATTACTAGCAAACCAAATTCAACAGCACCTTAAAAGAATCATACACCATGACCAAATGGGATTTATCCCCAGGGTGAGAGTATGGTTTAATACATAGAAATCAATCAATGTGATAAACCATATTAACAGAATAAAAGATAAACAGCACATGATCATCTCAGTAGATGTAGAAAAGGTATTTTACAATATTCATTCACTCTTTCATGATAAAAACACTGAACAAACTAGGAATAGAAGAAAATTACCTCAACATAATAATGGTCATATATAAAAGCCTACAGCTAACATTACACTCAACAGTGGAAGACAAAATTTTCCCTCTAAGGTCAGGAACAAGGCAAGGATGCTGATTCTTGCCATTTCTATTCAATACAGCAGTGAAAATCCTAGCCAGAGAAATTACTTAAGAACAAGAAATTAAAGGCATCCAATTCAGAAAGGAAAAAATTTATTTCTGTTTATAGATGACATTATCTTATATATAGAAAATCCTAAGGATTCCACAAAGCAAAAATCTGTTCACTAATAAACAAATTCATCAAAGCTGCAGTATACAAATCAACATACAAAAATCAGTTGCATTTTTATAACCTAGCAATGAACAATCCAAAAGGGAAATTAAGAAAATGATCCCATTTACAATAGCACTAAAAAAAATAAAATATTTAAGCATAAAATTAAGGAGGTGAAAGACTTGCACACTGAAAACCTCAAAATACTGTTGAAAAAAAATAAAGAAGACACAAATAAATGGAAAGATATCCTATGTTCATGGATCAGAAGACAATATTGTTAAAATGTCCCTACTTCCCAAAGCAATCTACAGATTCAATAAGATCCCTAACAAAATTCCAATGGCATTTTTTTCACAGAAATATTTAAAAAACATTTTTTTATTTTTCAAAAGATTTTATTTATTTATGTTTAGGGGGTGGGGAGAGAAGCAAAGGGAAAGGGAGAGGGACAAGCAGACTCCATGCTGAGTACAGAGCCTAATGCAGGACTCAATCCTACAATCCTGAGATCATGACCAAAATCAAGAGTATGAAGCTCAACCAACTGAACTACCCAGGTGCCCCAAAAAACTGTTTTAATATTCGTACACAACTACAGAGTACCCTGAATAGCCAAAATAATCTTGAGATAGAACAAAGCTGGAGGCCTCTTACTTCCTGACTTTAAAACATGTTACAAAGATAGAGTAATCAATAAAAACAGCATTCTACTGGCATGAGAATATATACATGTAGACCAATGAAACAGAATAGAGAACGAGAAATAAACTCTTCAAAAATGTGCTAAGTCCTCTCAATAGGGAAAGGATTGTCTTTTCAACAAATGTTTTGGAAAAACTGGATATCCACATGCAAAAAATGAAATTAGACTCTTTCCCTACACCCTATACAAAAAATCAACTCAAAATTGATTTAAAAATTAAATGTAAGGCCAAAAACTCCTACAAGAAAACCTGGGGGAAAAGCTTCATAACATTGGTCTTGGCAATAATTTCTTGGATATGATACTAAAGGACAGGCAACAAAAGTAAAAAAAAAAATAGAAAAGTGGGACATAACAAACTAAAAATGTTTCTGTATAGCAAAGGAAACAATCCATAGAGTGAAGAGGGAACCTACAGAATGGGAAAATATTTGCAAACCATATTTCTGATTAATGTAAAATATATATATAAGGAACTCCTAAAAGTCAATAACAAAAATCCAACAATTTGATTTTTTTAAATTGGCAAAATTGAATAGATATTTCTCCAAAGAAGATATATTAATGGTCAACGGGTTTATGAAAAGATGTTCAACATCACTAATTATCAAGTGAATGTAAATCAAAATCCCATTGGGATATCACCTCACACATGTTAGGATGTGCATTATTAAAACAACAACAACAAAAAACAAAAAGCAAAAAGATCCCAGAAAATAAATGCTGTTGAGAATGTGGAGAAATTTTAAACCTTACACACAGTTAATGGAAGTGTAAAATGGTGCAGCCATTATGAGAAACAATATGAATGTTCCTCAAAAAATTAAAGATAGAGTTGCCACTTGATCCAGCAATCCCACTTCTCAGTATTTATCCAAAATAATTGTAATCATTATTTTTAAGAAGTATTTGCACTCCCATGTTCATTGCAGCATTATTTACAGTAGCCAAAGTATAGAAACAATCTAAAAGTCCACTGATGGATAAGTGGATAAAGAAAATGTGGTATATACATACAATGGAATATTATTCAGCCTTTAAGAGAAAGGTATAAGGGAGTTAAGATAATGGAGTAGTAGGGGGACCCTGGGCTTTTCTTGTCCTTTTAACACAGCTGGATTGAAATAAGATCATTTTGAACATCTAGGAAATCAATCTGAGGATTAAAAGACCAATCTGAACAATTAGAGAGACAGACCTCAGGAGGTACTTGATGTGGAGATGTGAATTGGGGGAGAGAAAAGCCTTGGTGCCTCGGAGGGGAGGGAGCCCTTTCCACAGAGAAATGAGAGAGAAAGAGAAAGGGGGAGAGAGAGCAGTGAATAGGGTTCACACAAGAAAAACACTTCCCCCAAACCATTGACTGGAAAGTCAAGAAGAACTGACTATCGCATTTTTGCAAGTAGCAGGGCTCAAATTCTGAAGTTTTGGAAGTCCATGGCATTCACTGCAGTTGAGCTGGGTCTGCATGGCAGTGCTCCAGAGGAGGAGGGCAGAGGCCTGGGAACAGACAGCATGGTATAGGGATATCCTGGGTCACACTGGGAGAAAACATTCCCCTTCCTGGCATACATTTGAAAGAGGGTATATTACCTCTCCAAGGACAAAAGACCCAGTGGGCATCATTGAGTGGCCGTTTATTGGCAGGAGACTTAGGTGCATGCCGAGGACAGATAACTGGGTCACTGCTTTTTACTGTGCTTCACCATAAACTCCAAGCACCTGCATGGCCATGGGACTGCTTTTCTGGGATTAAATGGCAACAGACACAGCTTTGCAAGGCTCTCCTCTGGATGAGGAGTGGTCCATGCCCTGCTGGGTTCTTTAAAAATTTGGAGTTTTGAATCCCAGCTTCATGCCAGAGATAAAACACAAGGCAACTGTGGTACTGAGAGTGCAGACAGCCTGGGCATAGACAGGGTGGGGTCCGTGATCTGATGGAAGCCTGGGACACAAGAGGGGAGGAGAGATTGTTCACTTTTCTCTGAGGGCTTCCTGAGCAGCAGTGGGTGCAAGCCCCCTTCTCCAGGGATGACAGAGTGGGCAGATGCCATTTCCCCACCCACCCACCCATCACCATGGTGGGACTTCAGTGAGCAACACAGTGACCCCAGTGAAGGCCAGAGCTGCTTATACCAAACCCTGTCCTCACTGCACCTTTCAGGTTCATCTTTTCTAAGGCAGATCTGACTGAGCCAGTGGCAGTGGGTCTCTACCCCGAGAAGACCAGCACAGGCTCCCCACATGCACCAAGTCTACTGACCATAGAGTGTTCCACAGTGTCAGCTTCAGTTCTGGTGGAAATAGGACCGGCCTTTCTTTTTTTTCTTCTTCTTTTTTTTTCCTTTGGAATCAGGCTTATAGTTTTTTTTTTTTTTTTTTTGTCTGTTTGTTGTTGTTGTTGTTCCTTTTCCTTTTCTCTTTTTTTGGACCAGCCTTTTTTTTTAAAAGCAAGCTTATTTTAACAAACAAATGAAAGCATACCTAGTTAAAGGTCCAAGCACTTCCCACTGCAAGCAAGGAGGAACTCTGCAGAAGACTGACTTATGGGAAAGAGCAGCCAAAACACAGCAGCAGGGTGCACACAGCATACACCTGAGGTGCCAGGCCCTGGACAGTTTATGACCCCTTCTTACTATAGCATTACTCTCAGGAGAGGAAATATAACAAGCTTTCATAACTCACAAAAGACAGGAGCCTACAGAAAATGACAAGATGAAGGAATTATCCATAAAAGAAACATCAAGAAGCAATCAAAGCCAGGGATTTACACAAAACAGATATAAGCAATGTATCTGAGGAAGAATTTAGAACAACAGTCATTAGAAACTAGCAGGGCTTGAAAGGAGCCTAGAACACACCAGAGAAACACTTGCTGCAGAGATGAAAGACCTAAAAACAAGTCAGGCAAAAAAAAAAAAATAAGGTATGACTGAGGCGCAAAACTGGATATAATCACAAGGATAGAAAAAGCAGAGGAATGAATAGGTGGTATAGAAGATAAAATTATGGGCAAAAATGAAGCTGAAATGAAGAGGGAAAGTAAACTCAGATCATGAATGTAGACTTAGGGAACTCAGTGACTCCACAAAGCACAATAATATCTGTATCAGAGGAGTCTCAGAAGTGGGAACAAGGAGCAGAAGGTTTATTTGAACAAATTATACCTGAGAATTTACCTAATCTGGGGAAGGAAACAGGCATTCAAGTCCAAGAGGCACAGAGAACTCCCCTCAAAATCCACAAAAACAGGTCAACACAAAGATGTATCATAGTGAAACTTGCAAAATATAAAGATAAAGAGATGATTCTGAAAGCGTTGAGGGACAAAAGGTCCTTAACCTACAAGGGAAGACACATAAGATTAGCAACAGACCCGACCATAGAAACTTGGCAGGTCAGAAGAGAGTGGCATAATATATTCAATGTGCCAATTGGGAAAAATATTCACCCAAGAATACTATAGCCATTAAGGCTGTCATTCAGCACAGAAGGAGAGATAGGATTTCCAGTATAAGCAATAACTAAGGGAGTTCATGAACACTAAACCAACTGCTAGAAATATTAAAGGAGACCCTTAGAGTGGGGAAGAGAGACCAAAAGCAATAAAGACTAGAAAGGAACAGAGACAATCTACAGGAACAGCGACTTTACAGGTAATACAATGGCACTAAATTCATATCTGTCAATAATTACTCTGAATGTAAATGGACTCAGTGCTTCAGTCAAAAGACATAGGGTATCTGAATGGATTAAAAAAAGGACCCATTGATATGTTGCTTACAAGAGACTCATTTAAGACCCAAAGAACCTCCAGACTGAAAGTGAGGGACAGGAGAACCATTTATCATGCTAATGAACACCAAATGAAAGCTGGAGTAGTATTACTTATATCAGAAAAAAACTAGATTTTATTTTATTTTTTTAAGATTTTATTTATTTGACAAAGAGAGACACAGCAAGATAGGGAACACAAGCAGGGAGAGTGGAAGAGGGAGAAGCAGGCTTCCCGCTGAGCAGGGAGCCCGATGTGGGGCTCGATCCCGGGACCCTGAGACCATGACCTGAGCCGAAGTCAGATGCTTAACGACTGAGCCACCCAGGTGCCCCAGAAGAAAAACTAGATTTTAAGCCAAAAACTGTAATAGGAGATGAAGAAAGGCACCATTATCATGATAAAGTGTTCTATCCAACAAGATCTAACAACTGTAAATATTTATGCCCCCAACTTGGGAGCAAATGAATATATAAATTGATTAATAACAAACTTAAAGAAACTTATTGATAATAATACAATCATAGTTGGGGACTTTAACACCCTACTCCCAGCAATGGCTTTGAATGACACACTGGGCCAAATGGACTTAACAGATATATACAGAACATTTCATCCTAAAGTAGAAGAGTACACATTCTTTTTGAGTACACATGGAATATTCTCTAGAATAGTTCACATACCAGGTCACAAATCAGGCCTCAACCAAAACAAAATGATTGAGATCATACCATGCATATTTTCAGACTACAACACTATGAAACTTGAAGTCAACCAGAAGAAAAATTTGGAAAGGCCACAAATATATGGACGTTAAAGAACTTCCTACTAAAGAATGAATGGGTTAACCAAGAAATTAAAGAAAAAATAAAAACATACATGAAAACAAATGAAAATATGACAGTCCAAAACCTTTGGGATGCAGTGAAGGTGGTCATAAAAGGGAATTATATAGCACACAGGCCTTCCTCAAGATGCAGAAAAAGCATTTGACAAAATACAGCATCCTTTCTTGATAAAAACCTTCAAGAAAGTAGACACAGAAGGAGCATAACACCATAAAGACCATATACTAAAGACCCAGAGCTAATATCATCCTCATTGGAGAAAAACTGAGAACTTTTCCCCTAAGGTTATGAACAGGACAGCAATGTTCTCTCTCACTACTGTTGTTCAACATAGTACTGGAAGTCCTAGCCTCAGCAATCAGACAACAAAAATTGAAAAGGAAGAAGTCAAACTTTCACTTATCACAGACGACATGATACTCTATGTAGAAAACCCAAAAGACTCCAAAAAAAAAAATTGCTAGAACTGATACATGAATTCAGCAAAGTCTCAGGATATAAAATCAACATATGGAAGGCTGTTGCATGTCTATACATCCTTAATGAAACAGCAGAAACAAAGTCAAGGAATTGATCCCATATACAATCGCACCAAAAACCATAAGATACCTAGGAAAAAACTTAATCAAGAGGTAAAAGATCTGTACTCTGAAAACTATAGAAAACTTATGAAAGAAATTGAAAAAGACACAAAGAAATGGGAAACATCCTGTGCTCATGGATTAGAAGAACAAATAATATTAAAATGCCTATACTACCTAAAGTAATCTACACATTCAATGCAATTCCTATCAAAATCACACCAGCATTTTTCACATAGCTAGAACAAACAATTCTAAAATTTTATGGAACCAGAAAAGACACTGAATAGCCAAAATAATGTTGAAAAAGAAAAGCAAAGTGGGAGGCATCACAGTTCCAAACTTCAAGCTCTACTACAAACTGTAATCATCAAGACAGGTGCCAGACAAGGTACTGGCACAAAATCAGATACATTGATCAATGGAACAGAATAGAGAACCCAGAAATGGACCTTCAACTCTATGATCAACTAATCTTCAATAAAGCAAGAAAGAGTATCCATGGTAAAAGACAGTCTCCGCAACAAATGGTGTTGGGAAAACTGGACAGTGACATGCAAAAGAATGAAACTGGACCACTTTCTTACACCATACACAAAAATAAATTCAAAATGGATGAAAGACCTAAACGTGAGACAGGAAACCATCAAAATCCTAGAAGAGAACACAGAGAGCAATGCTTTTGACCTTGACCATAGCAACTTCTTGCTAGACACGTCTCTGGAAGCAAGGGAAACAAAAACAAAAATGAACTCTTAGGACTTCATCAAGATAAAAAGCTTCTGCACAGCAAAGGAAACAATCAACAAAACTAAAAGCAACCTACAGAATGGGAGAAGATATTTGCGAATGACATAAAGGGCTAGTATCCAAAATCTATAAAGAACATATCAAATTCAACACTCCAAAAATAAATAATCCAGTTAAGAAATGAGCAAAAGACATGAATAGACATTTCTCCAAAGAAGACATACAAATGACTAACAGACACATGAAAAAAATGCTCATCACTCATCATTAGGGAAATACAAATCAGATCCACAGTGAGATACCACCTCACATCTGTCATAATGGCTAAAATTAACAACTCAGGAAACAACAGATGTTGGCAAGGAAAGGGAAAATGGGGAACCCTCTTATATGGCTGGTGGGAATGCAAACTGGTGCAGCCACTCTGGAAAACAGTATGGAGGTTCTAGATAAACTAAAAATCAAACTGTCCTATGACCCAGCAATTGTACTACTAGGTATTTATGCAAAGGATACAAAAATAGTGATCCAAAGGGGCACACACACCCCAATGTTTATAGTACTATCAATAATAGCTATATTATGGAAAGAACCCAAATGTCCATTGACTGATGAATGGATAAAAAAGGTATATATATGCAATGGGATATTACTCAACCATCAAAATGAATGAAATCTTACCATTTATAATGATGTGGATAGAACTAGAGAGTATTGGGCGCCTGGGTGGCTCAGTTGGTTAAGTAACTGCCTTCGCCTCAGGTCATGATCCCAGAGTCCTGGGATCGAGTCCCACATCAGGCTCCCGGCTCAGCAGGGAGCCTGCTTCTCCCTCTGACCCTATCCCCTCTCATGCTGTTTCTCTCTCTCTCTCTCTCAAATAATGAAATAAATAAAATCTTTAAAAAAAAAGAACTAGAGAGTATTATGCTAAGCGAAATAAGTCAGTTAGAGAAAGACAAATACCATATGATTTCACTCCTATGTGGAATTTAAGAAACAAAACAGATGAACATAGGGGAAGGGAAGAAAAAATAAAATGAGATAAAAATAGAGAGGGCGGCAAATCATTAGAGACTCTTAACTACAGAGAACAAACTGAAGGTTGCTGGAAGGGTGGGGGGTGGGAGAATGGGCTAAATGAGTAATGGACATTAAGGGGGGCACTTGTGATGAACACCGGGTTTTATATGTAAGTGATGAATCACTAAATTCTACTCTTGAAACCAATACTACCTCTATGTTAACTAACTTGAATTTAAATAAAAATGTGAAAGAAAAAGATATAAATCCTGTCATGTGTTACATTATGGATGAAACTTGAGGACATTAATGCTAAGTGAAATAAGCCAGTCACAGAAAGATAAATACTGTATGATTACATTTATATGAAGTATCTAAAGTAGCCAAACTCTTAGAAGCAGAAAGTAGAATGTTGGTTTCTAGGGGCTAGGGGAAAGGGGAAATGGGGAGTTGCTGTTCAAGGGGTATAGAGTTTCAGTCATGCAAGATGAAAAAGTTCCAGAGATCTGCTGTATAACAGTGAACATATAACTAACAATACTGTACTGTACATTTAAAGATTTGTTAAGGTAGGTTACACCTTATCTGTTACTGCAACAAAAGTTTACAGGACAGTTGGTGAGAAGTGTTTTCATAGAGATTTTTCAAGTCAGAAACTTTGGAAGACTTGACGTGCGCATCTCCCTCTATTTCATTTTGCATATCATACCATCATTGTTTAGAATTCTCCCTACTTAGACTCTTCTGTATCATTGTTTCAACAGCTTCAGATTGGGCTCCTATATTTCTCACTGGGACAAGTATTATAATGGATTCCAAATTGGCCTCCTTACTTCCAGTCTTGCTCACCTTCAGTCAATTCTCATCATTATAGCCAGAAAAATGTAAATTTTATCTGTCTGTCCTGATTAAATCATTTCAGTAACTATTACCTACCTAGGAAAGAAAACACCATTTTTTCCTTGATTACTGGCTGCCACCTACTTCTTCGGTCCTACCCTGTCCTTGCACCCCTTATCCCAGCTATGTAAAACTATTTCCCTTACTTTTATTTATGCATCAACTCATGCCATTCTCCACCTCCAACCACCTGACACTTTTTTATAGCAATAATGAGTTTAGCATTACTTCCTATTGATACCTTTCCTGATCCCTGATCCATAATTCCAGGAAAAGGTATGTCTTATTTTCTTAAAAAAATCCCTTATGAAAAATTTCCTATGAAATTTCGCATCCCAACATGTCTAGCTTTTAATTATACCTTAATTTGTTGATTGTCTGTCTCTCTTTAATATACTGTGAACTTGAATTTTAGATATTTGTTTAACATTTCTCCCCCAGAAATTAGCACAGTGCCTGATGGTCAGTGAATGTTTTATGTATGTATATATGTATATATGAATGAATGAATAAACAAGTGAATGAATTTCTGAGATAATCAAATTTCAGATGGCCTGGCAACATCCCTCACTGCAGCCCTCCCATTAATTTTTGTATACTTTCCAAATTCAGTTTATTTAAAACACAACCTTGTGGTTTTATTCATGCTATCAATACTCACAGAATCTTAAAATTGGAAGAAACCTCAGTTCTTATATTAGTAAGGATAAATAACTCCTGCAAATATAATAAATTACCACAAAACTGCAGTGGCTTAACATAAGAAAACTTTAATTTTTGCTAACATGAAATCTGGTTCAGTGTCCAGGTGATTTTCTATGATAGTGGTTTTACCATCCCCTAGTGACCTTTCAGAGCCTTCTGCTGAATCATCTGCATTTACCTATTGGAGGAGGGGGAGAGAGATTGAGAGTGAGAGTGAGAGCAAGCATGAAACAAACAGAGACAGGGAGAGGGAGATATCACAAGAGTGTTTTTAGGTACCAGAACAGATAGTAGTATATATTACTTCCAACTGCATTTTACTGTCTAAAGTTCAGCTAATGGCCAACTTATTTTCAAGAGAGGCTGCAGAGTGTAAGGGAACACACGGATATCGATGAGCCGTGATGGTCCCCACAATAGTCATCTACTCCTATCCAATGCTGGGATACCTCTGGGAGCATCCCTAAAAGAGGATTGTCTGGAAGAAATTTGAAGACAATGGAGAACTCACTATCTGCACAAGGCAGCCTGTTCAATTATTCTATGATTCTAGTCACTAGAATGTTCTTCTTTATGCTGATCCATGATCTCCCTCTTGTAAGAGAGTACATTTATTTTTTCTTCCATTAAGCCATTCAAATATTTGAATAAAGTACCAGGTTCCCCAGCATCATGTCTTCCTTAAGGTAAATATTTCCAATTTTTAGTAACTTCTTACAGAAACTTTACACTATTATGACTATCCTCTTCTGAATATACTATAATAATGTTAGTCTATATCTTAAAATATGAAACCATACACCAACTGTGGCCTAACTTACAGAGGACAGGGTACCTACTTCCTATAATCTGGTCACTATGTAAAATGAAATCATGTGTATGAAAGCACTTTTCACAATGTAAAGCAGCATGCTTGTAGAAGGTCTCATTATTATTATAAATGTAGCTTGAGATTGTGGAGCTTATTCAGCAGCCACATCACACTGTTGGCCACTACTTTAAACTTGTGGTCAGCTAAATCCCCAAACCTTTTTCATAGGAATTGCTACATGAAAGAGCCCCATAATCATTTGTTCCACAGTCAGTGATAACTACACCATTCATTTTCTGCCATTGAGAAATAAGCTTAATAGTATCTAGGTTTCTATGGCTAACTACCAATTTAAAATTCTTGAAAAGTTTTAGGTCCTATCAACCCACACAAACCACTTTGACCAAATTCAGTGTTTTTTTTTAAGTAGTTAGCTAAGCATCTTTTAAAATTTTTGTCTGCATGACAACAAATACCTGATTTAAGGCCTCTTTTATCTACTTGTGGCATTGGTGTGGGAACAGCCTTAAACTTTTGATTTCCTCTTCAGTGGCTAATGGTTTTGATTTCTTTAACTACTCTGTGGTCAAGAACCGCACATTTTCTTGGAATTTGCAAACAGTGAGAGCAATTTAAATTATACAGAAGCATGGAAACCATAAATAATAGCAACCTTGAGATCTCATTATTAGTATAAAGCAGAAATATGGAAAAACATAACTTTTCCACCATATTCATCTCTCTCTCTAGGAACATTCTGGATCATTTACTTCTCAAGTCTATAGATCAGAGCCATTTCTTAAATCCAAGATTAGCAGTCCATAAAGAAGGGATCAGAATTTTTAAATGCAGTCATTTTAATTGCTTAGTCTATTTGTATGTCTCCATAGGGAATGTGATAGTGTTTTTAAATATTGAGCTTTCAAAATAGTTCCCAGTGAATTAATTGGACTACTTCAAGCAGTGAAAGGCAACTACATTATTTAAAGTTTGAAGTATATTAACTCTCTTCAGTCTTGGTAGACCAGAAGTTCCAGTTTTCTAAAGAGAGAAAAAAAGAAATTAGCTTCCATATCGAATAATGAAAAGTCCATAGTGGTTTTAACAGAGCCTAAAAACCTAATAATATTTCTCTATTTACCACAAAAATACAGAGGTGCAAGCCTATATAGGTGAACTACATATTTCACTGTGACATACTAACCCTTAGCCTTACTACATGTACAATTTCCTGGGTCTGCTATAAGAAAGTTCCACAAACTGGGTGACTTAAAACAGCAGAAAGGTATTGTCTCACAGTTCCAGAGACTATAAGTCTGAAATCAATGTGTCAGCAGTGTTGGTTCCTTCTGAAGACTCTGAGGGTGAATCTGTTCCATGTTTCTTTTCTAGCTTCTGGCAGTTGCCATAATGCTTCATGTCTTGTAGATGTGTCACTCCAATCTCTGTCACTGCCATCCCATGTCATTCACTCCCTGTCTGTGCCTTTTTCTGTCTCTAAATTTTTTTTCCAATAGTGATTGGATTATAGATCTCACTTTACTTCAGTGTAACCTTGTCTCAACTGTACAAGACCCAATTTCCATATAAGATCATATTCACAAGTACCAGGTGTTAGGTACATAGCTTTTGGGGTACACAGTTCAATCCATAACACCACATCTACTTACAGTGATATCCATATGATAATGAAATCTGGATGAGAAGTAAAATCTTCAGTACCAAAGTGAGAAGTTTGCTGTACTAAAGTCTGAATGTTTGGAAGCCTTGACATTTGAGTTTTCATATTATTGGTGGCTTCTGGAAAGATATACTATTAGACAAGCACGTAGGCAGGTCTCATGCAGATCTTAAAAGGGAAGTCTTATCTAAAAATAATCTGTGGCCTCAGTCCTGAATTTACAAATCTAGTTTACCAAGTACACAGAGAAAAATCCTTGTGTATATATGAAACACCTTTCAAAATTGGATCTTATTTGAAGTATTGTTTTTCTCCCTGTCTTAGGGCCATAAGGGCTTATTCATTTTAGCTGTCTCCCTTGACAGAAATATTTCCTCATCACTGGGAAAATTCTGAGATACTGATATGTTTATAAAGTTTGTATTTATGGAGCAATATCAGTTTATAGATCAAAAATTGAATTAAAATCTTTCATTATAACATAGCACTGAGGAGAACAAAATCTGACCAACTTAATCTTAAGAGTATACATACATATGATAGAAATGGTATGGTAAGCAAGTGCAACTTCAGTATTATGTTTCTTTCTTATCTTAGCCCAATAAATTATGGAAAAAAGGAGTAGCTTGGGAAGTGGAGAAAAAATAGCTGACACACATCTGTTGTTATCTTATTAAGTAGATTATAGATAATTATAAATCAGGTTTCTAGATTATTGCTTTGTAGTAGTGGGATTGTGTATTGCTGTATGTCACTAGGATTTCTTTTAGTCTAAACATATGATGCAACCTGGCTCTTCCTTCTAGAATCTAGTACAAGGCAGTGTAGATGTCATGTATAGTTACTGTAGTCAATAGTTCAGATAACAGATGGTCAAAAAGTGTTGAATAAATAAATGTATTATGGTCCAGTAAATAAAAGTATAGCATTCACTTTTCATGTTATCTCAAGGGTCTTTTAATGTCAGTATGGCCATGTGGGATGGTTTTTTTTTTTTTGTTCTTTCTAGAGCCATAAAATAACCTCTCACCTTCCCTTCCTTACTTGAGGGTGCTCTTTCATGTCCACAAACATGGCCTTTGCCAATGTATTCTAATTTGCATAGATTTTTATTGACACAATACAAATATGTAATTAAACGAAGGTTCACTAGATTTACCTCATTCAACAAAGAGTTATTGAGTGCTAATGATGTATAGGCACTGTTCTAAACATTGTGGATATAACACAGATACAGTTTTCTTCGTGGTGATTATTGTCTAACAAGGGAGACCGAGTTAAGTAAATTAACCAATTTTGCATGAATGTAAATTTAAAAATTGTGGTAAGTGTTATGAATGGGAAGTAGAGTTCTGAGAGGCATCATTTAGATTGTGGATGGGTAGAGATGCATGGTTTCAGCAAGTTTAGAAGTCAAGACTTAAAGAATGAGAAGGAAACAGCATGCAAAAATTGAGGAGAATGTGTTTCATGCAAAGGGAATTGCATATGTTATGGTCATACAGAAGGGAAAAAGTTGAAAGTACTTGAGACTTAAATCCAATGTAGCTAGAACATTGTAATCTGTGGAAACAGAAGTAGGGATGGCATGAAGTGACATCAGAAAGGTGAGGGGTTATCACATCATACAGAACCTTAAGGAGGATTCTAATCAAAGAAGTCTCATGATGCAATGTATTTTGTATAAAGAATACATATATTTTTTAACTTTTTATTTTGCAATAATTTTAGACTTACAGAAATGTAAAAATAGCAGAGTTCCTATATACCCTTCATTCAGCTTATTTTATGTATTTTATTATTTATTTTATTTTTTAAAAGATTTTATTTATTTATTTATTTGAGGTGGCTGGAGGAGCAGAGGGAGAGGGACGAGCAGACTCTGCACTGAGTGTGGAGCCCGATGCAGGACATATCATGATCTGAGCCGAAATCAAGAGTCACTCAACTGACTGATTCACCCAGGTGCCCCCACCAAGCTTATTTTAGTTAAAAAGATATTGTAGTATTTCAGGCAAAAGATGAAGGTGGCTCAGACTAAAGGTTTTGATGGAGGTAAGATCAATAGAACTTCTCTTAAATGAGTCTACTATGTCTCAGACACTGTGTTTAAATACTAAAGATGCAGTAATGAGCAAGAGAAACATGGTTCCTGTCTTCGGGAACTTGCATCTAGTGGGCTTGGTAATGGATTGGATATGGGGTGGTGAGAAAGAGGATAGTGTAATGAAAGTTTGCCATGTTTCTACTTTGAACATTTGAGTGAATAGAAATGTCATTTACTGAAGTGAGCATTTCAATTATCTATAACTATAACACCCTAAAAATTCAGTATCTTAAAAACAAGTATTTATTATTTCCTATGATGCTGTGGGATTCTGGGTGATTCTTTTGCTGCACATTATTTCAACTGTGATCATTCAGGCAGTTGAATTTAGCTGAGAGCTTTGCTGAGCATGGAATATTCATCATGACCTCACTCACATTTCTGGGGCCTTGGTGTTGACCTTGTCAGAAGCACTTCATTTCTCCTCCATGTGGCTTCTCTCTTTCCACATGATATTTATTATTCACTTTTTTAGTCCAAGCTTCTTTACTTAGCAACTCTCTTCTATGACAAGAAGGTAATAGGTCTCTTAAAATCTAGGCCTGAAATGGACATCACTTTCACCATGTTCTTTTGGTCAAGGTATGTCACAAGGCAAACCCAAATTCAAGAGGAAGGGAAATCAATTCCATTCTTCCAAAAAGAAACTACATAATTTTGGTGGCAATCTTTGGAAACAATCTACTGTGGAAAAGTCTGGAAGATTTGGATTATAAATCACAACGTCAAATGAGAGGTCAGAATATTAGAGCTAAGAAGATCCTAAGAGAACTTCTGCTCTGATTACATTATTTTGCACAATGAGGAGGAAATTCAAGCCCAGAGAATTAAAGTGATATTTTAAGATCATATAGCTAATTAGGACCTGATAACTAAGGTACAGTTTTCCCAAGTCCGCCAGTGCTTTTTATACTACATTCCTGCTATCTCTTTGTATAACAAAATGTGATCTAGTCTCAAATTCTCCTTCTTTCAACATATTTTAAGCTAACATTTGAAGGAAATGTAACTTGTATTCCAGGTACCCTCATGGGTTTCTAGTGCCTCTGGAAGAATAAGTAAACAGAGCATCATTGTAGGAAATCAAGAAAGAGATTGGACTCTGGCTATGTTTTATTTCTTTTGTTTCCCAAATGGATTCATGTTGTACCATTTTAATGCTGTTCCTATTCTATCTGTCAAGAGTATGAGTTATTTCAATTTGAATGCCTCATATATTCTGTAAATTACAAATAACAACATTCGAATCCACTATTTTGACCTTTTCAACAATGTATAATTTTCAGGGTATGCCATTGTACATCTTCTCTTGTTTACAGCCTCAGTGAACTGTAGAAAAGAGGTGGAATGGCTATCAAATTAAAATATACAATACTTAGGAGGTCAAAATAATGTATCATAAGCCTATTTCTCAAAGCCAGGATTAAAATCAGGATGTCTGTTTTATTACTCCCTCACTTGCCCTTCTTTCCCATCTTACACACACAGTGGGAATGTCTGATTTAAAAGATTGTGCACATGATGATGGTGTGGATGGAAGAAATGAACAATATAATAACTAAAGTTGTACTAATATTTGAGCTCATTTTGAAAAGGAATCTTGCTATGTATGGGCAGTCTGTAGATCTATTTCACAAGTGGGTTTGATAGTGTTGCATTTATCAAACCTAGTCTGGAAATGTCCTTAAAGATCTGCAATTATCTCAATTAAAAAAATAATTACAAATTTAATCTTAAATCATTTTAATGTTAATGTTGAAAAACCATTTAGCACATACTTAAGAGAAGCACAGGGTATCAAATAAAAATGATAGTATTGGGACTTTAATATGTTAAGAATCATTATCTATTTCAGAGGTATTCCCCTTTTAGTAGTGGAACAATTTTACAAAAGCAATTTAAAGCTGAAGCCCAAAATGAAAACATATTGAAGGGAAGTGGCTTTAGTGAAGGAAAAGATGAGCCTAATGAAGTCCTAATCCCATTGGGATCCAGCCACTGCCGTAAATCACCTAGGGCTCTACAGAATGGCTTTTGAAAATCTCTGTTCTACTGCAATGCATTGGTACCTGAAACAGCCACTAACCCTCTATAAAGCTAACTTTCATTATTTTGCCCCAAGGAAGGTGAGACACAGAATCCCCCTGAGTGTAGGAGAGGGGTATTTCTTTTTATTTTCTTCTAGACCCCATATACGAACCTTGACAGTACTAGGCCTACAATTAGATTTCATTCAATACTTGGGACTACCTCCAATACCAGAATCATTTTCAGAGATCATATTGCCAATATTAGTATCAATAACTTCTGAAACAGTAATCAAAGCTAATGGAAGCCATATACCATAGATGTGGGCTACATTATTCACATCACTTAGCTTTAATCATCAAACTCCTTCTCTTTCATCAAAATTATTGCAAACCTGTGATGTTGAATAACTATGTTCTACACCTGATATTAATGTAACATTGTATGTCAACTATACTCAAATTAAAAAATTAAAATAAAAAAATGCAAAACTGTGTTTGTATTTCACACTGTCTCCATACTGCTACTTGCATTTCATAAAGCTTACTTCAAGTAGCTGTTTGCTAGCTCTGAAGAACAGTTCCTCAGTAGATGCTCTTAAGCTTCAGAAATGGAAAAGAATAGTTGTGGAGCCACCCACAGAAGGTCTCTCAGGAGCTGGCAGAAAAAAAAATATGAAAAACATTTCTTTACTGCTGAGTTATAAAAAGGAAGAAATTTGAGCGTTCCCATTTTTTGTGTGTGTCCAACATTGGGAGATTTATTTCTTGATCAAGTACCAGTGCTTACAGATTCATTCTGAAAAGTGAGAAAAATACTGATTAGTAAAAACCAACTAAATCACAGTAGATATACAAACCAGTAATTAACAAATTACATTCTATAAAGCAAAGGGCACTTCCTTAAGCATTGGGAGGCAAGGGGTATGGTCCTAGCTGTGTCACAAAGAAACTTGATATTAGGCAAATAATTTTGCCTCAGTAACTCAGTTTTTTATTTCTAATCCATAGAATAAGGATTTATTCATTCAATCATCATATATTTATTGACCACTTGCTATGTGTCAGGCAAAATTCCAGGCATTGGAGATTTAACAGAAAATAAGACCAACAAATTTCCTACCCTCGTGATGCTTACATTTTAGTCAGGGAAAGAGATAAATATTAGGTAAGCAAACAAATATATAAGATGTTCACAGATCCTGATAGCTTCTATGAAGGAAAAGAACAAGGTAATATGATATAAACTCACTGGGGGAGACTACTTCATATGGAGTGATCAAAGAAGCCGCCACTAAGGATTATTAAAGGAAAAGAATGAGCTAACCACAGAAGGAGCTTGAGGAACTTATGACAAAAAGCCAGCCTTTCATTGGTCAACAGGAGGATTATAGGCTGGGACAATGACTGTAGTCATAGACTTGATATAAGATGATGGGCTTTTTAACAACTGGGCCTCATTACTAGCCTCTAGCTAACAGAATATAATACAATTTTCTCAGGAGTTAACGTTTGAAAATACATAAATCATGTTTAATTTCATAAAGTAAAAGATATAAGCACATATATATATGTGGGTGCTATGCCTCTGAGTTCTACCAACAGTAACCGATAAAAAACATTTCAAAAGGAAGATCAATGCTTAGATGTAGTTTGTAGCCACAAGGTAGACCAATTGGGCTGTTTCTAAAACAACTGGAGCTAGATATCAAAAAACTTAGGGTAGTGTTTCCCACTGGTCCAGCAAGATACACTTACAAGCAAGAGTTTTATAATCAGTTAAATTTGGAAAAGGCCTCATACACTCTGTGCAATATTGTATAATAAAACAACCTACTGAGTTTTGATTTATCCATCATTTTATAAACATATTTCACCATAGGATAACTAGTGTAGCAATGAATATGGGTTTGTGTATACATGTTATCATGTGATATACATGCATTTGTGTATGTGTGTGTGTTATACCCACCAACATCTCACTGAGCAAAGCTCTTTCACTTTACCAAAGCTATATCTGCATTTTGGTATCTTGTAGGAAAACCAAATGGGGGTCATCTGGGTGACTCAGTCAGTTAAGCATCTGACTTCAGCTCAGGTCATGATCTCAGGGTCCTGGGCCCCATGTCTGGCTTCCCACTCAGTGGGGAGTTTGCTAGTCCCTCTCCCTCTGCCCCTCCCCCTGTTTGTGCTTTCTTTGTCTCTCTCTCGAATTAATAAATAAAGATTTAAAAAAAAAAGAGAAAAGAAAACCGAATGAATTCTGTTGTTAGTAGCATTGAACATTACCTCATGTGGTAGATCAAATAAAGCTCCTTAAAAAGATGTCCAACGGCGCCTGGGTGGCTCAGTCATTAAGCTTTTCCCTCGGCTCGGTTCATGATCCCGGGGTCCTGGGATCGAGCTGCACATCGGGATCCCTGCTTGTCAGGAAGCCTACTTCTCCCTCTCCCACTCCCCCTGCCTGTGTTCCCTGTCTCGCTATGTCTCTCTCTGTCAAATACATAAATAAAATCTTTAAAAAAATAATATAAAAGATGTCCATAACCTAATCCCTTAAATTAAATTAATTAAAATAAATTAAAATTTTAATTACTTAGGCTATTACCTTACATGAAAAAGGAGAATTAAGATTGTAGCTAGAATCACACTATATTATCTGGGTGGGCTCAATGTAATTACAAGAGTCCTTAAAAGTGGAAGGAGGCAGGATTGGTCAGAGTGAAATGATGTCACGTGAGATTAACTCAACTCACTGTTGCTGTCTTTGGGATTGAGGAAAGGGGCCACTAGCCACGGGAAGTCTGCTAGAAGCTGGAAAGGGCAAGGAAACAGATTGTGACCTAGAACATCAAGAAAGGAATGAATCCCTGCCAACACCTTGATTTTAGCCCAAGTGAGACCTATGTTAGACCTGTGAACTACAGATGTGTAAGATAATAAATTTGCAACCACCACAACAGGAGAAAATATTTGCAAACTATCTATCTGAAGATAATGGGCTAATATTCCAAATATATAAGAATCTCCTACCATAAATAGAAAGAAATGGAAACAAAAAACTCACAAAAAGTAACCTGATTTTAAAAATGAGCCAAGAACTTGAATAGACATTTCTCTAAAGAAGACACACAGATGGTCACCAGGTATATGAAAAGCTGTTAAACTTCACAAATCATCAGAAAAATACAGATCAAAGCCACAGTAAGATATCAGTATCTCACACCTATTATGATAGCTATCACTAGAAGAGAAAGGAAAAGAAAAAGAAAACCTTAAAAGATAAAAGCAAGTATTGGTAAGGATGTGGAGAAATTGAAACCCTTGTATACTGTCAATGGGAATGTGGAATGGTGTAGCCACTGTGGCAAAAGGTATGGATATTTCTCAAAGAATTAAAAAGAGAACTACCAAACACATGATCCCACAATCCTACTTATGGGTATATATCCAAAATAATTAAAATCGGGATCTCAAAGAGATATATGTACTTCCATGTTCATTGAAACATTGTTCACAATAACCAAGATATGGAAAGAATCCAAATGTTCATTGACAGATGAATATAAAGAAAACATGGCACATGTATACAATGGAATATTATTCAATCTTAAAAAAAGGATTATCCCAAAGGACATTATGCTAAGTTAAATAAGCCAATCATATAATGACAAATAATGCATGATTCCATTTATATTGGATATCTGAAGTAGCCGAACTCATAGAAGGAAAGAATAGAATGTGGTTACCAGGGGATGGGGTAAGGAAAAAATGGGGAATTGTTGCTCAATGGGTATAAAATTTATGTTGTACAAGATGAAGTTTTAGAGATTTGCTATACAACATAATGCATATAATTAACAATGTGGTATTGTAAATTTTATACATGAAAAGGTTAGATATCATGTTAAGTGTTCTTACCACAACAAACACAAAGAAGCACAGGGAATTTGTGGAGGTGATGAATATGTTTAGTGCCTTGATTGGGCTGATAGTATTAGGAGTGTGTACCTATATCCAAACTCCTCAAGATGTATACATTAAATTTAAGCAATGTGTTGTATATCAATTATACTTCAATAAAGCTAAAAAGATAATAAATTTGATTTTAAGCCACTAGATTTGTAATAACTTGTTTTTTATAATTTTTTTATTTTCTTATGTTAATCACCATACATTACATCATTAGCTTTTGATGTAGTGTTCCATGATTCACTGTTTGTGTATAAAACCCAGTGCTTGTTTTTTTTAATATTTTATTTATTCATTTGAGAGAGAGAGAGAGCATGAGAGAGAGAGAACACAAACAGGGGAGAGGTGCAAAGGCAGAGGAAAAAGCAGACACCCCGCTGAGCAGGGCACCGGATGTGGGACTCAATCCCAGGACGCTGGGATCATGACCCGAGCCGAAGGCAGATGCTTAACTGACTGAGCCATCCAGGCGCCTTGTAATAACTTGTTACAGCAATTGTACATAACACATACACCTTATCTTAGGTAGACTCCACTCAGCTGGAAAAGGAACCAACACCATATAGAAAGCACATTTAGTAGACTACTCTTTTGAAATGACAAAGAGAATGCAGTTCCCTCATCCATATTGATTAGATACACTCCTGAAGCTGACCACTCACACTTACATAGAAAGTGGTTGCAAATCAAGATCTAACTGAGCTTCATAAGGCATGCAAATCATAGGATCATTTCACTTATCAACATTTTCATATTTTTCACTCCTTCTGTTTAACCAACTCTTTAGATATTGGAAAAGATCACTGGTTATGATGAGAAACCTCTTCCATTGTATCAGCTTTGTTACCCTAGGTCCATAAGGATAGTGTGAATATGAATGATGTCTTTATTTCTGCAGCAAGTATTCTTGGGTCTGCTTATTGAAAGCTGGAAGGAATTTTCTAGAAAAACTCTTTTCAGTAGACTATTTTGTGCCATATATATAAAAAGTTCCATGGACCTAGCATCAGTAGGGCATATGCTTTGAATTGTTGTTCTAGCCATGAGGAAGAATTTTTCCTGAGCCACCCATCTACCCACCCACGTGTGCCTTCTCCTTAACAAACAGCCAGCAATTCATTACCCCAAATCAAGATTACAGACTGGCACAATGATTGTGGAGATGAACTAGTAACAGGTAACAGAGGAACTAAAAATTTGAGTGAAACCAAGTCTAAAATTGTATATGTGTTGTAAACACATAAGATACTAGTTCCAAAGTTTTAAAGTCCTTTTTCCCTAATTACAGTGCAACCGTATGGCATTTCTGAGTGAAAAATTGTTATAGGCATCTTTTGTTTTCATGGATTATTTAAATTGGCTCTGACCAGCTCTCAGGATAGATATCGTGATTGGACATGGGCCTTTCACCTCTTATCTGTGGTTTCTTTTCTTTTTGTGTGTGTTATTTAAAAAAATTGTATAATTGACAAATAAAATCATAAGATATTATAATGTGATGATCTGATATACATGTACATTGTAAAAGAATTCTCCCCATCAGGTTAGTTAACATATCCATCACCTTACATATTTACATTTTTGACTTGTTTTGGTGAAAACATTTATGTTTTACTCTTCACAAACTTCAATTGTATAATATAGCATTATCAACTATACATTAGATTCTCAGACCTCATATATCTTATAGTTGAAATTTTGTGCTTTTTTTTTTTTCACCAAAGTCTCCTTATTTGCCCTACCCCGAGCCCCAACAACCTCTTTTGGACTGGTTTTGTGAGTTTGACATTTTTTTTTTAAGTTCCACATATAAGTGGTTACATGCAATATTTGTTTTTCTCTCTCTGGCTTATTTCACTAGTATAATAACCTCCAGGTTTATCTATGTTGTCACAAATGACATGATTTCCTTCTTTTTAAAACTGAATAATATTTTATTGTATAAATGTATATACCTACCACATTTTTTTAAAAGATTTTATTTATTTATTTGTCAGAGAGAGACACAGCGAGAGAGGAAACACAAGCAAGGGGGAGAGGGAGAGGGAGAAGCAGGCTTCCCGCGGAGCAGGGAGCCAGATGTGGGGCTTGATCCCAAGGACCCTGGGACCATGACCTGAACTGAAGGCAGACGCTTAACAACTGAACCACCCAGGCGCCCTACCTACCACATTTTTATCCATTCATCCATCCATAGATATTTAGGTTGTTTACATATGTTAGCTTATGTGAGTAATGCTGCTATGAATATGAGAGTATAAATATTTCAAGATAATTATCTCATTTCCTTTGGATTGTTGGATCATATGGTAGTTCTATTTTTAATTTTTTGAGGAACCTCCATATTGTTTTCCATAGTGGCTATACCAGTTTACATCCCCACCAACAATGCACAAGTGTTTGACATTTACAGACAATAACCATTGGAACTCCCGTGCTTAATTTATGCAGCACAGGAGAGCAGTGTGATTCAGTGTAATCTGGAGGCATGTGGGGCAACAAGAGATTCTTGTTTCCAACCCTGCTGAATCTTCAGCAAGTTGCCAGATCCTTCTCTGCCTTTATTTATTCACCAAATAAGAGTAAAGACTCCTACCAGAGCACAATTTTAAAAATCTTATGGTAAAAGACTGAAACATATACTACAAATGTCCAAAAACATAGAATGTTGTTAGAAATAAATATTACATTGTAACCCACTATGCCAAGTGTAGCTAAGAAATATCCTAGAATTATACACGGTTATCCAAGAATCAAAAGGGGAATAAAAAAGAAGGCTTTTGAGGAGAAACTACTGATGTACAGTGGGATGGGGGTAGCCACAAAAAGGAAGCAAAGGGTTAATAGAAATTTTGCTGTAGAGCTTTACCTAACCAAGTTCCTTAAGGACCAAGTGTACAAGTAAGCCACTATAAACAAAGATTCTGCTTTCTTTAACTTGTTTAAAACATTAACCTTTTTCAGCCTCTAGGGTAGATCCTACTAGAGCAAATCAATCAAATCAAGGTCAAGGAGAAGTGGGAGAGAAAATAGAATTAGGATGGGAATGAAGGTAGTGCCTAAGAAGAGCTTTATAAATTGTCCAGTATTATGATCATGTCAGGGAAAAAATGCTAAATATAATAATAAGGCTACTTCTAGGCTTTGAACACAAGAGTTATTTTCTTTTCAGAACATCCATGGGTTTGTAGCCATTTCCTCCTTAACTATCCCTGGAAGTCAGAGAGGATATATGTTTAATGATTGCAACATTCTTCAACTGAAGACAGAACCACAGACCAGTATTTTCCTGATAAAGCCAGGAGATGGAAACCCCAATAGTTCTTTTTGTTTAAACCCTAGTAGTTCTCAACTATTTGGCAATCACAGATCATTTTGAAAATATAACAGAAATTACCCAAACTCTGCAGAGAAAAAAATGTCCCTAAGCTGAAAATTGTACATGTAATGTCAGGAAGTTCATAGTGTCTCAGGCTCCAGGTTAGAAATCTCTGTTTATCATTGGACTACTCTAGCATATTTTTATGTGCTCATTTGCCAGCTTCACCACTGAAGAGAAAGACCAGTGAGGATATTAGAGTGATTTCTGTCTTGTACATTTAGACCTTAAGAAATTTAACCAACTCTTGGGTCAGGGATTGGCAAAATGAAGTGTATGCAGTAGATGGGAAGTGCTTTAGGAGCTCACTGGAGGCTTGAGTGATCAAGGGAATCTTCAGTGAGTCTGAAGGATCTGAGCTATCCTTGAAACATTTAAAGCATGGGAGAGGGAGGAAAATACTTATTTAGATTATTACATATGACTGTCTTGAATGACCAGAGATTCCTGTTAGGGATGTGGTGGGAAAGAAAACTAGAAACTTGTAAGCAGAAGGAATAGAGGGTGGAAGAGATATGATCCAAATCCCTTGACATCTGCTTTGTGACTTGGCATCAAGGAAATGGATCAAGCTTACCTGATAAAAGTAAATGGGAAAATATATAAACCTGTGAGAATTGCACCTCTATCCTGGTGATTTGTTTTAGTTTATGTGACAAGAGAAGATTCTGAGCTATACTTGGATTCACAGAAAATCTATTCCTACAGAAGTTGAGGGATTGTCAGTAAGGTTTAGAAGTTTGTGATGTGTAAGAATATGTTTCTGAGAGAACTCCAGTGCCCACAAGTCAAGGGATGAATGGGGGGAATGAATATGAATAAATAATATGGAGGCTCAGACATTTTCTTTTGAATATGTGATTAAGGTTCTGGGGACAGCTGGTTGCAGTGGTTTTCCCCAGCCAGACCATGTTATCATTGAGTGCATATTGTTTATTTAGACAGCAAGTAACCTGTGCAGTAGTGACTTGGCAAGAAGAAACTTCATCCTTCTTGCACTGGGCAGGGGTTTTTCATTTAACCCATCATTCTGAAGTTCCCGCAATGTTTTCAAAAGTCATAGCAAGTTATTCAGAGTTGATTTTGACAGCAGCCCTAGAACACAGGAGAGCCTTAGCCCATAATTACAAAGTAGCATGACATATGGAGGAGAAGCTAGAAATCATCCAGGTGTTGGGTATCCAGGATGTCAAACATCTGGCTGTAATGAAAGACTTTTAGGGGTCAGTGAAAGCACCTGCTTGGAAATTGTTTAGTTGACCTTTTTAGTTTGTGTATGTATGATATGTATATTGTGTGTGTGTGTGTGTGTATGTGTGTGTGTGTGTGTGTGTTTGGATTTGTACAGGCCACATCTCCCCTAGTAGATGAAATGCTGTTTGAGAACAGAATACATTTGATATCACACTATACCAATTAGAGTGACATGCACATAGGAAATAATAAATGTAATAAATTCAAGATGGAGTAGTGATATTTAAAACAGACTTTGAAACTATCATTTCTACATTCACTGGATGAAATTTATAGGATCTACTGTGTCTTAGAAACACAGTTGGGGATACAAATATAAAATACATAGTCATTTTATAGAAGGATCTCACAGCCTAGTAGAAGACACAGAGAAGTAGGTAAATAGAATGCATGGTGAGTATTGGTGTGATAGAATGTGCAGACAGTCCTGAAATATTTCAGAGGAGGGGTAACTGACCCAGATTGGAAGGTTGAACAGGAGTTCAGGCATAGAAGAGATACAGCAGGACTAGTTAGGGTGGTATTAGTAGAACATTTGAAATTGGGCTCCAGATTTTCAGACCTAGAGTTATTTCCTCTAGACACAAGAAATATGTTTTGTAAGGTCATAGAAATCAAAGATCAGGAGTGTTTTGAAGGGAAATATTGCCAGTAATTAAGTAGGTATTGTTTATTCCTTTATTAACACCAAGGTATCATACTAAATGCTGAGGATGAGGTAGGTAATTAATATGAAATGTTCACAGATCAATCTCTCTGAATGCTTGCTGTTTCCTGTATATGGTTTGTTGTTTCCACTAATGTGTTTTTGTCCATCCTGTTCCTTCTATCGGAAAAAATTTTCTCCCATTTCTGCATATTCAAATCCTACTCCACACTTTGAGGCTCCACTCAAAAGCTACCTCTTTACCAGGAAATTTCTAATTCCCACTTTATTTTCCCTTAAAAAACAAAATAAATTCTTAAGTGACTGCTACTTTATTCAAGATTACATAGCATTTTATCTGTACTTCTCTCATACTAGAAAGAGAGATTTGGGTATCGTCCATGCAAATAGAATAATTGAAGCCTTAAGGTAATATGAAATTGTCAAGGGTTAAAGTATAGAGAGAAAATAAAAGAATGTTGAGGTCAGATTTTAGGGGAACAAACTTTAGGGGGTCTGAGGGGAAAAAGAGCCAGAAAAGGGGACAGATACAGTAGCAAAGAACTGAGACAGAACAAGGAGAAATTCATGCTTAACAATGTTGAATAAGATAGAAAATCAAGAGAAAGAAATGAACAAACAATGAATATCTGTTGAGTGAATGAAAGGATGGAGAAAGAATAAACAAATGAAAGAATAAAGAACAAATGAAGAGGCCACTAGATTTAACAAGTCTTTTTAAGTGGCGATATGGAGAAATTTTGAGGGAGGAGAAAAAGAATTGAAATCTGAAAAATCGGGCGCCTGGGTGGCTCAGTTGGTTAAGCGACTGCCTTCGGCTCAGGTCATGATCCTGGAGTCCCGGGATCGAGTCCCGCATCGGGCTCCCTGCTCAGCAGGGAGTCTGCTTCTCCCTCTGACCCTCTTCACTCTCGTGTTCTCTGTCTCTCATTCTCTCTCTCTCTCAAATAAATAAATAAAATCTTTAAAAAAAAAAAGAAATCTGAAAAATCTGTGGTGGAGTCCTGGGTCTTCTACTTTGTAACCTTAAGCAAGTTACTTCTTTTTTTTAAAGATTTATTTATTTATTTTAGAGACAGAAAGAGAGAGAGAGCAGGGAGAGGGGCAGAGGGAGAGAAACCCAAGCCGACTCCCCACTGAGCACAGAGCCTGACATGGGACTCTAGCTCATGACCCTGAGATCATGACCTGAGCTGAAATCAAGAGTTGGCCCCCCACTATATAAAACATCATTAGGTTTTGATGTAGTGTTCAACAGTTCATTAGTTGCATATAACTGAACATAATAAAAAAACTCTTGCAAAATTGGTTAAAACAATAATTTTGGTTACATATAGATGTATAGGGCTTTTTAATTTTTTTTACGTTTTTACTTTTACTATAGTAAAAAATAACAGAAAAAATATCAAATTTTATATCTGTTACATGCTAAAATAGTAGTATTTTGAGTATACTCATTAAATAAAATATATTAAGTTCAAAAAAAATAAAGGAGTCAGACGCTCAATGGACTAAGCCACCCAGGTTCCCCGTTAAGCAAGTTACTTCTATGAAACTCTTTCTCATCTCTGAATAGGCAATAGGAAAATAAGAAATAAAAAGTAGGAAAATAACCATCTCCCTTGCTCACATCTCAGGGTTATTGTATGGACTCGGTAATAATGTAAGCAAAAGAGTCCAGCAAAATGTAAAGTGCAACACAAATGTAAGATGGTATAATTAGCGTCATTTTAAAGTGCTCTACAAATGAGAAGGCATTCAATCATCAGTCCAGGAAAAAAACAATATTAGGAGAAATGAGCTTTCAGAGCTCCAATTAATAGTCATCATGACTTTCAGTGCATTTCTTGGAATTGAGCAAATATTGTATGAATTTAATTTTATATTTTAGCTGTGATTCCATTAAAGAGCTACATGGTATATTTTACTTTAGAAAATCAATTGTGAAATTTATTAAAAAAAGAAAAGAGATTTACTTTCTCTAGGATAGGTGTAGCTCTTCCCAGCACTCCTTGAAGAAATTATAGTCAGAGAACCAAAGGTGTTTCAGATCAGTAGTTTTCAATCTCCAGGGTACTACTTACTAGTGACTTATTTCAAGTAGTTGGTTACCAATAAAACTTGTAAATAGATTCAAGTATAGCCTTAGGGTAACATCACTCACTGGCTTACATTCTATCATAATTCCTGAATGAGAGAAAAAGGCTAGTATGCCAGGAATTGTTTACAATCTACAACCTTCCTTACTTAGGCTACAACTCAGACATCTGTACATCTTTCGCTATGAGTGCACTGATAGACAAAAAGATTATAATCAACCACATATTCAGAGATTATCCAGTCCTATAATCTCATTCATAGATGAGGAAAGTTATGGCCTCAGATAAGGGGAGGGACTTAACCCCAAAAATAAGTAGTTAGAAGCAGGAACACAGATTTCCTGATCTTAGTCCAAGATCATTTTCACTATATCAGCTTTTCTCAAAATGTGTGAATGTGCATGGTGTCACACATACCCACACACCCACATGCACACACATGCACATAAACACACAATCATATATGTGTACATACAAGCATTTGTTGGGAGGGGAGGTTAAGTAAATTTAGAAAGTAATATGCCCTATACCATTTTCTTTTTTTTTTTTTTTTTTCCTATACCATTTTCTTGATGATTCTATCATGAAGTCTCCCCAGATGGTACCAACACAACTTGTGAATAAAACAAAGTTGGCTTTATTTCTTAGACACATTCACAAAGCTTTGGCTGTGTCTTAGAGTGGGGAAGGTGAGGGAAGAATTTATTAAGAGTTAGAAATTTGGTTTATGGTGGGTATTTCAAATGTGGGGGTTTGATTAGAATTCACTAAGAATCATGCATGATACAAGAATACAGGATTGGTGGAAGCAACAAGGTGAGGATTTTGGGGGGAGGATTCAAAGAATCTTAGGACTCACTGTCTGTTGAATATTTTCCATTGAAGAGTTGGTTGAGTCTTTCAGGTATTTCCTGTAATGAAGAAACTATTTGCTTGGACAAGACAGTCTTGGAAGAGTAAAGAAATGCTAATAAAGGCAGTGAAATAGCAAAGTCATGTTAATATAGACAGTAAGGTATGGTTTTGGTCTCAATGTGTAAACTGAGTGTGAAAGTAGAAAGTTTTGGTTGTCAATTAACAATGCCTGGGTGGCTCAGTCGGTTAAGCCTCCGTCTCTTGGTTTCGCCTCAGGTCATGGTGTCAGGGTCCTGAGATAACAGCCCCATATCGGGTTCCATGCTGGGTGTGGAGCCTGCTTAAGATTCTCTCTCTCTCTCTGCCCCTCCCCCCACTTGCTCTGGTTCTCTCTCTTAAAAATATAATGGGTATTAAAACCTTAGAGAAGTCCCTGATTTGATTAAAATTGTTTCACTTTGTTTAAACTGAGACTTTTTCAATACCTATCTTACTACAGAATTCTGGTTTTCACTTTAAACACATTCTAGAAAACTGCATTCTATTTTGTTCTTTCTAAAATTCATACTTATTTGGAGCCTGTTTAGAAGTTGATCAGTTAATAATTGTCTAAAAACATTAAATGGAAATTACCAAGTGTCCTTACCCAATAATAGCAGGTTTATTTGTTTTGTTTGGTTTGGTTTGGTTTTTTGATGGCTTACCTATCTAACCAGTCTACCTGACTAGGTTCTTCTATTATATGCTATATAATGATTGCTCTCTCTCTCTCTCTGAGAAGAACTGTATGAGTTCTAAAGCTTTTAGTCAAGAACCCTTTAGTGCTACAAGAATTAAATGTCTGGAATGGACCATTCATTTTCCTTTTCATCACTTTGAAGCAGAAAAATATTTCTTTGTACCTATATTTCTTACACCTCATTTGTCAATGAATTGGCATCATCATTTGCACTTTGAGATGCTCACACTCAGGTGATTTCCAAATATTACTTTTCAGTTATATTTTAATATAGTTTTCAAAATCGTTTTCTAAACCATTTTAATTAGTACTTACTATAGATTAATCACCTGTCAAATTTGATTTATAAAAATGAGACTATTTTGAGTTTATCAGCTTCATAAAAAAAGTGTCACCAAATTCTTAAATTCTTCTTTATCTAATTCTACCACAGCATAGCCAAGACCAGATTTTGCCTTTTTTAAACTTAAAATTGTGCCATATTATTTTTTCTTCTTGAAGCAACAGTTTATGACCTATTCATTTCCCTAAATTACTCAAACACATTCAGGTATTTAGTTAGAGTCATGCAGAATTTTAAGTGTGAAAAGACTCAGTGAGTTCAAAGGTAATTGTGTGAGCACAAATGAATTGAAGGGAAACTCAAAAATGACGGATGTGGCTATAATGCTGTGCTTGCTAAAACTAACTGCTTAGACTCTGTTAGATTACATTTGATTGTTCTCAAGGTTTTAACCAGATAGTTCCTTTATTATAGCTATTTCTGACAGCAAAGGAGCTCAAGTTGGGGCCATGTGGGTTTTGACAGCTGCATTAAATGGGTTAGAGACTCACATGGGGATTTGGAGGACAAGAACAACAAAATGGGACCAGGGAAGAGCAAATAGACTGTGACTTATTCTCTGACTGAAATTATATGACACCAGACATTTAAAGAAAATAAAACAGTCATCTGATGTTTAGATGTACATCGTGAAGCTGTGTGTGTCTTAATGATGTAAATCATCCTTACCACCAAGTAACATAAGTTGTCACTTAGTAGTAGTTGTATAGATAACTACAGCCCACTGGATCACAGGATGAATAAATGGTTTGTGGAAATTTCATTAAATCAATTTTAATTTTTAACATTTTATAGCATTTACTATTGATCAGCACTTTCACATATATTATTTCAGTTAATCCTCTCAGTAACTTTTGACTTGGATATTATCATACAGCCTTTATATCATACATCCCTAAAATGTATTAAATTGAACAATTCAGTACATGGCCATCAATGAATTTTAATTGAATTAAAACCTTGATTTTCAAGAGTTGGAACTTTCTTCTGTGACTATGACAAACTTGTAGGTAGAGTTATCAAGCTTTTGCTATATGGAATTATTTGATTTGAAAGAAGTGATTTGACACATAGTATATCTAAGCCATAATGATAAATCTCATGTCTATATAAGTTAGTACTTTTGCATATCAACATATTAGGTAAAAAAATAGACTTCATTTGGTCATCAAGATAAATTTTCTACATGATGTCAAGCATCTGGGTATTCAGAACTATACATCAATCAAATTTGGAGCCATCTGGGCATTTGGCATTATTTAGAAACAAATAACATGACATACTTGCCATGTACATTACTGTAACATTTAGTGTTGAGATCAGTAATTACATACTCGTATATTCAATCCCACCCCAGCTTCTGGGATACTTTATGTGTCAACATAGGGAAATATAAAGAATTCCAGTTACTCCATGACTTGGTACTCAGTTCAGTGGTTCTAAAACTTGTCTGATATTATAGTCAATTGGGGTCTTTAAAAAGTATTAATACCTTGATCTCACTCCCAGAGATTATGATTTAGTTGGTCTGGAGTATAGCCTGGACATCAAGATTTTTTTTTAAAACTTCGCTAGGTAGTTCTAACGTAAAGATAAAGTTAAGAACCATTGATCTAGTTCATTCACTTCCTGGTCTTGTGCTGTCTTTGGTATCTCAATACTTCCCCGGTAATCAATTTTTTGTTTCATACAGTAAATCCCTAGTGGTTCTCAATAACTGGATCACTGAAACTTACTTATCTCCTTTCAATCACCTCCCTACTTGGACTCCTACCAAATTCTTTCCACGTAAAACTCAATCATGTGCTTGATCTGGCCCTGCTTGGCTAGAAAACAGCAGGTCTTAGAATCTGGTTCTTTATTGACCAGTCTCCTATTTTCCAAAATATGGTGCCCTTTTCCCATGTTCTGACCCCTGACCTTTGACCAAATCTAAGACTCTTACTAGATTTTCAGTACTGGTTCTGTTCAGTCTGCTATAGCATACCATTAAAAATTTGATTTACAACATGAGTATCTAGATGATTATGAAATGTTTTGCCTTGGGGCTCCTGGGTGGCTCAGTCAGTTAAGCATTTGCCTTTGGCTCAGGTCATGATCCCAGGGTGGGATTGAGCCCTGCATCAGGCTCCCTGCTTGGCAGGGAGCCTGCTTTTCCCTCTCCCATTATCCTGCTTGTGCTCTCTCTCTCTGTCAAATAGACGAAATCTTTAAGATATTAAAAAAAAAACTCAAAAACTGAAATGTTTTGCCTTGATCCTCCAAAGTCTTTGATATTATGCTGCCACAAATGGTATAGCATGGTAGTAAGTTCAGAGTTAGGCTATTTAAAATGTAATCCTGGAATCACACAGCATATAACCTTTCCAGACTGGCTTCTTTCACTTAGTGATACACGATTGTACGCCACTAGTGGGTGATGTTAACCCCGGGGAAATTGTATGTTTGGGGGTGTGGGGATGTGATGTAAGCTGAGAATTACTGCTCAATTTTTCCGTAAACCTAAAACTGCTTTAAAATATATCTATTAATTTAACAAAAAAAATGTAATCCTGGTTCCACCATTTTCTAGCTGCATGATCTTGAATCACTTAGGTAACCTCTCTTAGTCTCAGTTTTCACATCTATAAAATAGAGATAATGATCACAATTTTTAGGGTTATGAACATTAAGTGAAGTAATGCCCATTGTATTTTTTACACAGAGCCTACATAGTTAAGTGTTCAAATCCATGTTAGCAACTCTGCTTTTTTAAATAATAAAAATTCAGCAGGTAATTAGAGTTTGTTTAAAATCAACAAAAAATGATTTGGCAATCAGAACAAATTGTCTCATCCATCTTACCATTTATATACTAGGCCTCTCATATTTACAATCTTTTGGAACAATGAATTTGCCTTGGAAATACTGAACTTCTCAGGGAAGAAGTAGATGAGGATCCATTTTACTTCTAATGTATGGGATATCCATTGCCTTTGATATCACATATAAATGCTAGGATACTTATTTTATAATTATTTTATTGTCAGGAGTTTTCAATGAAGCCATAAAAGAAAAAAAATGATCATCCTAATTGCCTCAAGATAGATATGTAATGCATAAATCTCTTGTTTAATGGGTCTAGTAATAGGCCACTTGTTTCCCCCACCTCCTTCTCAGTTCAGTTATATGAATGACTAGTGATTTCTGAAATTAACAAACCCAGACTTTGTAGTGCTGTAATGTTGTAATTTAATGACAGCTCATCTCAGTTTTGCATCTTACATAATCAGATAATTCTAGATTTTGAGAAAATATCCATGCTCAGCTTATCACTTTTATTGCACAATCATCATTGAGCTATCCTCTAGATAGAAGCTCTGAGCTTAAAGGCCCCATTTAGAGGATGAATAAGAAATAAGTAGAAGAAAGGAGAGAGAAGTAGGCAGGTGGTGGGGTACTTGGTTGATTTGTTCAAGACCAAATTCACAGCGTTTTAGCATAACTGACTTTAACATTCAGTCAGGCTGCTCAGCAGTCATTTCCCATTTGACTTCATTATTTAATCGATCACAATATTCAAAGACTGCCATACATGATCCTATACAGAATACATACAAATTAAGTCTAAATGAGCCTTGCCACTTTTGACGTATCAGAGATTTGGGCTCCAGTATTCAGAATTTGTGATGAATCAGACTTCTCTGAAAAAAGAGGGTGTAATTATTCTTGGCAGATTAACAATGTTATCTGATGGAGGGAGGGGTGTTTAAGCCACTTAAAACATATCGTTTTCAAGCACCTACAAACTCATTTGCTACAAATACTAGATAAGATAATTATAAATCATCATGACAAGCCTGAAGAAACTTGTTATTGTGTTTACAGTAAAGATTTTTTTGAGGATGTTATTCATTATTTGCTCTACAAAAACTCATGGAATATACACTTCTCTCTGGTCTTTATTATTAGGAAAAGTTACACTTACAAGGAAAAGAGTATTAATTAGAGATTAAAATCTGAGCATTCTATTCAGATTTAACCCTAGCTAAATTTAAATCCTAACTCTGTCCCTTCCTGGCTGTATGACCTTTGGCAAATCAGTTAACCTCTATGACCCTTAGTTTCCTCACTTGTAAAATGAGAATAAAGTAGCCCCTTTGGTGAATTGAATGAACATGAAAAGTGCTTAGAACTATGCCTGACACACATGGCAAATGCTCAGTAAATATTTGCTGTAATAGTATCATTTTTTATTAGTAACCAGTTTATTTTTTCCATATAAACGTATGAATATTTCACTCCTCATATTGCTGCCAGACAGCTTAAGGTTGACTTTGTGGTCCACCTCACACAAGAGTAGAGACTTCCTATGTTGTGATTCCTCATTACATTTCAACTATTATTTTACATTTATTTGACTTTGTTAAATTGTTAGAACATCTCTAAAACCTTTTTTAGAATGGAACATATGTCAATAAGCCAAACAATCAATAAAATATATGGCAAATCTAGTTTACCTTCAACTACTATGAAGAATCAAAGCCCCACAAAAAGTCTCTTTAAAAAATTGCTGTCATTTAGACCATTTTATGATTTTTTTTAAATTTTTTAAAAAGATTTTATTTATTTGACAGAGAGAGAGCACCAGTAGGCAGAGTGGCAGGCAGAGGGAGAAGGAGAAGCAGGCTCCCTGCTGAGCAGAGAGCCTGATGTGGGGCTCAATCCCAGGACCCTGGCATCATGACCTGAGCCAAAGGCAGTCACTTAACCATCTGAGCCACCCAGGCACCCCCCTTTTTATGATTTAAATTGACTTTTTCACATTAATCTGAATTGGTGAAAGTAATTAATGTTTTATTATAAAAGTTTGAAGACATATAGAAAAGCAGAAAGAATAGTATAAGGAACACCAATATATCAAATACCTAGATTTTACAATTGTTAAAAATCTGTGACATTTGCTACCTCTTCATTTTTCCAAATTTATTTTAAAGTAGTTATAAATACATGATATTTAACCCCTAAATACTTTATCATGCATGTCTAAAAAAATAAGGACATTTTCTTTTGTAACCAGTGTATGACAAAATTATCAATATGAATTAGTGTATTTTAAAAGACTGTAGACTCCTTGAAAGGCAGAGATAGTGGCTTCTACTACTTTTCATATCAATGACATAGATATGGATATGTGTTCTCAGTGCATCCTTGTGAATTGCCTAGTCATTTAATTGCTTCATGCAGTTTTATTGTATTTGCTCAGTTCTTCCCTCTGGAACACAGAGGTAGAAAACTCTTTGCTGTTCTTGTTCCCTCCTTCCTGCCCTTTCCCAAGCCATCAAGTGAGAAAAAAATGGAGGGAAATTAAATTCCTCTTTCTTTGTAAATTCATACAGGTTGCCCTTCCCATGGCAACCCGAATCTGTAGGCAAGTTAATAACTCTTTACCCATTGGCAAAAATCACTGACTTCTCACGAACTGTGGTAAATATTTGTTAGATACTTTGAGATTCATAGATGGAAGTTGCAATATATACCCGGAGCTATCTTAATCCCACAGTTAGAATGAATTATGTCAGTAAGTAATAAATAAAATAGTTACTATATCAACTCTAGCCGCAGGAGTTCTAAAACAAGCCATATTAACTAGCTTCAATCTTTTCCCACCTTTTCCCATATATAATATCTTTACTTCTTTCCTTTCTAGCTTTTAAAAATTCTTTCATTGGGGCATCTGGGTGGTTCAGTTGGTTAAGTGGCTGCTTTCAGCTCAGGTCATGATCTCAGGGTCCTGGGATCGAACCTGGCATCCGGGCTCCCTGCCCAGCAGGGAATCTGCTTCTCCTTCTCCCTCTGCCACCCCCAAGTCATGCTCTTTTTCTCTTTCTCTCTCTCTCAAATAAATAAAATAAAATATTTTTTAAAAATAAAAATTCATCATTTTGTAAAATATTTAATAATTTCCTGCATACTAGAGATATGAAATTTTCTTGAATTTGATCATATGTGATCAGTGTGTTGTCCATTTGAGGCTTTGCCTGTTGTTTTCAAGAAATATATTATTTAATCCCATCATTCTCCTCTGGGCGAACTCAGGCCAAAATAATGCTGTTGGAAAGATAAAACCCCTCAAAATTCTTCATCACATGGAAAATGAATGTAATTATTTAATAACATCTTTCATCAGCATTTCCCTCAATTCATTCTTCCTTGATTGTGTTCTCTCAAATATTAGAGATTAACTCTTGAGTCAAATATTTAATCTTGGACAAAGCATCACATTTAGAAATAGCATGGGTTCCATCGTGCCTAGACAAGCACTGTGCAGCTCTTATTCCCATGATGGTGGTTATTGACAGGAATGCTGTCATTCTTTACTATTATGGGCTCCATTAATGCTGCCAGGAAAAAGGGACTCTGGCATTTTGGCAGATGCTCTTTGCCAGGCTCTAAACTTTTTTATAATCTTTACAACTTGGCTACACAGATTTTAGGAGTACTATTTGACATCCTGGCTGTTGACTTAGTCATAATTGAAAAATACACTAAATTGTCTTTGTGTTGTCTGGTTCTTTTTCTGGTTTTGTGCTTTCTGGACAGGGGACGTATATTTCACATACATCAAAGTTTGATGCAAAGTAATAATGTTCACATTTGATAATATGGATCACCTTAAATGCATTTCTGGATTTGATCATCATCGTAACACTGAGATTAAGCTAGAACTAATTGGTTCATTTTATAGATGAGCAAGCTAAGAACATTTTCATTTAAATTTCCTAAGATTACAAAGGCCAGGAAGAGAGCCTGGCTTGGCCAAAATTTAATGTGCTGCTTCCTGATCTAACTTGGTTACCTCATTAATGAGAATTTGACAAAAAGCCGCTAACCACAAGCCAAGAGACTAGGTTTTACAGTCAGTTGTAAGAATTGAATGAATGAATGGCAGCATATATAATTTAAAGAAGATTGATCAGTAGTCTTTATTTGTAAGATGTTACAGTTGAATGGACCTGTATTTCCAGATGTCTACTATTTATGTTCCCATGTTGATCAAGGTCTCCACCAAGTAAATAATGGCCAGTTGTGGATAATAAGTCACAAACATGGCTTTCTTTCCAAAGTCTACAAGCGACAGAGGACATATAGTGAATATGAGTGTGTGTGTCCTCTCTGAAATAGTTCAAGGAATCTTACTATTTTTTGACCGAGAGTTACCCTCAGATTACTGTGGCACAATTTATATGCTAAGGATATTGAATCAATAATTAAGTAAAAAAAAAAAATGAGTCCTGCCCCATGTAATGATTATTGATAAAGAACAAACTTGGGTATTTCCAAGTAGTATGAATGAGACATTGGCTTTTGGAGTGTCTTTTCACCACTAACCACATGGCAAATTGGTAAGCAGTGGTAAGTGGTTGTTCTAGTGAAAAATCAGAACACCCCAAGGAGGGAGATATCTGAATATAACAGTCAGGACTTTCTGGTTTGATATCTGAATATAACAGTCAGGACTTTCTGGTCCTCTCCCTTGAAATGTATCAAGTAGTATCTTTATGACCCTGACACCTTTCCTTCCCCTTTCCTTCCACCGGCCTCCCTTCTGCCCACCATCTTCTCTGGTTACACTTGATTTAACCAGAACTCCTACCACTGACTCAAATGGAAAATATGCAGAACTGCTGCCCAGAAAGCAGGCATGTGGCAAAATCCTCTTGGACGCCAGTGGTCTCATTGAGTGCTAATGATAGCCTGCAAGGACTATCAATCATTTCAGGGAATACCCATGTCATAGGATACAGGGATTTCAAAAGCAAAGGAGTAAATGCACACCATTGGAAATGTGCAAAACAATAGCTGTTAGTTTCCAGGCATGAATTTGGTAGTGGACAATGTAAGATGGCAATAACAGCAAGAGTGTTCTGAATTTGAACAGAACTTTTCCCTTTGTCAGTGTACTTTCCCAACTGTTATCTCATTTAATCCTCACAACAGCCCTATAAAGAAGGCATGGCAAGGAGGTATTATCACCCCCTATTTGATGCATGAGGAAACCCAAGTGAAGTGACGAGTTAATGACAGAACCTGGACTAGAATTTAGGGCATCTGACTCTATTTATTCAGCCATCCAGCTATTCCTTTCTTTCTTCAAATATAGCAGCTTCAGCCCTAGTATTTCAAATGCATTTAAGGAGAGAGAGTGAATATCTTTTTTAAGATATTTATTTTATTTTTCATGAATTTATTTACTTGGAAAAATTTCAAACCCACAGAAATATTGCATTAAAATTACAATGAATATCCATATACCTTTTATCTAGATTCAACAAATTGTTAACATTGTGACATATTTATTTTATTTCTATGTATGCACATATGCCTAAGTATATCTCTATGTATATTTTCTGAACCATTTGGAAGTAAGCTGTAGATATGATACTTCACCTATAAATAATTTAGCATGTGTCTTGTAAAAATAAGGACCTTCTTCTACATAACTAGAATACAATTATCATAATCAGGAAATTTAACATTGATATAATTCTATATCTAATACATATTCTACATTCAAATTTCCCCAATTGTTCCAATAATGTCCTTTATAGTATTTTCCTGATCCAAAATCCAATAAAAGATTATGCATTGCATTTATTTATCATGTGTTTCTCCTTTAATCTAGAACAGTTCTCTAACCTTTTTAAAATTTAAGTTTATTTCTAATTGAGTTCATGACATTGGCATTTTCGAAACAACTAGGCCAATCTGTGTAGAATTACCTTCCATTTGAATTTGTCTGATTGCTTCCTCATGATTAGGTTCATATTATACATTTTTGACCAAAATACTACTGGGGTGATCCTTGTGTCCTTCTCTGTGCCTAACTTAAAGAAGCACATGATTTATTTTCGTCCCACTATTGGTTATTCTATGTTTGATCATTTGCTTGAGGAATTATCTGACAGAATAATCCACTGTAAAGGCATCTTCTATCCTTTAAAATTAATGAATAATCTTTTGGGTGATACCTTGAGACAGTTTGAATACTCTGTTCCATAAAACCTTTTGTTGATAATTGTTTCCTGAACCACTGAAGGCAATGACGGTTGACAACTGGTGATTTCTTTTTTTCTTTTTTTAAATTTTTTATTGTTATGTTAAACACCATACATTACATCATTAGTTTTGGATGTAGTGTTCCATGATTCATTGTTTGGGCATAACACCCAGTGCTCCACGCAGAACATGCCCTCTTTAATACCCATCACCAGGCTAACCCATACCCCTACCCCACTCCCCTCTAGAACCCTCAGTTTGTTTTTCAGGTCCATCGTCTCTCATGATTGGTCTCCCCCTCTGATTTCCCCCCTTCATTCTTCCCCTCCTGCTATCTTCTTCTTCTTTTTTTTCTTAATATATATTGCATTATTTGTTTCAGAGGTACAGATCTGTGATTCAACAATCTTGCACAATTCACAGCACTTGCCATAGCACATACCCTCCCCAATGTCTATCACCAGCCACCCCATCCCTCCCACCCCCCCACCATTCCAGCAACCCTCAGTTTGTTTCCTGAGATTAAGAATTCCTCATATCAGTGAGGTCATATGATATATGTCTTTCTCTGATTGACTTATTTCACTCAGCATAACACCCTCCAGTTCCATCCACGTCGTTGCAAATGGCAAGATCTCATTCCTTTTGATGGCTGCATAATATTCCATTGTGTATATATACCACTTCTTCTTTATCCATTCATCTGTCCATGCACATCTTGGCTCTTTCCACAGTTTGGCTATTGTGGGCATTGCTGCTATAAACATCGGGGTGCATGTACCCCTTCGGATCCCTACATTTGTATCTTTGGGGTAAATACCCAGTAGTGCAATTGCTGGATCGTATGGTAGCTCTATTTTCAACTGTTTGAGGAAACTCCATACTGTTTTCCAGATTGGTTACACCAACTTGCATTCCCACCAACAGTGTAGGAGGGTTCCCCTTTCTCTGCATCCCCACCAACAACTGTCATTTCTTGACTTGTTAATTTTAGCCATTCTGACTGGTGTGAGGTGGTATCTCATTGAGGTTTTGATTTGGATTTCCCTGATGCCGAGCGAAGACAGCTGGTGATTTCTAACTTCTGCATGTATTAATTGATATTCCAACATAAAAAAAAGAGCTCCCCCCTCTTTCATTACTATTAGCATGGACTCATAGACTCTTTTTCATCCAATGCTGTCCATTTTGACATGCACAGAGCTTAATGTACAGCTCAGTAAATTATTTTTATTATAATATAACCATGTGTAAGTGTCCAGTTCTGGGCATTAAAATAGTCACATTTTTGTTCAACCATCACCACCATCCATGTCCAGAACTTTTTCATCTTCTCAAACTGAAATTGCATATATATCAAACAACAGCTCCCCATTCCCACCTACTCCAAGCCCCTGGCAGCCACCATTCTACTTCTGTCTCTACAAATTTGACTGTTTTAGGTATCTTGTATAAGCGGAATCATAAAATATACTTTTGTGCCTGGCTTATTTCACTTAGCATAGTGTCTTCAAAATTCATCCATATTGCAACATGTGTCAGAATTTCCTCTCTTTTCAAGGCTGAATAATAGTTCATTGTGTGGATATACTTCATTTTGTTTATCTACTCACCTTTAGATGGATGCCTGGGTTGCTTCTGCTTTTTGGCTATTATAAACAATGCTTTAATGAATATTGATGTGCAAATATCTGTTCGAGTCTCTGTTTTCAATTCTTTTGGGGATATACCCAAAGTTAGAATTGTGAATCATATGGTACTTACATATTTAATTTTTTTTGAGGAACTGCTATATCATTTTCCATAGCAGTTGCATCATTTTACATTTTCACCAGCAATGGAAAGGTTCCAATTACTCCACTTCCTTACCAACACATTTTTTTTAAAATAATAGTAATCCTAAGGGTATAAAATGGTATCTCATTATAGTTTATTTATGTTTCTCTAATGATTAGTGATATTGAGCATCTTTTCATGTGTTTATTGGCCATTTGTATGTCTTCTTTGGAGAAATTTCTGCTCAAATTCTTTGCCCATTTTTAAATAAAGTTTTTTATTTAAGTTTTTATTTAAATTCTAGTTCATTAACATACAATGTAATATTAGTGTCAGGTGTACAATATAGTGATTCAACACTTCTATACATCACCCTGTGCTCATCACAACAAATGCGATCCTTAACCCCCAACATCTATTTCACCCATCCCCACCCACCTCCCCTCTGGTATCCATCAGGTCATTCTCTATAGTTAAGACTCTCTTTCTTGGTTTGCCTCTCTCTCTCTCTCTCTTTTTGTCCCTATGATTGTTTCTTTTGTTTCTTAATTCCACATATGAGTGAAATCATATGGTATTTGTCTTTCACCCTCTGAGCTTAGCTTAATACTCTCTAGCTCCATCCACATCACTGCAAATGGCAAGATTTCACTCTTTTTTATAGCTGAATAATATTCCTGTGTCTTCTGTACCCATTCATCAATCAACATTTGGGCTGTTTCCATAATTTGGCTATTATAAGTAATGCTACTATAAACATCGGGTTGCATGTATCACTTTGAATTAGTATCTTTGTATTCTTCGGGTAAATACATAGTAGTGCAATTGCTGGATCATAGGGTAGTTCTAATTTTAACTTTTTGAGGGACCTCCATACTATTTTCCAGAGTGGCTGCACTAGCTTGCATTCCCACCAATAGTGCAAGAGGGTTCCCCTTTCTCCACATCCTCACTAGCACCTGTTGTGTCTTGTGTTGTTGATTTTAGCCATTCTGGCAGGTGTGAGGTGATATCTCATTGTAGTTTTGATTTGTATTTCCCTGATGATGGGTGATGTTGAGCATCTTTTCACGTGTTGTTGGCCATCTATATGTACAAATTGTTTATTTATTTATTTTTTACTTTTATTTTATTATGTCATGTTAATTACCATGCATTACATCATTATTTTTTAATTTTTTATTGTTATGTTAATCACCATACATTACATCATTAGTTTTTGATGTAGTGTTCCATGATTCATTGTCTGCATAAAACACCCAGTGCTAGATTCAATATGTGCCCCCTTTAATACCCATCACCATGCTAACCCATCCCCCCACCCCCTCCCCTCTAGAACCCTCAGTTTGTTTCTCAGAGTCCATAGTCTCTCGTGGTTCATCTCCCCCTCCAATTTCCCCCTCTTCATCTTTGCCTTCCTACTATCTTCTTTTTTTTTTTTTAACATATAATGTATTATTTGTTTCAGAGGTACAGGTCTGTGATTCATCAGTCTTACACAATTCACAGTGCTCACCGTAGCACATACTCTCCCCAATGTCCATCACCCAGCTACCCCATCCCTTACACCCCCCACCACTTCAGCAACCCTCAGTTTGTTTCCTGAGATTAACAATTCCTCATATTTTTTATTTGTTGTTGAGTTGTAGGCATTCTTTATATATTCTGGACACTAATACCTTATCAGATATATGGTTTGTAAATATTTTCTCTCATTCTGTGGGTTGCCTTTTCACTCTGTTGATGGTGTCCTTTGATGCACAAAAGTTCTTAATTTTGATGGAGTCCATTTTATTTATTTTTTCTTCTGTTGCCTGTGCTTTTGGTGTTATACCCAGGAAATCATGACAAAATTCATTGTCATGAAACTTTTCCCCTACCTTTTCTTTTAAGCATTTTATAGTTTTTCTCTTATGTTTAGATTGTTTAATCTATTTTGAGTTAATTTTTGTATATGGTGTAAGGTATGGGTCCAATGTCATTCTTTTGCATGTGGATATCCAATTTTCCCAATACCATTTGTTCAGAAGACTATCTTTTCTTCCATTTGAATTGCCTTGGCCCTTTTATCAAGTATTATTTGACTCTATATGTAAAGATTTATTTCTGGACTTTTTCTTCTATTCCACTGGTTTAAATATCTCTCTTTATACTAGAACAACACTGTTTTGATTGCTGAAGCTTTGTAGTAACTTTTGAAATCAGGGAATGTAAGACCTCCAACTTTATTCTTTTTCAAGATTGTTTTGGCTATCCAGAATCTTTTGAGATTCGTGTAGATTTTAGGATGGGTTTTCCTATTTATGCAAAAAAAATAATTGTCATTGTCATTTTTGATAGGTATTTCATTGAAACCGTAGATGACTTTGAGTACTACTGCTGTTTTAACAATATTAAGTCTTCTAATCAATGAATGAAGGTTGCCTTTCTATTCATTTGTGTCTTTAATTTCTTTCAGCAACATTTGTACTTTTCAGTATACAAGTCTTTCACCTCCTTGGTTAAATTTATTCCTAAGTATTTTATTATTTTTGATGTTACTGTAAGTGAAATTGCTTTCTCTATTTCCTTTTTGGGTTATTTGTTGTTTAGCGTATAGAATCACAACTGATTTTCTGTATTGATTTTTATCCAGCTCAGTGAAGTTTTACATATAAATGTACCTATGTAATTAGCACATCAAGATATAAAACTTTTCCATCACCCCAGAAAATTCTTTCATTCCTGTTTCCAGTCTATACTCTCTAACACTAGTATGGAGTCTATTAGCATACAATTGATTGGCAAGTTTTTGAACTTCATGTAATTGATTCCAACAATATGCACCCTATTGCTCAATTTTTTAATGAACCGAAGTTTATTAAGTGCCTACATTTTGTTTATATGCCAACTATTTGGTACCTATACAGACCCCCTGCCTTCAAGGAACTAAAGATTTAGTAAGAGAAAGAAATTACCACCACTTGAAATAGTGGCAGTATAGGTTAGGTGCAGACTGACCTGAATGAACAAACTTGGGTCAATGACATGGCTCCTATGGTTCTGGTACCCACTGGAGGTGAGATGAGAAGGATGAAAAGGTTTGCTGGGTAAAGGGAAGAAAGTGTGCAAACACATGGACAATTCTGGGCTTGTCTGGGGAACTGGGGTGTCAGTTTTAATGGAGTGTAGTTGGATGACTTTCAGTCCAGAGGTGGACAAGCAGGGGTATGTTGTGTTCAATATGTTTTTGAGATGGATTTATAGTATCCTTGGATCACCAATTTATTCTTCTCATTGCTTAAGAGATTTCATTGCATGAATATACCAAAATGTGTTTATCCATTCTCTTGTTAATGGACATTTGGGTTATTTCCATGTTTTGGCTTCCGTAAATAAAGCTAATATTAACATTCTTGTTAAAATCTTTGGTAAACATATGGACTCATTTCTCTTGGCTATAAACCTAAGAGTGGAATAACTAGGTCACATGGTAAGTGTATGTTCAACTTTCAAAGGAACTGCCATTTTTTTCAAAGTGGTTGTATGATTTTGGCATTGTAATTCTTTGTCATTTTTTTACTTTCTGTTGTGTGTGGTGGTATCTCATGATAGTTTTATTTTGTATGTTCCTGATTACAAATACCTTTACATATTCTTATTGGCCAGTCAGATATCTTCTTTGGGGGATGCCTCTTCAGGACCTCTGACTATTTTTTAAAATATTGTTTATGTTTTCTTCATTGGTTTTAGGAGTTCTTAACATTTTTCAGGATGAGAAAGAATTCTTTACATTTTCTGGCACAGTGTTCCAGACTTATTGTGTGCATTTCTTTTTCCACCTCTGGAAGGACTGATGGTTCATTTTAGGTGGATGGCTTTTTGAAACCAAAATGTCTAGGCATTAGTTGTGCTCATTGCTCTTGGGGTGTCATTGAATCCAGACTTTTTCAGAGTAAATGAGTTCATACCAATACCTCTAATTCCAATCAAAACCATAGGTTTCATTCTTTCTTTCCTCCATTTCATCTTTGTACCCTCCACTCTAATTATGAACTCTGATTCCCTAAAGTATTAATATATTTATTTATTGGCTCACTCCTACAATAAATCAGAACAGTTTTGGAATTTTCACACCCATAATAATATCAACAATAAATTTTTAATTAAAGTTCAAAATTTCTATGCAGTTATTTTTGCTCTTACGGTATATCCATTGATTGTGCATAGTCAGAACACTGTGTACAAAATTTACTTTGTTTATCATCCATAGGGTTATCTATTTGATATATTTAGGTACACTTGTTTTTGATTGTATCCAATTTAAGGTTTTTCCTCATCTTTTAAAATTTATGTATTTGAATATGTAAAACATCAACATAGTTAAAAAATCAACACTGTAGGGGAGCCTGGGTGGCTCAGTCATTAAATGTCTCCCTTCAGCTCAAGTCATGATCCCAGAGTCCTGGCCCCACTTCGGGCTCCCTGCTCCATGGGAAGCCTGCTTCTCCCTCTCCCACTCCCCCTGCTTGTGTTCCCTCTCCTGCTGTCTCTCTCTGTCAAATAAATAAATAAATAAATAAATAAATAAATAAATAAATATTTTTAAAAAAGATTTTATTTATTTATCTGAGAGAGAGAGTGAGAGAGCACAAAAGGGGGTAGGGTGAGAGGAGAAGCAGACTCCCTGCTGAGCAGGGAGTCTAATGCGGCACTTGATCCCAGGACTCCAGGATCATGACCTGAGACGAAGGCAGTTGGTTAAAGAACTGAGCCACCCAGGCGCCCAAATAAATAAATCTTTAAAAAAAATCAACACTGTATAAAGAAGTCAGAGAGTTCTTTTACTTTAACCCTATGCCTACTTACTTCTTTTATGTAAACAATTTCATTTATTTCTGCCTTATTATTTCTTACATTTTGCAAGAATAAATACATAATTACATATTTTTTCTTTTTTTCACATTTCCCCTTTTCTTTCAAAAAGATTTGTGTATTATATATACATTCTCTTTTCCACTTTTTTTACTTGACAATATATCCTGGAAAATCTCTCCTTATCAGCTCATATTAGTTCATAGAAAACCTCATCTTTTCATTTAATTTTGAAATAATTATAAATTCACAGGTTTCAAAGAATTTATAGGAAAGACCTGTGTATCCTTCCCCCAGACTCCCCCGATATTAACTTCTTCTACAACTGCAGTTCAGTATCTATACCAAGAATTTTACATTGGTACAATCCACAGAGCTTATTCAGATTTCACCAGTTATACATGTACTCATTTGTGTTTGTGTGTTCAACTTTTTAATATTTTATCACATGTGTAGACTTGCATACCCACCACCATAATCAATACACTTAACTGTAATATCACCACAAGACTCCCTTGAGGATGTGGAGAAAAGCAAACCCTTGTGCACTGTTGGTGGGAATGTAAACTAGTATAGCCACTGTGGAAATAGTATGGAAGTTCTTCAAAAATTAAAAGTAGAACTACCATATGATCAAACAATTTCCCTTCTGGGTATATATCTGAAGGAAATTAAATCACTATCTTAAAGAGATATGTGTACCCCCATGTCCATTGCAGCATTTTTCACAATAACCAAGATATGGAAACAGCCTAAGTGTCAGTCAGTGGATGAATGAACAAAGAAAATACACACACACACACACACACACACACACACACACAGTGGAATATTATTCAGTCATTAAAAATAAAAAATTTTACCATTTGCAACAACATGGATGATGCTTGAAGGATTTGTTAACTGAAATAACTCAAAAAGAAAAAGACAAACACTGTATGATTTCACTTATGTGTGGAATCTTTAAAAACTGAACTCACAGAAACAGAGAGAAAATTGGTGATTTCCAGAGGTGGGGAGATGGGGAGATGTTGGTCAAAGGGTACAACATTTAGCTATAAGATAGATAAGTTCTGGGTATCTGATTTATACCATGATGACTATAGTTAACAATATCGTATTATATACTTGAAAGTTGCTAAGAGAGGAAATCTTAAATGTTCTCAACACACACACACACACACACACACGGTAACTGTGTGGTGATAGAGGTGTTAACTGACTCTGTGATAATCATTTTGCAATATATAAATATATCAAATGAAACTAAGACAAAATCAGAGAGGGAGACAAACCATAAGAGACTCAATCATAGGAAACTGGGGGTTGGTGGAGGGGGGGGGGGTGGGGGAGTGGGGTGACTGGGTGATGGGCATTAAGGAGGGCACGTGATATAATGAACACTGGGTGTTATATACAACAGATAAATCACTGAACTCCACCTCTGAAACTAAGATACACCATATGTTAATTAATTGATTTAATTAAATTAAGAAAAAGAAACCTATAGTACAAAAAATCATGTTGTGAACTTTAAATAGTGTTTTATATATATATATATATATATATATATGTCACCTATATCTCAAACTAGAAAGAAAAGGACTCCCTCAAGTTACTCATTTATAGTCACCCCTGTTCCCTCCTTTGATATCCCTAACCCTTGAGAACCACAAATCTGTTTTTTGTCTCTATTACTCTATTTTGCAAATGTTACATAAATGGAATCATATAATATATATCCTTTTGATATTGGATTTTTTTCACTCAGAAAAATTTCCTTGATATTTATTCAAGTTTTCATGTGTATTAATAGCTTGTTCTTTGTTACTGCTGAGCAGTATTTTACGGAATAGTTGTGCCACAGTTTATATAACTATTCACCCATTGAAGGACATTTGGGTAGTTCCCAGTTTTAGCTATAATGAATGAAGCTGCTCTGAACATTTGTGGTCAAGTTCCTTCATCCTCATTCATTTTTGCAGCCACATAAAATTCATTGTGTGGATTTCTTACATATGGGCATGTAGACTATTTCCAATATTTTGATATCATAAACAATCCTGCAGTAAATAATTTTGTGCACATGCATTTTTATATTGTTGAATGTATAACTTCAGAGTAAATTCCTAGAAGTAGGAATGTTGGATCAAAGGGTAAATTTGTGCTTAGCTTTTCAGCCATTTCAGTGGTGTGCTGAAGGTGTGCATACTGGCTTTCAAAAATCAATTGTTATATTTTCAAGAATTTTGTAAGCTAGATGTAAAACACAGCCATTAGTAAAAATTAAATAACATACACTGAACATATAAAAATAATATTTAAAATTGTATGAGAAGGGCGCCTGGTTGGCTCAGTTGGTTAAGCGACTGCCTTCGGCTCAGGTCATGATCTTGGAGTCCCGGGATCGAGTCCCACATCAGGCTCCCTGCTCAGCAGGGAGTCTGCTTCTCCCTCTGACCCTCCCCCCTCTCATGTACTCTCTCTCTCTCAAATAAATAAATAAATCTTTGAAAAAAATAAAATAAAATTGTATGAGAAGACCCAATAGTTGATTTTTTACTTTTGTTTCCCTTGCTTCAGGAGACATATCTAGAAAGAAGTGTCTATGGTTGATGTTAAAGAAGTCACTACATGTATTCTCTTCTAGAATTTTTATAGTTTCAGGTCTCACATTTAGGTCTTTAGTCCATTTTGAATTTATTTTTCTGCATGGTATAATAAAGTGGTCCAATTTCCTTCTTTTGCATGTTGCTGTCCAGTTTTCCCAGCACCACTTGTTGAAGAGATTGTCTTTTTCCCATTGGGTATTCTTTCCTGCTTTGTTGAAGATTAATTGACCATATAGTTATGGGTTCATTTCTGGGGTTTCTATTCTGTTCCTTTGATGTATGTGTCTATTTTTCTGACATTACCATACTATCTTGATCACTATAGCTTTGTAATATAACTTGAAGTCTGGAATTGTGATATCTCCAACTTTGCTTTTCATTTTCAAGGTTGCCTTGGCTATTTGGGGTTTTGTGGTTCCATACTAAGTTTAGGTTTGTTTGTTCTAGTTCTGTGAAAAATGCTGTTGGTATTTGATAGGCATTGCATTTATTGTGTAGATTGCTTTGGGTAGCTTCTACACAGCAAAGGAAATAACTGAGAAAACTAAAAGGCAACCTATAAATGGGAGAAGACATTTGCAAATGACATATCTGATAAAGGGTTAGTATCCAAAATATGTAAAGAACTTAAAAAACTCAACACCCAAAAAACAAATAATCCAATTAAAAATGTGAAGACATGAACAGTTTTCCATAGCAGACATCCAGATGGCCAACAGACACATTAAAGATGCTCAACATCACTCATCATCAGGGAAATACAAATCAAAACTACAATGAGATATCACCTCACACCTGTCAGAATGGCTAAAATCAACAACACAAGAAACAACAGGTGCTGGTGAGGTTGTGGAGAAAGGTGAACCCTCTTGTACTGCTGGTGGGAATGCAAGCTAATGCAGCCACTCTGGAAAATAGTATGAAGGTTCCTCCAAAAGTTAAAAATAGAACTACCCTATGATCCAGCAATTGCACTACTATGTATTTACCCAAAGAATACAAAAATATTAATTCAAAGGATATAATAGTAACATTATCTATAATAGCCAAATTATGGAAACAGCCCAAATGTTGATTGATTGATGAATGGATAAAAAGACGTGGTGTGTGTGTGTGTGTGTGTGTGTTTACACACACATATATGATGGAATATATAATTTATATATACATATAATTTAATATAGAGAGAATGGAATATTACTCAGCCATAAAAACGAATGAAATTTTGCCATTTATGACGACATGGATGGAGCTAGAATGTTTTATGCTAAGTGAAATAAGTCAAGGAGAGAAAGACAAATACCATATGATGTCACTTATATGTGGAATTTAAGAAACAAAACAAACAAGCATAGGGAAAAAGAGAGAGCGAGAGAGAGGCAAACCAAGAAACAGACTCAACTATAGAGAATGAACTGATGGTTACCAGAGGGGAGGTGGGCAGGGAGATGGGCGAACTAAGTGTTAGGGATTAAGGAGTGCACTTGTGATGACCACCGGGTGTTATATGTAAGTGTTGAATCACTAAATTTTACACCTGAAACTAGTATTACACTGTAGTTAACTACCTGTAATTTACATAAAAACATAAAAACCAATAATAATAATAATATCTACAATTAAGGTAATAAATAGTCTAAACTCACCACTTCCTAATTCTTTTTAACTACATTTTGCTATTATCTATGTTCTCTCAGTGATTTATTTGTAGTTATATGGTACGAAAACAATATAACCATGTGCTATTGTTCATCTCGTCCCAATTTCTGTTCAGTGACTTCAGCTTGCTAATTTGAAGTTGGCCATGATGGGAATATTTTCACCAAGGAATTCAGTAAATGTTACACATCAGGGCTTTTTGGTTTTAGTTTTGGGTTTTTTTCCAGAGAACCAGCTGTGAAACATTTACCAGCACACTACTGTGTATTTTGAAATTCCCCTTGAGTTATATTATTCTGCACTTACCAGTAATATATGAGAGCGCCTGTTTCCCCATAGCTTCACCAACAATGTATTGTCAAATGTTTGAAATGTTTCAAACTGATGGATGAGAAATTGTTTATCAGTACAGTTTTGGTTTACAGTTCTCTTATTACAGGTAAAGTTGAACATCTTTTTTATATATCTAAAGGAAAATTGTATATATATTTTTGTGAACTGTCTTTTGCCCATATTTCCTACACAGTTTTGATCTTTTATTTTCCTTCTATTTTGAAGACTACATATCTATATATTAGGGATATTAGCCTTTTTGTGGTACAAAAATTTTGCAAATAACATTATTTTTTGCTAGTTTGTTATTTGACTTTTTGCTTTGCTTAGGATTTATTTTTTTGCCATGCAGTAATTTTTATGTGTGTGTGCATGCACATGTGCATATGCATAATGCCTGGCAAATAATAACTGTCTGTGTTTGCTATCATCATCATCATTATCAGCGTCAGCATCAACTAGAAATTTCCTCATTTACCAATGCCCAAATTTACAATCCTACCTTTGTCTGCATTCATACTCTTCCCCTTTTCAACAGCTTCCAGAGGAGGATACATCCCTCACTGTATCAAAGGCAAATCATTCTATCTGTTCTTTATTTTTTATATTATTGGGATTTTCTATTATTAAAGTATAGATGACAACCACTGTTATATTAGTTTCAGGTGTACAACATAGTGATTCAATAATTTTATATATTACTCGATGCTTACCACAATAAGTGTAGTCACCATCTGTCACCATACATTTTATTATAATATTATTGACTATACTCCTCATGCTGTACTTTTCTTCTACATGACTTTACTTACTTATTTATTTTTATTTAAATTAATTTATTTTTAAATTCTAGGAGGGTTTACAACATACAGTGTTATATTTTCTCCACATCCTTGCCAACACATGCTATGGATTATATTTTTGATACTAGCCATTCTGACATGTGTGAAGTGATATTGTGGTTTTGATTTGTATTTCCCTGATGATTAGTGATGTTGAGCATCTTTTCATGTGTCTGTTGGCCATCTGGATGTCTTCTTTGGAAAAATATCTATTCAGGTCCTCTGCCTACTTTTTTGATCAGATCACTTGATTTTTGTGTATAAGTTGTATAAGTTCTTTAGATGTATTGGGCATTAAACCCTTCTTGAATATATCATTTGTATATATCTTTTACCATTCATTAGGTTGCCTTTTTGTTTTGTTGATAGTTTCCTTTGCTGTGCAAATGCTTTTTTTTAGTAGTTTAATTTTGCTTTTGTTTTTCTTACTGAGGAAATATATCCATAAATATGGTTCTATGGGTGATGCCCAAGAGATTACTCCCTATGTTTTCTTTTAGGCATTTTATAGTTTTAGGTCTCACATTTAGGTCTTCAATCCATTTTTAGTTTATTTCTATGTATGGTGTAAGAAAGTGCTCCAGTTTAATTCTTTTGCATGTAGCTATCCAGTTTTTCCAACACCATTTATTGAAAATACTATCTTTTCCCCATTGTATATTCTTGCCTCTTTTGTCATAGAGTATTTGACCATATAGGTGTGGGTTTATTTGTGGGCTCTCTATTCTTTGCCATTGTTTTATGTGTCTATTTTTTTTGCCAAAAGCATACCATTTTGATTACTATAGCTTTGTAGATATCTTGAATTCTGGGATTGAGATACCTCCAGCTTTGTTCTTCCTTGTCAAGATTGCTTTGGCTATTCAGGGTCTCTCATGTTTTCATATAAATTTTAGGATTATTTGTTCTAGCTCTGTGAAAAATGCTTTTGAAATTTTAATAGGAATTGCATTGAATCTATAGATTGCTTTGGGTAGTATGGAAATGTTAGTAATATTAATTCTTCCAGTTTATGAGCATGGAATATCTTTCCATTTGTTTGTGTCATTTTAAATTTCTTTCAACAATATCTTATAGTGTTCAGAGTATAGGTCTTTTACCTCTTCAATTAAATTTATTCCTAGGTATTATATTCTTTTTGATGGAATTGTAAATGGGATCATTTTCTTAATTTCTCTCTCTGCTAATCTGTTATTCATGTATAGAAATGCAATAGATACCTGCAAATATTTTTATCCTGCAACTTTACTGAATTCATTTATTGGTTCTAATAGTTTTTTTGGTGGAGACTTTAGAATTTTTTAAATATAGTATTAAGTCATCTGCCAATAGTGACAGTTTTACTTCTCCCTTAGCAATCTGGATGTCTATTATTTATTTTTCTTATCTGATTGCTGCAGCTGGGGCTTCTAGTACTATGTGGAGAATACTAGAAGTGGTGAGAGTGGACATCCTTATCTTGTTCCAGATCTTAGAGGTGAAACTCTTGGTTTTTTTAATGTCAATTTCTCCCTTTATGTGTGTTAATAGTTGCCTTATGTATTTAGGTGCTCCTATGTTGGGTGCATATGTATTTACAGTTGTTATATCTTCTTATTGAATTGATCTCTTTATCATTATATCTTTCCCTTCTTTCTCTTTTGTTACAGTCTTTGTTAAAGTCTATTTGTCTGATATAATAATTGCTACCCCAGCTTTTCTTTTGTTCCCATTTGCATGGTGTATATTTTTCCATTTCTTCACTTTCAGTCTGTATATGTCTTTAAGTCTGAAGTTAATCTCTTATAGGCAGCATATAGATGAGTCTTGCTCTTTTATCCGTTTAGTGACCTTGTGTTTTGATTGGAACATTTAGTCTATTTACATTTAAAGTAATTATTGATAGTTATGTAATTATTGTCATTTGTTAATTGTTTTCTGTTTTTGTTCTTTTTTTTCTTCTCTGCTCCTTTCTTCTCTTGCTGTCTTCCTTTTGGTTTGATGGCTTTCTCTAGTGTTATGCTTGGATTTCTTTCTCTTTATTTTTTGTGTATCTATTATATGTTTTTGATTTTGGGTGGCCACTTGTTCTTATATAACATCTTATGTGTGTAGCAGTCTATATTAAATTGATGATAGCTTAAGTTTGAACACATTCTAAAAGCACTAAATTTTTACCCCTTCCATGTTTTATGTATATGATGCCATATTTTACATATTTTTGTTTAGCCCTTGACTAACTTTTGTGGATGTAATTGACTTTACTACCTTTATGTTTTAACCTTCATACTGGCTTTAAAAGTGATTAATCTACTACCTTTACTGGGCGCCTGGGTGGCTCAGTTGGTTAAGCGACTGCCTTCGGCTCAGGTCATGATCCTTGAGTCCGAGGATCGAGTCCCACATCGAGCTTCCTGCTCAGCAGGGAGTCTGCTTCTCCCTCTGACCCTCTTCCCTCTAGGGCTTTCTATCTCTCCTTCTCTCTCTCTCTGAAATAAATAAATAAAATCTTTAAAAAAATCTACTACCTTTACTATATGTTTGCTTTTACCTGTAAAAACTTTAACTTTCATAAATTTCTTAGTTTTAGGTGTGGCATTTTCTTTCTATTCAAAACTTCCCTTTAACATTTCTTGTAAGGCCAGTTTAGTGGTGATGATTTCCTTTAACTTTTGTTTTCTGGGAAACTCTATCTCTCCTTCTATGCTGAATGATAACCTTATCAGGTAGAGTATTCTTGGGGATAGGTTTTCTCCTTTCAGCACTTTGAAAACATCATGTCACTCCCTTCTGGTCTCAAAGTTTCTGCTGAAAATCAGCCTATAGCCTTATGGGGTTTCCCTTCCCCTGTAACACAATCCCCCCTGGTCACCAGAACCAGTCACTCCAGGGGTGTCCCGTGTTGGCTGCATGAATTCTAATGTTGTAGCTGAGTTGCACCTGCCTTTAGCCCAGTTTTCTGAAGTGATTCACTCTGTCTGCTGTGGGTGCACAGATTAGGCTTTGGTCCTTGCATTGTTGAGAGACCTACTTGTAGTTATTGCAGGCCTGTTGGTGGATGGGTCCAGCAATCAGCCTAGATGTTTGCAATTAGCCTCTCTGCCACAGTGCACTAAAGTTCAGGGCTCATTCCCTATGTGGCTGATAGGCCCTTGTTGGTGAGTGGGGCCAGCAGTGAGACTAGCTCTCTGCAATTAGCCTTTCTACAGGTGCACTGAAGTGCACAGCTTGCTCCTTGCACAACCATTTAAGAGGCCAGGATGCTGAAACTATGGCTATGTTGATGTGTGGGGTTATCTCCCTTCTCCCCAGGGTAGGAGTCACTTTGGAATGCTGCCAGTTCTTGAAGAGGCTGCCTGCAGGACATGGTGGGGCAGGAGCTGCTTTGGAGGTATGCTTGCTGAGGCAGGTGGGTTGAATGGAGTGAGTCTACAGCAGAATTCTAGGTGGTGCATGCAATGCTAATAAGATAGTGTTAGCACTGGCTCCTGCAAGCATCCAGCTATGTAGGGGAAGGGGAAGAGAAATGATGTCCATAAGCACTTCCATTCCCAGAGAAATTTCCTGAAGATCCCTGGCTCTCCAGCACATATTCTAAGATTAGTCAACAAATATCCTTCAAAACAAATTTTCAAAGTACTGTTTCCATGCTGTGTCTCAGGCCACGTTATTTACTATGCAAGTTCTTTAAGGATAGGTACTCAGTTTCCTATCACCCTCTGGCTTTCCTGGCATTAAGCTCACTGATTTTTAAAACTACTGAAGTTAAACCTCACTGATATCAAAGCCAGATATTATGAGGACTTGTCTTCCCAGTGTAGGTCCTCAGTGCTGGGGGTGGGTGGTGTGGCATCTGATCCTTTCACTTCTCCATGTTTGTGGTGTCCCTTCTGCTTGTGGTTAGTCCCATCAGGGGTTTAGGTCCCAACCATATCTCCATCTCTCCTACCCTTTTTGATTGGCCTCCTCTCTATGATAAACTGCAGAAGTTCTATTCTGACAGTCCTCAGGTCATTTTCAGAATTAGTCTTGTAAATGCAGCTATTATCTTGGTGTGTCCATGGGACGAGGTTAGCTCAGGATCCTCTTGCTCTACCATCTTGCCCAATTCTTAGCCTTCATTTTGGATATAGAATTCTTTGTTGATATTTTTCAGTACTTTTAATATATCATTCTAGCCTTCATTGTTATGAATCCTACAATAATCATATTAATGCTCTCTTATATGTGATTAGTAATTTTTTTCTGTTGCTCTCATGACTTTGCCTTTATTTTTGACTTTTACTGGTTTGCTTATGATATACCTAGGTATGGATTCCTTTGTGTTTGTCTTACTTGGAACTTGTTGAACTTTTCTGATATATAAATTATATATTAAATATAGTCACCATGCTGTATATTCCTTCCCCAGGACTTATTTATTTTACAATTGAAAGTTTGTACTTTTCAATCACTTTCATCCATTTTGCCCACCCTATACCCCTACCTCTGGCAACCACCAATCTGTTCTCTATATCTGTGAATTTGTTTTGTTTGTTTGTTTTAGATTCCACATATATGTGAGATCATATGGCTGGATAATATTCCATTGTATATGTTTATACCACAATTTTTATATTGTATATGTTTATACCACAATTTTTAATCCATTCATTTAAACCATTTATCCATCTATGGACACAAGTTGTTTTTGCATCTTGGCTATTATAAATAATGCTGCAATGAACATGGGAGTGCAGATATTCTTTGGATAATGAATATGGGACTGCAGATACCCTTTGGATATGGGAGTGCAAATACCCAGAAATTGAATTGCTGGATCATAAGTTCTATTTTTAATTTTTTAAAGCCTTCATACCATTTTCCATAGTGGCTGTACCAATTTACATTTCCACTAAAGTGCATAAAGGTCACTTTTCTCCACATCTTTACCAACACTTGTTATTTTTTATCTTTTTGATAATAGCCATTCTAAAAGGTATGAGGTAATATTTCATTGTGGTTTTGATGTACATTTCCCTGATGATTTGTGATATTGTAGCTGAGTTGCAACTGCCTTTAGCCCAGTTTTCATGTAGAGGACAGTTTTATTGACTGATTTCTAAACTATGTATAAATCATGCTTTCATGCTTCTTTACATGTTTTGTAAATTTTAGTTGAACATTTTAGTTAACATAGTATAGCAGCTCTGGATTTTGATCTCCCTACTACCACTGTGACTTATTGTAGTTGTTATTTTCTCTGTATTTTTCTTTGTTTGGTAAATTGCCTAAACCAATTCTATGAAATCTGTTTTGCCCACAGTTTGTAGCCTATGAAATCACTGTCAAGTTTTTCTTCCTTGTTCTTACTTTAAGCCTGTATTCATAGAAGTTGCTCCTGGGTCACAAAGCTTAGTTGTTAGCCAATGATTTGTCATAGGTTTTACTTAAGCCCCTCAAACCAATAAGCCTTTGCTGATGGACCTATGTGTGTGTAGGGAAGCACATTCAAAGTCTAAACTATGTAGATTTTATTTTTCTCTGGGCCCTTTCACATCTTATCAGAATTTACTCTTGATAAGCATGTACATGTTTGCAGCCTCAGAATTGGCTAGAAGTGTGTATCTAGCTTGGGCTATCATTCAGGGGTATATATGTCCCAACTATGACTGCAGCCTTGTGTTCATAGAGCTGTTGGTCCTTCTCACACACCTGTCTCCAAGATTATCACTTCCACTGATATCACTGCTGGGCATGAGTTTTTCCAATGCTCACCTTTCCAAACCCCACTGATAGTAGCAGAGAAATTGCCAGTTCTCAGGGCCTTCTGCCCCCTGACAGAATCTCTGCCTTTGTTAGATAGGGCAGGGGAGGGAAGAGGCAGTAAGGTGGAGAGAAGCCCCACCAGAGATCCCCACTTTTCTTACCCAAACTTCATCAGTTTTTCACAAATAAGTTATACTCAGATTATTGCATGACTTTAGCCATTTTCCAGATTGTTTAAATGGTTATTTTTTGTCAATGTGCCCATCATTATAGTTGCATTTTGGAGAATTTGCCAACTACCTTATTCATCTGTAGCCAGAACTTGCATCTTCTGTATTGCCTCTCTGCTTATTAGGTGGCTAAACACTTACAAAGGAGGTAGACTATCATAAACATGGAATTAACTAAAGAAATAAACAAAGCATCCCATGAGTCTCAATGAATAAATGGATGTATAGCACCTTACTTTTCACAGAATATTTGTTGAATATAATTTGAAAGCTCTAGTTAATGTAGTATTTTAAATGCACTCATTCATTTGTTCAACAAATAATTTCTTGAGAATCTCATATGTGCCATTTTTTGGTGGTGGGGGGAATCTATGAGATTGTTCTTTATTTTTTCCAAAATAATTTATTATGGTGAAATAAACATAACATAAAATTTATCATCTTAATCATTTTAAGTGTACACTTCAGTGGCATTCAGTACATTCATGTTGTTGTGCAGCCATCACTACCAACCATCTCCAGAATTTCTTCATCATCCCAAACTGACATTCTGTATCCATTAAACACTAACTCTCCATTCTGCCTCCCCCCAGCCCCTAGCAACCACCATCCTACTTTCTGTTTTTATGAATTTGACTATTCTAGGGAACTCATAGAAGTAGAAGTAAGATGTGCCACTTTTTTAATCTAGTGTTCCAAGTCACATAATTCACATATCCTAAGGGAATTTAATATTTAGTTAGGAAAACAGACATGCAAATAAACAAAAACAATACAATAAGATAAATGAAATGGAGAGAGGGAGGAGGGAAAATAAGAAAGATAATTCTAGGAGTTCCTGCTACTTCAAGGAACCCTATGGCGAATTTTTATAAAGTTAATAATATTCACTAACTACTGATTAATATATATACAGGAGAAGTACAGAATTGGGTGGGTGCAACAGGAAGGAGGAATTTGCATGAATTGTGTTGTATCTGCAAGAATGTCCTGAAAACTGCACTTGGAGCCTGACCTTTGAAGGAGAAACTTGAGTTATGGCAAAAAGAAAAAATAAATAAAAGAGGGAAAACATACCTCATGAGTAATTAAATTCATCTTTATCAGAGATCTAGTTATCTCTAGGTACAAACTACATTTCTGTAGACTTACGAGATTTTCAAATGATTTGGAGTCTAATACCCAATATAATGAGTGGAATTATATTCTCTCCACTTCTCTTTTCTGAAATATATTATAGTTGATTATTGTCAGTGAAGTTGAGCATATGGTCCTAAAATGGCTCTAAATGATTTTATATGTTTTCCATTTTATTATTATCCATCTGATACTTTGAATAAGGCAGCATACGGCAGTTAATTTTCTTCTCCAGGCTCTTGTGCACAATATTAAAACAATTCAAAACAGTGCATATTTCATCTGTCTTATATGGATGAATTATACCTCTTGCATTCTGTACATGGAGACATAGAACAAGCCATGAGACAGATTTCAGCATAAATGTTATTTTGCTTGCTAGGAAGCATTTAGAGAACATATTTAAAATTACATGAGCTTTAGGTACAAATGAAATTCTGAAATGCTTCTTTAATTATGGCATGTACAGTAAATCCAAACAAACAGATGAATAGCCTCTATGGTGCATTTCTAATACAAAGGGACTTGTTAGCTGTTTCAAATGACATTTAGGTATTTAATAAAGACATTCGGTACAATTATAGATTTTAAATATTGAGGCCATTTAAGGTCATCTAATAAACACCTCTATCTGTTATTGAAAAATATTCTATAGCATTCTCTGATTCAGTAATCTATTACTGTCTAACCAGCCCTCCCAAAATTTAGTTTTATTTTATTTATTTATGTTTTATTTTAATTTAATTTAATTGTTTGTTATGTTAGTCTCCATATAGTACATCCAAAATTTAATTTTTAAACAGCCATCATATACATATATGTATTTTTTCTCATGATTCTGTAGGTCACCAATTTGGACAGAACTCAGCTAAGCACGTTTTCCTGGTTTCACCTGGGTTTACTCATATGACTGCAGTCATCTGGTGGCTTTACCATCTAACAATGGTCTAATATGGCCTCACTAATATGTCCAGTGGTTACTACCAACTGTTGGCTGCATCTCTTTCCATCTGGTCTCTCATTTTCAAAGTTAATGCAAACTCCAAATGGTGGGGATCATGTTTCAAGACAGGAGAAGTTTCAGTGGGTACATATTTTGTGAGTCTCTATTTCTGTCACGTTTGTTAATATCCCATTGCAAAAGCAAATCATATGACCAAGCCTAGTTGCAAGCGGTGGAGAAATAGACTCTATCTCTTGAAGGAAGGAGTAGGAAAATAATAGTGCTTGCAAGCAAAGATGTAACAATTTGTGGGTCTTAAAGAATCTCTCAAATTCTCTTATTGTGGCTGTGTATCTTTTGCTCAATCATCTCTAATGGAAAGAAGTTTAGTACCTTCCAGAATAACCTCTTTCATTATAGTTCAGTTCTGACTCCCTGTGGCTTCCATTCATTGGTGATAGTTTTTCATTTATGCATACTGCTACTCAGCCAGCCAGCAAGTAAGCACACACCTAATATGCTAAGCACTAAATAGCATGGAACAATATAGTGAATAGAACAGATATGATTCTTGCTGTCAAGAAAATAATACTTACTGTGGAGAGACATACAGTAAACAAAAAACCAAAGAAATGTATTTAGAAAAATTTATATGTCCTTTGAATTAGTCAAGAGAACCATGAAAGCATGTAACAGGAATATCTGGTCTAAGGGAGAGGAAGTCAGGGAAAGTTTACTTGAAGAAGTGACAAGGATTAGACAGGTAAAGAGTGAGGGAAAACAGCATTTCAGGCAGAGTAATCAGCATTGGCAAAGGCCTTGAGGTGAAAAGAACTTTACTTGCTCCAAGCCAGTATAAATGGAACAAAATGGAAAGTGTAAAGTACTTTTGGAAAACTAGACAGTGAGCAATTTGTTTATGGCCTTATGAAGTTTTGTTATTTTATTTCTTAGAGTCATATAGAACAATCAAATTCCTTTTTAATGTGATAGCAGTTTAGGATGGTGGTTAAGGGTTTAGACTATGAAGTTAGATTGTCTAGATAAGAATCCACACTATCATTTACTATGTGATCTTGGATCTGTTTCTTCATCTCTAAAATGCAGATTATAATAGCTACCTCATGAGTTGTTATATGAATTAGGTAGAGTAATTTATGTAAAGGGTTTAACACAATTTCCAACACATAGTAAATGGTAAGTAAATGGTACTTATTATCACTTTTTGTCCCTTCACCATGTTGAATCATTATCCTCTAACTGTATTCTAAACATATGGATTTTATTTTTTTAAGTTTTTATTCAAATTCCAGTTAGTTATGCGAGCTTGAGTGGCTCAGTCAGTTAATTGTCTGCTTTCAACTCAGGTCATGATCCCAGGGTCCTGGGATTGAGTCCTGGCATCTGGCTCCCTGCTCAACGGGGGCTTGCTTCTCCCCCTCCCTCTGCTTGTCTCCCTGCTTGTACTCTCTCTCTCTGCCAAATAAATAAATAAATAAAATATTTTAAAAAACAAATTCCAGTTAGTTAGCATATAGAGTAATATTAGTTTCAGTTGTAGAATATAGTGATTCAACACCTCCATACAACACCCGGTGCTCATCACAAGTGCATCTTTAATCCCCATCACCTATTTAACACATCCCCCTGCCCACCTCCCCTCTGGTAACCATCATTTTGTTCCCTATAGTTAAGAATCTGTTTCTTGGTTTGCCTCTCTCATTCTTCTTTTTCCTTTTGTTTCTTAAATTCCACATATGAGTGAAATCATATGGTATTTGTCTTTCTCTAACTGACTTATTTCATTAAGCATAATATAATCTGGCTCCATCCATTAAACCGGGCTTCCTCTTCTGACTGTCCATAAGTATTTTGGGATAGAAAGATCAACCAAAAATTTAACCAGAGTCCTTCATCTGTGGTACAGAATAAACTCAGTGCCTTAGATTTGGTTTTTTCTAGGATCATGCAGTCAGTACATTATCTTACAAACCTTGGAACGAAGTATTTTATTATTTATTTCCTGACATGCATAGGTGTGTGTTGGTGTATAGTGTGTGTGTGTGTGTTTGTGTGTGTGTGTGTGTGTATGTCTAATTAGTCATAGTTCCCAAGTTAATAGCGATGACTGGAATCTCTGTCTCCGTAATGTGGTGGTTAACTTATTTCCCAACAACAAGGATTGAGTTTTTTTAAACGACCCAAGTCTGTTATACATTGTTATTCTTAAAACAAGTTTTTAGGGCTAACAGAAACCTTAACCCTCATCTTATGTAACTTTTTTCCATCTCATTCCATTTTCGTGATGTACAGAGAGATGTATTGCCAAGACTGTCCTTAAAGGAAAGACTTGGTTTATCTGTGGGGATGTTGTGAGACAACAGCCTCCCCTTGTCACCTGCTTCAGGTTTGTCACAGCAACAGAGAGCAGATTTTCCCAGGAGCATACCCTTCCTATCCAATGACTACAGCAGGAATATAGAGGCTGAACCATCTGAGTCCAATATGAGACGTACTGATGAGTCATATATACTCCAGATTTCCCTGTGGGGTTGGCCTGCATGGCAGTTTTACTTGACCTGAATAATCCCATACCTTTCTCCTCCTTTCAGTAGGTGTTGATCCTTAATAAACACCCAGCATGCCTTAATAAACACCATTTCTGTATCTACCTCCAGAGAACCCAACCTGTAACATATCTTTACTCTTGCATCTCACATCTGCTTGTGGATCTGGAACGAGAATCCAGTCTCTTAATTCCAAATCTTAGGCTCTTCTTATTACATTTTTTCATAGGTTCCATTTTCCATTTATTTAATTTTTTGTTGCTTTTCTACATACCCCCCCAAAAATGTGGTGCCCTCCTAGGTTCCAAAGTCTGTAAGATTGTCTGGCCTTATACTATATATATAATTTTTTTTTTTTTACTATGTATGTTAGTCACCATACAGTACTTCATTAGTTTTTGGTGTAGTGTTCCATGATATATATATATTTTTTTTCTTGAGGGTGAATTTTTTTTAATTTCTTATTATTATGTTAATCACCATACATTACATCATTAGTTTTTGACATAGTGTTCCATGATTCATTGTTTGTGCATAACACCCAGTGCTACATGCAGAATGTGCCCTGTTTAATACCTATCACCAGGCTAACACATCCCCCAACCCCCCTCCCCTGTAGAACCCTCAGTTTGCTTTTCAGAGTCCATCATCGTTCATGCTTCATCTCCCCCTCCGACTTACTCCCCTTCATTCTTCCCCTCCTGCTATCTTTTTTTGTTTTTAACATATATTGCATTAGTTTCAGAAATACAGATCTGTGATTCAACAGTCTTGCACAATTCACAGCACTCACCATAACATATACCCTCCCCAATGTCTATCACCCAGCCACCCCATCCCTCCCAATCCCCACCAAGCCAGCAATGCTCAGTTTGTTTCCTGAGATTAAGAATTCCTCATATCAGTGAGGTCATATGATACGTGTCTTTCTCTGATTGACTTATTTCGCTCAGCATAACTCCCTCCATTTCTATTGATGTCATTGCAAATGGCAAGATCTCATTCCTTTTTATGGCCGCATAATATTCCATTGTGTATATATACCACTTCTTCTTTATCCATTCATCTGTCCATGGACATCTTGGCTCTTTCCACAGTTTGGCTATTGTGGACATTGCTGCTATAAACATTGGGATGCATGTACCCCTTCGGATCCCTATATTTGTATCTTTGTGGTAAATACCCAGTAGAGCAATTGCTGGATCGTATGGTAGCTCTATTTTCAACTGTTTGAGGAACCTCCATACTGTTTTCCAGAGGGGTTGCAGCAGCTTGCATTCCCACCAAGAGTGTAGGAGGGTTTCCCTTTCTCCACATCTCTGCCAACATCTGTTGTATCTTGACTTGTTAATTTTAGCCATTCTGACTGGTGTGAGGTGGTATCTCATTGAGGTTTGGATTTGGATTTCCCTGATGCCGAGCGATGTTGAGCACTTTTTCATGTGTCTGTTGGCCATTTGGATGTCTTCTTTGGAAAAATGTCTGTTCATGTCTTCTGCCCATTTCATGATTGGATTATTTGTTCTTTGGGTGGTGAGTTTGATAAGTTCTTTATAGATTTTGGATACTAGCACTTTATCTGATATGACATTTGCAAATATTTTCTCCCATTCTGTTGGTTGTCTTTTGGTTTTGTGGACTGTTTCTTTTGCTGGGCAAAAGCTTTTTATCTTGATGAAATCCCAATAGTTCATTTTTGCCCTTGCTTCCCTTGCCTTTGGAGATGTTTCTAGGAAGAAGTTGCTGCGGCTGAGGTTGAAGAGTTTGCTACCTGTGTTGTCCTTTAGGATTTTGATGGACTCCTGTCTCACGTTTAGGTCTTTCAACCATTTGGAGTCTATTTTGGTGTGTGGTGTAAGGAAATGGTCCAGTTTCATTCTTCTGCATGTGGCTGTCCAATTTTCCCAACAACATTTGTTGAAGAGACTGTCTTTTTGCCATTGGACATTCTTTCCTGCTTTGTCAAAGATTAGTTGACCATAGAGTTGAGGGTCCATTTCTGGGCTCTCTATTCTGTTCCATCGATCTATGTGTCTGTTTTTGTGCCAGTACCATACTGTCTTGATGATGACAGCTTTGTAATAGAGCTGGAAGTCCAGAATTGTGATGCCGCCAGCTTTGCTTTTCGTTTTCAAGATTCCTCTGGCTATTTGGGATCTCTTCTGGTTCCATACAAATTTTAGGATTATTTGTTCCATTTCTTTGAAAAAAGTGGATGGTATTTTGATGGGGATTGCATTGAATGTGTAGATTGCTCTAGGTAGCATTGACATCTTCACAATGTTTCTTCTTCAAATCCATGATCATGGAACATTTTTCCATTTCTTTGTGTCTTCTTCAATTTCTTTCATGAGTATTTTATAGCTTTCTGAGTACAGATCCTTTGCCTCTTTGGTTAAATTTATTCCTAGGTATCTTATGGTTGTGAGTGCAATTGTAAATGGGATTGACTCCTGATTTGTCTCTCTTCTGTCTTGTTGTTGGTGTACAGGTATACCACTGATTTCTGTGCATTGATTTTATATCCTGCCACTTTACTGAATTCCTCTATGAGTTCTAGCAGTTTTGGGGTGGAGTCTTTTGGGTTTTCCACATACAGTATCATATCATCTACAAAGAGTGACAGTTTGACTTCCTCTTTGCCGATTTGGATGCCTTTGATTTCTTTTTGTTGTCTGATTGCTGTGGCCAGGACTTCTAATATCATGTTGAATAGCAGTGGTGAGAATGGACATCCCTGCCACGTTCCTGACCCTAGGGGAAAAGCTCTGAGCTTTTCCCCATTGAGAATGATATTCGCTGTAGGTTTTTCATAGATGGCTTTTATGATATTGAGGTATGTACCCTCTATCCCTATCCTCTGAAGAGTTTTGATCAAGAAAGGATGTTGTACTTTGTCAAATGCTTTTTCAGCATTTAATGAGAGGATCATATGATTCTTGTTCTTTCTTTTGATAAAGTATTGTATCACATTGATTGATTTGTGGATGTTGTACCAACCTTGCAGCCCAGGGATAAATCCCAGTTGCTCGTGGTGAATAATCCTTTTAATGTACTGTGGGATCCTACTGGCTAGTATTTTGGTGAGAATTTTTGCAACCATGTTCATCAAGGATATTGGTCTGTAATGCGCCTTTTTGATGGGGTCTTTGTCTGGTTTTGGGATCAAGGTAATGGTGGCCTCATAAAATGAGTTTGGAAATTTTCCTTCCATTTCTATTTTTGGGAACAGTTTCAGGAGAATAGGTATTAATTCTTCTTTAAATGTTTGGTAGAATTCGCCTGGGAAGCCATCTGGCCCTGGGCTTTTTTTTTTTTGAGGGGGGGGAGATTTTTGATGACTGCTTCAATTTTCTTAGTGGTTATAGGTCTGCTCAGGTTTTCTATTTCTTCCTGGTTCAATTTTGGTAGTTGATACATCTCTAGGAACGCACCCATTTCTTCCAGGTTTCCTAATTTGCTGGCCTAGAGTTGCTTATAGTATGTTCTTATAATTGTTTGTATGTCTTTGGTGTTGGTTGTGATCTCTCCTCTTTCATTCATGATTTTGTTGATTTGGGTCATTTCTCTTTTCTTTTTCATAAGTCTGGCCAGGGGTTTATCAATCCTGTTAATTCTTTCAAAGAACCAGCTCCTAGTTTCGTTGATCTGTTCTACTGTTCTTTTGGTTTCTATTTCATTGAATTCTGCTCTGATCTTTATTATTTCTCTTCTCCTGCTGGGTTTAGGCTTTATTTGCTGTTCTTTCTCCAGCTCCTTTAGTTGTAGGGTTAGGTTGTGTATTTGAGACCTTTCTCGTTTCTTGAGAAAGGCTTGTATTGCTATATACTTTCCTCTGAGGACTGCCTTTGCTGTATCCCAAAGATTTTGAACAGTTGTGTTTTCATTTTCATTGATTTCCATCATTTTTTTTAATTCTTCTTTAATTTCCTGGGTGACCCAATCATTCTTTAGTAGGATGCTCTTTAGCCTCCATGCATTGGATTTCTTTCCGACTTTCCTCTTGTGATTGAGTTCTAGTTTCAAAGCATTGTGGTCTGAAAATATGCAGGGAATAATCCCAATCTTTTGGTACTGGTTGAAACCTGATTTGTGACCTAGGATGTGATCAATTCTGGAGAATGTTCCATGGGCACTGGAGAAGAATGTGTATTCCGTTGCTTTGGGATGAAATGTTCTGAATATGTATGTGAAGTCCATTTGGTCCAGTGTTTCTTTTAAAATCTTTATCCTTGTTGATCTTTTGTTTAGATGATCTGTCCATTTCACTCAGGGTGGTGTTAAAGTTCCCCACTATTATTGTATTGTTGTCACTGTGTTTCTTTGCTTTTGTTATTAATTGCCTTATATATTTGGCTGCTGCCATGTTAGGGGCATAGATATTTACAATTGTTAGATCTTCCTGTTGGATAGACCCTTTAAGTAGGATATAGTGTCCTTCTTCATCTCTTATTAGAGTCTTTGTTTTAAAATCTAATTTGTCTGATATAAGGATTGCCACCCCAGCTTTCTTCTGGTGTCCATTAGCATAGTAAATGGTTTTCCACCCCCTCACTTTCAATGTGGGGGTGTCTTTGGGTCTAAAATGAGTCTCTTGCAGATAGCATATCGATGGGTCTTGTTTTTTAATCCAATCTGATAGCCTCTGTCTTTTGATTGGGGCATTTAGCCCATTTACATTCAGGGTAACTATTGAAAGATATGAATTTAGTGCTATTGTATTGCCTGTAAGGTGATGTTACTGTATATTGTCTTTGTTCCTTTCTGATCTATCCTGCTTTTAGGCTCTCTCTTTGCTTAGAGGACCCTTTCAATATTTCTTGTAAGGCTGGTTTCGTGTTTGCAAATTCCTTTAGTTTTTGTTTGTCCTGGAAGCTTTTTATCTCTCTTTCTATTTTCAATGACAGCCTAGCTGGATATAGTATTCTTGGCTGCATATTTTTCTCGTTTAGTGCTCTGGAGATATCGTGCCAGTCCTTTCTGGCCTGCCAGGTTTCTGTGGATAGGTCTGTTGCCAATCTAATGTTTTCTCATTGTAGGTTACATATCTCTTTTCCCGAACTGCTTTCAGGATTTTCTCTTTGTCTCTGAGACTCGTAAGTTTTACTATTAGATGTCGGGCTGTTGACCTATTTTTATTGATTTTGAGAGGGGTTCTCTGTGCCTCCTATATTTTGAACCCTGTTTCCTTCCCTACATTAGGGAAATTCTCTGCTATAATTTGCTCCAGTATACCTTCTGCCCCGATCTCTCTTTCTTCTTCTTCTGGGATCCCAATTCTCTAATGTTGTTTCATCTTATCGTATCACTTAACTCTCAAATTCTGCCCTTGTGATCCTGTAGTTGTTTCTCTCTCTTTCTCTCAGTCTCTTTATTTTCCATCATTTTGTCTTCTATATTGCCGATTCTCTCTTCTGCCTCATTTATCCTAGGAGTTAGTGCCCCCATTTTTGATTGCACCTCATTAATAGCCTTTTCGATTTCGACTTGGTTAGATTTTAGTTCTTTTATTTCTCCAGAAAGGGTTTCTCTAATAACTTCCACGCTTTTCTCAAGCCCCGCTAGTATCTTTCAAGTCATGATTCTGAACTCTAGGTCTGACATCGTACTAATGTCTGTATTGAGTAGGTCCCTTGCAGACGGTACTGCCTCTTGTTCTTTTTGCTGAGGTGATATTTTCATCTTGTCATTTTGTCCAGAGGAGAATAGATGAATGAGAGAACAAAATGCTAACAGATTAACAATGTGCCCAGCAAATATACTCTATACAAATCAGAAAAGAACTGAAACCAGGGGAAAAGTAAGGGAAAGAAAGAAAAAAGAAAGAGGAAACAAAAAGAAAAAGATAAAAATAAACAAAAACAGAACAAAACAATAAAAACAGAATATGATCAAATATGATCAGGCTAGTGCATAGATCAGTGCCCCACACTAGATTTTGGGTGTATTTGGGTCTGTTAGAAGAAAGTGCCTCCTAAAATTTTAATGGAAGAAAGACTTATATATGTACAAAATAAGGGTTGATATAATGGAAGATGACTGTAAAATGAAAATTATAAAAGATTTTATAAAAGGAATTGATAAGAATTTGTTTTAAAAAAGAAAGATTTAAAAAAAAAGAAAAGAAAAAAAAGGGAGAGAATGCGATCAGGCAGGAGACTAGAACAAAGCCATACACTAGTGATTTAGGGTATATTTTGATCTGTTAGAAGAAACTGTATCTCAAAATTTTAAAGAGAGAACAACTTATATATATATGCCAAAAATCAGGGTAACTACTATGAAGGGATAAAATATGACTCTAAAAATGAAAAATAAAAAAGGTTTTTTTAAAAAGGGGATTGATAAGATGGTGGTTGAAAAAGGGAAAAAGAAAAATTAAAAAAAAAACAGTTAATAAATTAACTTTGAAAAACTAATGAATCATGGTAAAAAGGCATGAATTCTATGTGCAGTATTCCCCTAGTGCTGGAGTTCTCCCATTCTCCTTGATCAGTAAACTTGGTCTTGGCTTGCTGGCTGTTTGTGCTGATCTTCTGGGGGAGGGGCCTGTTGCCGTGGTTCCCAAATGTCTTTGCCGGAAGCGGAATTGCCCCGCCTTTGTCGGTCCGGGCTAAGCAAGCTCCGCGGGTTTGCTCTCAGGAGCTTTTGTTCCCTGCAAGCTCTCAGTACAGCTTTGGAGGACCAGGGTCCCAATCTCTGCCCGGAGGAGCTGAGAACTCGGGGCCCCACTCCTCAGTGCGCCCCCAGAGAAAAGCAGTCACTCCCGTCTCCCCGGTCTCTGGCCGCACTCCGTGCTCACCTGGCCTATGACCGAGTGTTTCTATCCCTGGCACCCAACCCCATGTGGAGTCTCCAAACCCAGCAGATCCCTGCGGTGCACTCCTGCACCGCTCTTCCCAGGGGATGAAGGGGAGTCTCCCCAGCTCTGGGGCTTGTTGGGTCCCTGCTGGTGGAGCAGTGGCCCGACTGGGCCTCAGATCACAGTTTATGGCAACCACAAGCTGAGAGCCCGTGCCTCGGCTCCGTCTCTGCAGCCAGCTTCCCTGCCCCGATACCTGGGAGCTCTGCTACACTCAGGCACCCCCGGTCTTTCTGTGACCCCGAGGTTCCTGAGACCACACTGTCCCATGAGGGTTCCACCCGCTGCTTAGCCACTGGAGCACCGTCCCTCAGCGGAGCTGACTTCTAAAAAGTTCCGATTTTGTGCTCCGCGGCTCCATCACTTGCCGGCAGTGGCCGATGGAGGCCCCATCCCCTGCCGTCTATCCTCCCGAATATCGCCTCGGATTCACTTCTCCACACGTCCTACCTTCCAGAAAGTTGTCGCTTTTCTGTTCAGAGAGTTGTTGCTATTCTTTTCTTCGATGTCCTCTTGAGTTCGTATGTGTTCAGAATGGTTTGATCCCTATTCAGCTGAATTCCTGAGACCAGATGTAATCCAGGTCTCCTACTCCTCCGCCATCTTGCTCCGTCCCCCATGATTTATATTTCTATGTAAGGAATGATTTCTGGGCCTGAAAATGGCACTGCTACACAAACCAACAGTTCTTACATTGCAACTCAATTCCAAAAGATATGATCTGAGAACTCTGAAATTGTCATTGATAAAGAGGGGGAAGCACGAGAATAGGCAGCATTCAGGCAGGTAATTCACTGGGGTCCACCTCCCTGAGTGTCCTCTACCTCAATTAGCTCAGCCATTAGAAATTCCCTCATATCTCATGTTCTGTATTGTCATCTGGATCTCCCTCAGTATAATCTTTTCTCAGTGCCACTTATTAAAAAATGCTGACTTTCAAAGAGCTCTATAAATTTCTTTAAACACCCCCTGGTTCAATAAAAAGGGATGGAATTGAATTGTAAGGCTATATTCCATTGTCTCTCCCCCAAGAGTGTTCAGATAAACTAGAAAATAAATCTTTCTCTCCCATCCAGGTCATTTCACTAGCTTTAATATTATTTACAGCCCTATCCATACAGTCTCTGTTCCTTACCTTGAAATCATCAGAATGTTTCCTTTCTTTTTGTTTCAAGCTCACAGGGTCCTTCAAACTGAAAATAGCTGATGCCTCTAACACCGATAATGGAAAAATATGCTCCCCTGGTTGCTTGTAGACCATTTCTCAAAATAGGATGTACTTTAGATATGCAGAGATGTTTTAAATGCAGGGTGGGTTCCCAGGGCATATTAAGAGTGTCAGAGATTCTGAGAAATAGTGTTTACCAAAGGACAAAAAGTCTGGGAAGTTATACCATAAAGAGTGGTTATCTCTACCTAGTGGGATTACAAATAATTTTTATTTGGCTTAACTGTATTCTATATATCAAACTTATATCACTTTTGTAATAAATTTTATGCTAAGAGAATAAAGCCACATCTGCATTCTAGAAAACCCTGATGCTGCACTTTCATATATACACACGTACACACTCTCATATATATATGTATATATAGTATTATTATGTTTTATCATTATAGGATTTTATATATAAATATATATATTTATATTACATATAATGTATATATTTAAAACCGGCATTATTCAATATGCTTTATAGAGACTGAAGTGAATCCAGATAAAATTAAGTGACATGCTATCCACATTTTTATAGTGAATACTGCTAGAACAGGACTACGATTTTTTCTCCTGGCACCCAGTCTAATGTTTTCCCCATAACTGAACGCTAGTTTTAAAAAGAAGCAGACAAGTTGCCTTAAAGAGCATTTTTTTTTCTGAAAATTTCAGGATTCCATTATGTCTCTGAATATACTTATTATTAGGGATATTTTAACAGCATCACTTATGCAAATGGAATGGAGGAGACTCAATGTACTTTCCAAAAAAATATCAGTCAGAATCAATGCATTTTCAAAAAAAAATTGGTACCCAATCTTCATAGATGGCTTATTTTTTTTCTCCAAGATTTTAGTTAACATGTAGTGCAGTATTAGTTTCAGGAGTAGAATCTAGTGACTCATCACTTACATATAACACCCAGTGCTTGTCACAAGTGCCCTTCTTCATGCTAATCACCCTTTTAAAACAGTATGGAGGTTCCTCAAAAAGTTAAAAATAGAACTACCCTATGACCCAGCAATTGCACTACTAGGTATTTATCCAAAGCATGCCTTATTTTTTTTTATGATGTAGGTAAAAGAGGCTTTTAATCTCATACATTCAATTCTTGATAAGAGCAATTTTTTTATATTATTGAATTCTTTCTCTTTCACCTCTGGACATTTCTGTGAAACAATCCCCCACCCCCAACCACCTTCATATCCCTCAAAACAGCAGACCTGTAAAAACAATCTACTCAATAGCTAAAAAATTATTCTTCCATTCACTTAAAAATGTTGGTAAAGCACATAAAGTAGAATGTTTAGTGAATGTTAAATAAGCAAGAATTTAGCTCCACAAAGCGTGTGTAACTTCTGGGCTGCAAATAAAAATGTCCACAATGTAGCACTGAAGTGATAAAAGTTATGAATTCTCTCTTCCCTAATTACCCAGCTTATATTCCATTAATATGCAGTGAAAAATATCATCTCTCCTAAGGTAAAGGGTGGGAAAATGATAAATGGAAAGAATTTCTTTTAGAGATAAGATCTTTTTTTTAACATATAATGTATTATTGGTTTCAGAGGTACAAGTCTGTGATTCAACAGTCTTACACAATTCACAGCACTCACCATAGCACATATCCTCCCCAGTGTCTATCACCCAGCCACCCCATCCTTCCCACCCCCCACCACTCCAGCAACTTTGATTCCCTGTATTTATCTATCCTGCAATATCATTCTGAATGGCAAAAGTGAGTTTATGTGTGTTTTCCTTCATTGTACCATGAACATATGAAGGGTAGTAAGTATATTCTACTTATTCTTTAATTCTGATGCTTAACACAGTGCCTAGATCATAGTAGGGATTCAATAAATATTTGTTAAGTGATATTCTTAAGCCTGTGACAAGAATTTATTGGTGACAAATGCTACCTCCATTATCCCCAAGATTACACCTTGTGGTAGTGATAGTCTAATTGCTCATTGAACTCATTTCTTTTTCTTCCTTGACAGATTGCTAGAATACACTCCACAGCCTTCCTTAAATTAAATGTGGCCTTTGACTGAATTTCTGGCCAGTGACATGTGAATGGAAATGATTTAAGTTACTTACAGGCTGGCATATAAATACTTCCCATGCAATTCTGTCCTCTTTCAATTCCCCCCATCTTCTAAGATGTTGAATCCCAAAGTAACTTTGGAACTCATGTTGAAGGTGACAGAACCTGGGTCTCTGAATAAGTGAAAAATAAATTTCTATTGTGTTAAGACAAGATTTTTTGGTTTAACTGCTGCTACAGCTAATGTTACTCTGACTGGTAAATGTCTATAATACTTAATACTGATATGTTATGTAATTGTTCAATGTTTGAAAAATTTTTAGTGTTTATTCCAGCCATCTGTTGGAATGCTGTTTAATTTAAAATTTGTTCTTTTTTATTTTGAATAAATTGATAATTTTTAAAAAATACAAAAAATGTTTAAATTGGATGATGTATTCTTTGTACTTTAATTGGTTTTATTTGCAATTTTATAGTATCATAATTTTTTGATATCTGGCAAATTGTTTTCTGAAAAATTCATAGTAAGAAAAAATAGACTTCACTCCTTAAGAAGCAGTTTTAAAATTTCCTGGTAGACATTCCTAGACTGTCTGTGGCTGAGCTTAGTGAATAGGTGATTTTTAGCTATTGTGTGGAAAAGATCTCTCACTCAATCTGTGCTTACTTAAAAAAGAAATAAGCCATTGTGGGCTGGTTGAAAAGATAGGAAAAAAAGATAATTATAGGAAAACATTAGCCTGGAAGATTATGAATAAATGTTTTAAGAGCTTCTTTGTGATTAGTTGGCAGGGAACTTGAAGCAGAGAACTATCTATATCAGGCCATAGAAACTACCTCAAAGGGGTCATGTCAGCAAGCAAACCAAGAGGAAACTCACTAGGACAAGTAACACTGGCAAAGGAAAAAGTAGTTAAAAGAAATTTTAACTACAGCTACTAATGACTTAGAGTGGGCTGAACCAATGTCTATGGCTTTTTAAAAGTTACATATTTTCCTAATAGTATATAAAAGAAAGCTCCAATTTAGTCAAGATGATTAATAATCACTGTGTGTTCAAATAAAACTGGATAAAATTTATCTCTAGCATTTATATTTATTTTTAATTTACTCTAGGTAATTTAAATGTGGAGTTAAATGTGTTTAGTTAACCAATATTTGTGCAATTATTTTAATAATTTGTTTTTCTAAACAAAAGATTTCAAGTATAAAAAATTCATTGTTTTTTGCTTTCTCAATCTTGCACACTTGTAGCAACCCCAAATATACGGTTTATATTACATAACCCAAAGTACCACTTGTCACTTGGGGCAGGACTTGGAAATCGTAGGCTTATTAGTGCCTAAAGGAAAATAAACTAGCTCAACAGGACTGACTTTAGAAATTCAACTCCATTAGGCTTTATAAGTGTTTTTTTTCAATTTTGAAAGGCTTTTATCTTCAACACCGAGTGCCTCAACTGGGATCCTTAGTCTGAGGCCACAATCATCCTGAGTCCAAATTTCAAAGTTGATAAAATTTATTTGCTGTATCTTTTTATCTCCCCTCTTAATAACACATAACCAGGGGTTGCCCCATATACCAGGGCTCATTCACATTTATTTAACCTGTGCCCTCTTGCCTCATGGCCCATCAGATGTCCTATTCCAAAGAAATCCTGAAACTCTTCCACAGGATAATTTGAACTGTATAATGTGTCTTTTCCTCAATAATATTTATGTTTTGAGGGGCATCTAATGTACAGCATGTTGATTACAGTTAATAATGCCGTATTATATACTTGAATGTTGCTAAGAGAGTAGATTTTATTTTTTTTAAGATTTTATTTATGTTTTGACAGAGACAGCCAGAGAGGGAACACAAGCAGTGGGAGTGGGAGAGGAAGAAGCAGGCTTCCCGCCGAGCAGGGAGCCCTGGGACTCCACCCCAGGACCATGGGATCATGACCTGAGCCGAAGGCAGACGCTTAATGACTGAGCCACCCAGGCGCCCCGAGAGTAGATTTTAAATGTTCTCACCGCAAAAAAGAAATGATTGATTTTTTTATTATTTTTTTAAAGATTTTATTTATTTATTTGACAGAGAGGGACACAGTGAGAGAGGGAACACAAGCAGGGGGAGTGGGAGAGGGAGAAGCAGGCTTCCTGAGGAGCAGAGAGCCCGATGTGGGGCTCGATCCCAGGACCCTGGAATCGTGACCTGAGCCGAAGACAGACACTTAACGACTGAGCCCCCCCTCCGGCGCCCCTAAAAAAAGAAATGATTGTTACGTGATTTGATGTAGATATTAGCTAATGCTATGGTGGTAATCAGTTTGCAATATATGTGTATCAAATCAACATGTTGTGTACTTTAAACTTACACAATGCTTTATGTCAATTGTATCTCAGTAAAGCTGGAAAAAAAAGTGCATTTACATTTTAACCAAGGATTCTAGAAAAATAATGCCCTTTGAGGGCAAGGAAACTTTTTTTAAATTCCTTTGGCTGTTTTAAAAAATGTCTTGTTGCTGGTTTCAGCAATTTCATTATATGTCTTAGTGTAGTGTTCTCTGTTTTTATTCTATATAGGATTCACTGACCTTCTCAAATTTGTGTTTGATATTGTTAACCTAATTTGGAAAACTTTTAGCTAATATTTCTTCCCATAGTTTTTCTGCTCCTCTACTTAATGTAAAATTACACATATATTAGATTGTGTGATATTATTTCATATGTCACTGAGGATCTCTTTAATATTTTTAGCATTTTTCCCCTCAATGTCCTTCAGTTGTGGTAGTTTCTATGGCTTAATCTGTAAATTTATTGTTCTTTGCTTCTGCAATGTTTAATTATCTATTAAGCCCATCCACTCAATTTTTCATTTTTTCAGGTCTAATTGTATTTACTTCTTTTTTATGTTTTCCATTTTTATCTTCGTTATGTTTTTCTTTTTCTCTAAATCTTCTGTCATATTCACAACCGTTTTAAAGTCTTTGTATGATAATTCTATTGTCTCTATCATTTCTGGGTCTGTTTCTATTGGCTGATTTTTCCAAGTTAGGTATGACATTTAACTACTAAGGGTAGACCATTCTGCCTTCTCTACTCGTTGCCTTAGACATTCAATGAGGTTTCTGCACTTTGGATGATCAGAACTCAAGCATTTCATATCCCTCTGTGAGTGTTGGGAATTGTTTTGCTTACGGTTCCCTGGTAGTTGTTCTTTGATTAGACTTTTAGTTTTACCCTGTGCATGTGCAGCTTAATATTATGACAAAGATTGAAGAGGACTCCATGCTGATTTGTAAAGTTATTTCTCTGACTAGTGCCATCTTCTTTAACACTCTGTTTTGCAAATTCCAGTCACTTCAGCCTTCTCAAACTTCAATCTCTTATCTCCTCAACTCAGCAAGACTACCATGCTCTGCTTGGGTTCTTCTGCCCTGCTCTGCAGTTTAAAATTCTCCCAGGCAGAAAGCCAGGGTAACTGTCAGGGTCACTTGCCTATTTCCCTTCTCTGAGGGATAAAAGTCCCATGTTGCTTGCTGTCAAATATTTGAAAACAGTTACTCTGTGTCTTTTGTCCACTTTCAAGTTCTTTATGTTAAGACAGTAAGTCCAGTACCAGTTATTCTTTCATGGTTAGAAGCAGAAGTCCCAAGGAGCCCTTTTGAAAGCTCTCAGTCATAATTCAAAGATGGCTTTCCTCTATGGATTAGCATGAAATCTGGTCCCTTGACAGTCCCATTTTGCTCAAAAGGGTATTTCAGACAATAATAGTTCTTTATTAGTTAAAATATAGGTAAACTTTAAGTGTCTTGTAGCATTTTGTTTTTACACATCCCTTTCCCTGTCCACCCCAATCCACACCATGCTATGATGTTACATTGAAGCTTTAGCTTTGGAGAAAAGGTTTTGAGATTAAAGCTTTAAATGAAAGGTATATTCAGTTGTCTTCAGTGGTTAAGTAAACATCTATGAGTTGTTCTTTTGTCTGAAAGATATTGGGAGTTTCAGATGGAGAATAAGACCTTTTTCTCCTCTTTTAAAGAGCAAGCCTCATAACTTTGTGAACTTGAAATGCAGGTCTTATTTTATTCATCACTCATTTGCATTATGTACCTTTAGTAGTCAGTGATCTGTAAAATCATTTGGACTTCAGAGGCCTTTGCAAAGAAGTGATCAAACAGGCCAAGATTATATTAGTCATTTAGTTTTTTCTTCTTTAAACCAGAGGCTTTATCCTGAGGCATTAACCAGAGGCATATAACCACCCCAATTTAGGATTGTTCCTTACATAAAAGAGCTAAATAAATTAATGACTATTGTGTTCACATTGTCATATTTTGTCATGCTAAAGGGGGACATTACCAGAAGTTTTGTGTATCTACTTGTGTCCTTGGCCTATCTGAAATTGTTTTGTTAGGCTTTCGCTGGCTACATGCTTGTGATGCCTTTTTAAAATAATGACTTATCCACCACTATTTAGTGTGTTTTTTCCCCCACAGGGCAGCTGAGAGCCAAGACATAAGACATTTATTCAAGGTCATCCAGCAATCAAAGAAATGGAATTAGAACACAAAACTATTTCTTGAGGCTTTAAGCCAAACTGCTCTTTTCTCTTGAAATTCTTGACAAAAATAACACAACCTGCCTCCAACACTATCATAGCATCCCTAATACCATTGTCCCACCCCCCAATATCATCATCCCATCCAAGTTGCATATAAATTACTATATCTCCTTAAACCCCTCATTCCATTGTTTGCATAGTAATCTTTATTGATAAATACTATGGCACACAAAGAATTTTAATCTCAAATGTTGTTTAAATTTAAGGACATACATGTGACTGGCTTGGTAATTAGCATTTCCTAGAAAAGATTCAATCTTTTCTTTAGTTTCTATTTTGTTCACCACATTATAAATGTTTAATGGAAGATTCACTCAGCTCTTTTATAGACATCAAAATCATATTTGAAATAATTAATTTGCTAACAAAATATTATGGAAACAAATACAGAAAATAAATTAGGTAATAACAATGAAACATGAAACAGCAAAAATCTCTCTTCATTTTAGAGAAATAGAAAAATATACAACAGAGTGGTCAGCTTCATATGACCTTTCTGCCATATTGCCACAAAACATAGGGATATATAAAATTTCCTTTTGATCTCTTACATGGGAATATATTTGTTTATTTTATGGTTGTTTGAAGTTGAAAGTTTTTTCTTAGCAGTTTAGAAAAACAAATCATATCATACTATGTGCTATGGCTTAGAGAAGATTTAGAGAGCCGTCCGACAGATGTTCTAACTTGGAACCGTCTGTTAACAATCCTCATATTCTCCAACATTGCTGTTAGTGGTGAGCTGTCATATTTCCAAAGAGATGAGAGACCATTGCTCCAAAGCCTATTAAATGAAATAAAGAGAGACACTGGAATAATACAATGTAATCCTAGCCAGCAACTTTCTATTTTCCTGGAGATCCTAAAAGAAGTAATATTTTTTGACACAAATATTACATTCTGCCAGATCCCAAAAGAAACACCAGAAGTCTACATATTTTTGAGTAAATACAAATGTTAGCAGCTATTTAGGGAACAGAAACTGTTTCTTGATACTTATGTCTCTGTTAATTCAAAAATTATGTCTTTTGAGTACCATTAATTTGGGCAACAAATTATACTGTTCCTTTGCACTTTTCATGCTATCCCCTTTTCCTGAAATAGAAGGGGACCAATACAAAGGGCTCCCTTCCTAATTCCATCCTGGAGCACAACTCCAAATGTAAACAATTGCCTATTTTCATGTTATTGAAACTTACATAAGGTGTATCTAAATGCTGAATAAGAGTTTAGAAGAGTAGCTCTTCCCTCCAACCCTGCAATAAAAGATTCTAGTTGGCAATTGATATAGTTTTGAATAGTTCATGACACTGGAAAAAATATGTTATACTTTCATAGTAAATTGCTGTGCACTCTATAAAAATATTGACTTGCAAATAATCTGCACTGTCATTATTTATTTGTCTCAGAAGAAGAAAACATGCATAACACTGTCTTTGGGATATTTTATCTTTTATTTAATATGGTACTTATTAAAGGTTGCTCATTCAAACTGGTTAGGTAGTTCTGAATATTTAAGAATTCACACCCCCAAATACTTCCATCACTTATACTAAAAGGCAGCATGGTATGGTAGTTAAGAATATAGACTCTGGGATCAAACTGCCTTGAGTCAAATCCCTGTTCTACCACTTACTGCTCCTGTGACCTTGGGCAAGTCTTGTCACATCTTTTTTTAAGTCTTTATTTAAATTCCAGTTAGTTAACATATAGTGTAATATTAGTTTCAAGTGTGCAGTATAGTGATTCAACACTTCCATACAACACCTGGTGCTCATCACAAGTGCACTCCCTAATTCCCATCACCTATTTAACCTATCCCCCACCCACCTCCCTTCTGGTAACCATCAATTTTCTTTTTCTTTTTTTTTTTTTTTTTAAAGATTTTATTTATTTATTTGGCAGAGAGATACAGAGAGAGAACAAGTAGGCAGAGAGGCAGGCAGAGGGAGAGGGAGAAGCAGGCTTCCCGCTGAGCAGGGAGCCCGATGCGGGGCTTGATCCCGGGACCCTGGGATCATGACCCGAGCTGAAGGCAGCCGCTTAACCGACTGAGCCACCCAGGCGCCCCAGGTAACCATCAATTTTCTATAGTTAAGAGTCACTTGTTTGTTTTGTTTCTAAAATTCCACATATGAGTGAAATCATATGATATTTATTTTTCTTCTGTGTTATTTCACTTAACATTATACTTTCTAGCTTCATCCATGTCACTGCAAATGACAAGATTTTATTATTTTTTATTACTGAATAGTATTCCATTATATAAATAACATACATATATGTACATACATATACATACATATATATACACACGTATACATACATATATATATACACATATACACACAAATACCTCTTTTTGTCTCAGTTTCTTTTACTGTAAAATGGGGATATAGTAGTGCATATCTTGCAGGGTTATAGTAATGAGTGAACATGTACAAATTTAGTATGCTTGGCCCATGATAAGCACTATTTAGGTATCAGCTTTAAATAAGAAATGTCTTACAGCAAAAAAAAAACACAATTTCACAATCTTCCTCTCTACTACCTTCATTTCAGAGTGTTGTCTATGTAAAGGAGCTTCCAGATTAGCCAAAGGGAATGATTCCTTTCACTCACTCCACTCTCACTTTTTTGCCTTCTTTATTCTTTAAAACAAAGGCCAACTTGATTAAATAATTATTTTTCTGTTCTGGATGCTGGGCACATATTAATACTCCATGAAGATTTATTCATCTGAATAAAAAGGACAACCTCAATTTGGTTTCATAATTTCCCAGAAAGTGACTCAAGATTTGACTCAAACTTTATGCACTTCCAGAAATCTAAAGTAAAATTTTCCTTTCAAATCAAGTAGGAAGTAGTTAGCAGTATGTTGCAGAAATGTTTTAATCATGGTCTTCTTCTATGTACTGAACACATTTTACATGTGTAATGAGATTTGTGTATTAGTGACATCTGCTACTGCTTAATCAGCTCTTAAGAATAATAAATAATCACAGAAAATGGATTTAGGAAGTCTGTGTTTTAATTAAAGCTGTTTACCTCAAGTTTTGTTACATGTTTTCTTCATTCCCTGGGTGTAGGTTCCACTCTATCTCTTGGTACAGTTTTTAATCCCTGCCCAGAGCAGACATTTATCTTTATTTCACATTGCCTCTTCTAAGCCTAAATCCACTGATTGACTCAAAGAGTCTTCTAATTGTTACTTATAACCCAACTTATCTTTATCAGGTTGCTAGAGTTCAGAAGGAAAATATTTACCAGAATCATGGCCAGTTAATTCAGATGGCTAGAATGTACTAATGAGGTCAAGTCCAGGGGTTTGATTCTTATATGGGCCAGTTAGGTTTACTCTTTTCCACAAGAATAGCTCTGACACAGATGTGTACTCTTGACCAAAAGGGAGATACATTGAGAGGTTCTGGATTCTTCAGCAAAAAGCTATTTCCATTATTGAAAAAAGAAAAAAAAAAACCTCAGAGACACACCTGAAAAGTTCTGCAGGTAGTGGTTACAAATGAGGTCATATGAACTGTAATAATGCCAATATCACTGCCTTATAATTTCCAATTGCATATTTTAGGATTCCTTGATTCTCTCTTCCAGTGTCACCCAGTTATATAGGAAAGTCCCCAGAGGTGTCTCACCTGTGTTCATAAATGGTCCTTTCTTAATCATCTACTTCAGGCTTTTCGTTGATGTCTGTTTTCCAAGAAGACACTTGAAAATGTCACTTTAATGTTGTCATTGCTGTTATACCCTCTTGTGGGACAATGATTTTTTGTTTAGAGTAATCTGTTCTCGTGTTCTCCAAAGTAGCGAACCTTGTGAGAAGCCAGAATAACACTTAGGGTCTTTTCAGGCCTCACTGTCTGAGCTTCACTCTGAGTAAAATGGAAAGAATGTTATTCTGCCCCCAGTCTGGCACTTTCACCTGGGCACTGAAGCACTATCGCTTGTGTCACTATCTTTCCCTGTTGCTATTATAAAAATAGCTCCTTTGGCTTCTGTCTTAAGTCCTGCTCTCCATGGGGCTCAGACTCCAATTCTTGAGACTGAGTGGGGCACTAGACACCACCTTGACCTCTCCATTTCCCTTTATTTCTTCAGTAACCTGTGCAAAACATGGACAAAATTCTTCCTCTTCCTTCAGCCCTCGAGCAGATAACTCTACTAGTTTACAATAATCATCCTGACTTGCCTAACTCTAGTAATGGGCATAATAAGACTCAAGCTGAGATCTCCACCACATGTTTAAAGAAGGAAGCTTCCTTAAGAATCTATACGAAGGGCAAGATGGCAGAGGAGTAGGAGACCTAGATTTCGTCTGGTCTCAGGAATTCAGCTGAATAGGGATCAAACCATTCTGAACACCTACGAACTCAACAGGAGACCGAAGAAGAGAGTAGCAACAACTCTCTGAACAGAAAAGTGACCACTTTCTGGAAGGTAGGACGTGCGGAGAAGTGAATCCGAGGCGATATTCGGGAGGATAGACGGCGGGGGAGGGGCCTCCGCCGGCCGCTTCTGGCAAGTGCTAGAGCCACGGAGCACAAAATCGGACCTTTTAGAAGTTGGCTCCGTGGAGGGACGTCGCTGCAGTGGCTAAGCGGGGGGTGGAATCCTCC